>NC_063351.1:18663188-18695195 GCF_021869965.1 Rhincodon typus | reverse complement strand
CTGTGAATGCTTCAGCCTTATCTTTTGCACTGATGTGCTGGGCTCTTCCATCATTAAGGATGGGGATATTTGTGGAGTCTCCTCTTCCAGTGAATTGTTTAATTGTCCACTACCATTCACAATTGGATGTGGCAGGACTGCAGAGCTTAGATATGATCCGTTGGTTGTGGGATTCCTTAGCTCTGTCTAGCACTTGCCGCTTATGCTGTTTGGCATTTAAATTGTCCTGTTTGGTTGCTTCACCATGTTGACACTTCATTTTTAGGTATGCCTGGCACTGTTCCTGGCATGCCCTCCTCCACCCGCTATTGAACCAGGATTGATCTCTTGGCTTTATGGTAATGGTTGAGTGGGGGTATGCTGGGGGCCATGAGGTTGCAGACTGTGCTGGAATACGATTCTACTGATGTTGGTGGCCCACAGTGCCTCATGGATACCCAGGCTTGAGTTACTAGATATGTTTGAAATCTGTCCCATTTAGCACGGTGATAGTGCCACACAACACGATGGAGGATATTCTCAGTATGAAGATGGGACTTCTTCCCCACAAGACTGTGTGGTGGTCACTCTTACTGATACTGTCATGGGCAGATGCATATGCAGCCGGCAGATTGGTAAGGATGAGGTAAAGTATGTTTTTCCATTTTGTTGGTTCCCTCACAACTTGCCATAAACTCTGTCTAGCAGCTATGTCCTTTCGGACCTGATCAGCTTGACCAGTAATGCTGCTGCCAAGCCATTCTTGGTGGTAGACATTGAAATCCCCTACCCAGAGTATATTTTGCACCCTCAATGTTTCCTCCGAGGGTTGCTCAACATGGAAGAGTACTGATTAATCAACTGAGGAAGGACAATTCATGGTAATTAGCAGGAGGCTTCCTTGCCCATGTTTGACCTGATGCCATGTGGTTTGAAGATGTTCTGCCTTATCCTCACTCAAACCAGTAAGACATCGGATGGGTGGAGCTTGGTGCAGTCTCCAAAATTAACTGTTGCAGAACTATTACCTTATAAAACAGAGGTCAGACACGGAAAGGTGCATCTTTCATTTCCTTTGTGTCTCTGTGTTTAACTTGTACATTCTCTAATGACAATCTGGTGTGCAGCACTGCCAATCACTTGTTACTGGTTACCACTGGAACAAAGTGCTAACACTTCACTCACTCCTTTATCTGAGTCAATCAAACATCATGTCAAAGTGACACTGAGGAGTCATGAGTCAGGCGTAGAGTGGACAGCTCTTGTCCTCTAACTGGTGATGTCTTACTTGCTGTGTATAGTTAAAAAATGAAGGCGGGCAAGGGGTGAGGTATTGGGAATTGAGGATCGATAAATACATTATTACAAGCATCAGAATAATGGGCATAGATCTTCATGATAAGCTGCCAGGTAGCATACAGCCACTGCACATTGATGTAATGGAAGCCGATTCAAAATTCACTGGAAGGAATGCACAGAACAACATAGGCATACTAAATGTTGCCTTAGGCCTGGGACAATCTTTCAATCTAAGTAAACCCTAGAGTCCTATTTCCCTTATTTTGGTTGTCCAAGAGGTGAAAGCATTTACTTTGTCAAACATGCTTTCAATAAGCTGCTTAAAGTGGCCATCAGGGCTGAGTCACTTTATTTACAGGGAAACAGGGAAGGATTTTGATGAATGTCCCTCCTTCTGTTTGCTGTCCCTGCACAAGCTATACTGCATTCTCCTTTCACCTGAACAGCCAATTCTTCTCAGCTAGAGTGAACTTACTGGGGTCAGCAGTGATGGTTAAAGATTGTGTTGCTTGAAGTTCATTACAAGTTAATAATGCTGTAAAGGGGGTATAAAACACAAATAAATGGTCTGAGTAGCCAAAAGCAGCTCTCTGATAGGAATCAAAATGTCTCTCTGAAGCTTTCCAGTGTGTTGTACTGAGACCAGTGGGGGATCCTGTTGAATATTGCTGAAAATGGCCTCTTTCAATTTGTGCCACTCATAATTTTTTAAGTAGGATGAGAAACTGGAGGCAGCAATGTCAGGGGTAACACCTTTCTAGAATGTTCTAAAGCCAGAATAAAAACTCTCATATCTATTTACTTTTTCAACTCCTGCCTGTTTCCGGTAGGAGTAATATCACTGTCTAAAGTGGTGCTAGTTCAAACAATGCATTGGGTGGGCCTTGAATGCAAAGTTTGAAACAAAAATGAACCACTACAACCCAGACCTACTTAATATGTCATTATGCAGATGAAAATTGTTGTCTGTACTACTGGCATCATGACAATGATATTTAAACTTTACCTGCAATGACGGCTGTCATTAATTGTATTATAAATGCTGAACAGTAACAAACACCATACTCTTTTCTTAAGGGCAAAATTGGCCTTCATATTCTACCATACACAAATAATAAAACAAAAACAAAAAAGAGATACTCTTCATAATGTGAGACCAGTTGAACCTTAGATAATGGTCTTAGCACCAACAGAGTTGAATTATTCCAGCACCTTTGTGTCTGTTTAATGACAATGGAGTCCTGTACATATGTTGTGGCATGCATGATCAAGAGCTCCATCCACTGGTTTCCAGATGTTACTTAATATTTTTAACATTACAAACATGACAGGAATACAGCCTCTCCTCTAACATGAAAATGATTCAAAGTTACACTCAGCAAGTTTTTAAACTTTATGGAAATCTTTTAAATTTAACTTCACATAAATTCCAGCTATTCTGCCTCCTGAATAATTGCTTTGCTTCAATGCTGGTCCAAAATTGCCTTGATAAAATGTCAAACAATAGCCTAATCAACCAAGAAGGTGCCTAACTTGTCAGCTAGCATAGCTTGGACAACAGCAAAGAAATTTATACTTGAAAAGATTGTCTATATATCCAAAATCTTAGCCAACTATTAGAAAAGGCAAAACAAAACTTAAGAGAGGAAGGAAGAGCACTACAGATGGAGGATTGAAGAATAGAACAAAAGAATTGCATGTATATAGCATCTTTCCCAAGCTCAGGATGTTTCAAAGTGATTTACAGTCAATTGTATATTTTTGATATGCAGTCACTATGATTTCCTACATTAGAGTACTGTCTGCATTTCAAAACTAAGCACTTTGCAATGTCGTGAGATCATAAAAGGTGCTCCACATATGCAAGTGTTTCTGTATCAGTTGTGAGTGAACATTTTAGGTAATAATTATCATCTGCTCTTGAATAAGGAGTTCATTCAGTACTTGCATTCACTTCACAGATACACGTGAATCCAGGGGAAGCAGTCACAACTCACTTGGAGACTTTCATGTAATCCCTCAAGCAATATTACATTGCAAAGAAAAGCAGAATACTTTGTTCCAGTGTCCTGGACAATATTTATCTTCATTCAACATCAGTAAAAAAGATAGTTGCATCCTGGTAAGCATGCAGGGAATATTGGTCGAGATCACATTGCTGTTTGTGCAACTTAATTAACCACAAATTGACTGCTGTATATACAATGGCTACGCAAAAAGGTGTTTCATAGGCTGTATCAGAGTTGTGATTACAACATATAAATGCAAGTCTATTATTATGTTGTTATATTCTTTATAAGTTGCCAGGACTTAATTGTCACATGAATACATATCCCGTACATTCCTATGACACTTGTAGGAGCAGGAGTAGGCCACTCAGCCCATTGAGCCTGCCCTGTAATTCTAGATCATGACAGATCATCTGCTCGATGCAATTTTCCCCCTCTATCTTCATATCCCTTAATGTCATTAGCCTCCTGAAACCTACCAATTCCATTGTTGACACTGCTCAATTACTGAGCTTCCACAGTCTTCTGGGGTAGACAATTCCAAAGATTCACTGCTCTCTAAGTGAAGAAAATTCCTCCTCATCTCAGACTTTAAGGCCTGCCTCTTATCTTGAGATTATATTTTCTAGTTCACCAATTCTATCTCTACCATCCTGCAATGCTCTGAAGGAACTTTCTAAGTTTTAATGGAATCTCCTCTAATTCTTCAAAACTCTCAAGAGTAAATACCCTGTTTCCTCAATCTCTCCTCATAAAATAATTCTGCAATCTCAGCAGCGATGTGCTGAGCAATAACGTATCAGTCCCTCAGTCCACCATCCGCATAGGGAGTTAAAAGAAATACAATCTGTGGAGCTCCAGCACTTTTAGTCTAGGGTGTGATTATTTCTGATTTATGGAAGGAGAGGTCATTAGATTTGTCCTCTCATTCTAAACTCCAGAAGACCGTGCTTACATTGCAGTTCAGGATCTGTAATTTGGGTGTGAATATTCAGTTCCTGGAAGATTGGCTTTAAATCATCTAGTGTGATCTGTAATTAAATCATTAGAGAGAAACCACACTTTCACACTAGCAATAGTGTTGCAGGGAATCAGAAACTGTTAATGTACAACACTGAAATTTGCATGCAAATGCACTGAAAGACAGAACCTCCATACGAACTGAACACTGACTTTAAACTTTTACCAATTCCAATGTATTGTAAAGACGTACATGATTATTTGAAACTAATAATTTGTCTTTTAATTTGATTGTAAGAACATCAAAATAGACAAAACTCATTTCAAACTGAATATTACACCTAAATGCTCACAGGCTTGTAGAAAGAGTCCTTGAATCATCAATTTTTTTTAAAAAAATGTTAATTCTTTCCAATGTTTTTCAATGAAATTTTGAAAATTCTACCTTAAAAATTACCAAAATCTATCTCAGATACAAACCTACCAAGTTTTTTTTTACTGAATAAACTAAGATGTTGTGTAGCTCATTTATAAAAAAAAATCAACATGGTAAACACAGGACTGCAAATATTGCGGTTAAAATACAATGTGTTAAACAGCTGCTACTTGCAAATGTTACAATAACACCATGGTGACCAAGCTAACAATGGGGTCAAAGGTTTCAGAAGAAAATGGGGTCAATCAGGCAATCCATGGGCTGCAGGAGCAAAGGACAAGAAGTGCAAATATTACTTGAGTCATTGCACTGCATATCAGATCAAAATTCACATGGAAGGTTTTGCTACAAAGCAGACTCAATCTCAGACCTTTCCATGATGTTAACTGAAAATCACAATCAAATGCCTGAATAAGTTAAATTTAATGCTTAAAACTTTGCCACTGAGTTTCCATTTGCGAAGAGGTATTAAATAAATACTAGCTTTCAATGATCTTCTCTGAACAGTAACTCTTACCTCCACAAATTTGCTAAGACAAACTAAAACAGGTCAAGTTTCAAATGATAAGCTCCAAGCAAGACTCAATTGACCACAATGTAAACTACCCTGTGATGTCCTGCTACACTGTGAACATCATGTATGTCCCAGCAGATTACATGGCAACCTAAAACAATACCAAACATAAGGCGGTCACTGCTGATTAATTTCTCTAGATTAGTTCTCCTGCATGCTTATCAGAATACAAACTTCACTGAAGGGTGTGTGCCATGGGAAAAAAACACTTTTAAACAATGTCACTTTACAACCTTCCAGAATCAATACTGTAATTAATGAATTGCTTGATAACGTAACAATTACTTACATGTTTAGCCTTCTTCAAGAAATCTTCATTCACAATTGTTTTCTGCTCATTGATTGGTTATTTACTGATACTCCTGGATTAAATTCTGAGCCTTGTTTTATTGCTAATCACTGGGACTGTCAAGGGAATAGTGTGACTAACTCTTACTTTCAGACTCAAGTGATCCGATGGGGGGAGTGAAATCTCAAACTAAACAGGACTCGCAGCGAATTCCCAGGCTAAATTAGGTGTACTTTTATACAATCTTTTGGCATGAATAACAGACATGATTCATCCTGACAAAGTTTGATTGAGAAGGGTTTGGCCTGGTAGGTAAACAAAATTGCATTATGGGTTACTTTCAAACTGGCCAAGATGCCACATTTCTTAGGTAAACAACTGACTTTGAACAGTGTTGGAAATGTAATGTGGTGCATTGGATAAAATGCAAAGTGGGCTGCTTTTTGGAAAAAAAAATTGAAGCTACACGTATTTCTGTCAAATAAAAAATCACCAACATAGTAGGAAACCTAAGAAAGACACAAGCAGATCTTCCATAGTGCTGCTCAGGTCACATGTTGACTGAGCTTATTTCTTCAAACAGTTAACATGCAAAATAATTTTTAAAAAGAAAAAAAATCCTTGAAATAAACAACATAATCCTAAACAAAACTCTGTTTTTCTCTTGAGACCTAACAGACATATTTAAAATTTTCAAGAGGTTTGGTAGAGATTGTAAATATGCTTCCACTTGTGGGCATGTGACCAAACCTAGGGGTAATAAATTAGATAGTTACCAATAAATCAATAACAAATTTAAGGAGAATCTCAAGGAATGGTTGGAATGTGGTGTAGTCGAAGTAAATAGTTTAGATGCATTTAAGGCAGAAGTTGAAAAACATATAAGGGGAAAAAGGAAGAGATTGTTGTGCAAATAGAACGAGACGAAGAGGGTAGATGAAGGCTCATTTGGAGCATAAACACTGGTATTAGAATCATTTGTTTCTATTCTGCCTCATATGTGTTCAAGTGATCAGCCCATAGGCGTTCCTCTATCCTTACAGTCTTGCACTTTCCTCTTCAGTCTCTAGTTAGATATCTCCATTTTCAATTTCAATGAGTAATCAACAACATCATATGGAAAAGAATGTATTCTTCCTCATATATACCGAGGGAAATACACTCTCTGCCTGAACGATCCTCAGCCGATAAACAGCTGTTATGCTTCAAGGGTCTAGATTCTCCACCATCACCACTGAAAGTTCACTGGCTCCACACTGACCATGGTTCATAATCCTGGGAATGAAACTCAGATCCGGACCTGGGGCAATGCGCAAATTATCAGTGGTGACTGTTTTTCAAAGTCTCAAAGAATCCTGGTACCTTGTCTATTCAATGTAGGAATAGTTGTTGGTCATATAGAACATAGATTTTACTTTAAAAGAGAGATAATGTTGAAGCTTTTCCATCTGTACTCATCAGGACTGATGCAAGAATGGGACACTTCAAACCATCACAAAAACTAAAGGGGAAAAGAGCGATGTCTGGTTTGCCAATCACCTCTAACTGTTCAACATAATGCCAAGGGAAAGTGAGATGGAGTGATGGAGAAAAGGTGCAAAACTTAAACAATTGCCTTCATTTGCAGAGAACATATCCTTGTGCATGAATGTGCATTGGTTCCAGCAAGTAGAAATGACCACACTATGAATGCATATTCACAAGTCTTGATTTAATTCTTTGTCAGAACTTGGATGACATAGAAAGGCCAGCAGTTGTTGCCCATTCCTAAATATCTTTGGGAAGGTGATGAGCTGTTTTCTTGAACTATTGCAGTCCGTCTGCTTTGACGTTTCTGAAGCAGTTTATGACAATTGAGCTGCTTGCCAGACCATTTCAATGGACTGTTAAGAATCAACCAAGTTGCTGTGGAGCCGGAATCACATGTAAGCCAGAACAGGCAAAGACAGCAGAATTTTTTCCCCTAAAGGACATTAGTGATCTACTTGGGTCTCTGTTGCTATGAAAATTTCACCATTTACTTTATCTTGCATTTCCCGATTCATCTTATCAAAATGAATTACTTCACGCTTTTCTGCATTGAATGTCACCTGTGTCTGTCCAGTTCATCATTGAATGTCATCCTGAAGTCTCTTACAGTCCCTCTCACTGTTTACTATTGTACATTCCTGAATTTTAAGTTCTAAAGTTCTAAAAACTTTGATATTACATCCTCTACACTCAAGTTTAGGTCACTAACGTTCAGTATAACAAAAGAGCAGTGATGCATCATGTCAGTGATGGTAGTGCATGGGAATGTTACTGGGCTAGTAATTGAGACCTGAGACTAAGGCTTGTTCATCAGCATCTTTTAAACCCATGACCATTACCATCGAGAAGGACAAAGCAGCAGATACAATGGGAACACCATCACCTGCATTCTCCTCTGCAAACCACTAACTAGCCTGACTTGGAAATCTACCACCATTCCTTCATCGTCACTGGGTCAAAATCCTTGAACTCCTCTCCCTAATGGCATTCTGGCATTCCTATTCTAAATGGTCTGCAGCTGTTCAGGGAGGTGGCTCACCACCACCTTCTCCAGCCCAACTAGGGATGGGCAATAAATTCTGGCTGAGCCAGTGATGCTGTCATCCCCTGAATGAGAAAAAAAATCAGTTGGGGGTAATTCAACATCAATGAATTTATCTGAAATAAATTGATTAGTATTGATTATGAAATTACCAGATTGTTGTAAAGGCTAATCAGCTTCATGAATAACCTCTAGAGAAAAAGAAAAATCAGCAAGCTTTTGGGGTCTGAACAACACAAAACTTCAGACCTACAGCCATGTCATTGATTCTTAAGTGTGTGAAAATATTGACTAAGTCACTTCAGTGTATCAAACCCATAGAAATAAAAATAATGAGCACCTACACTGTAACTCAAGAAGACAGCTCACCACCACCTTCTTAAGGGCAATAAAGGCTGACCTTGTCTGTTATACACACAGCCAAGACTGAATATATAAAAAAACACAGATAAGAGTTGTATTACATCGGTCTGTCTGCATTGTTGACCATTGTCCTTTTGTTGTTTTCTGAAGGAATAAAAAAGAATTTTCTTTGATACAGTGCTATTCATGTCCTTATATTCACAAAGCACTATACAGCCAACAAATTATATTTGAAGGTGCAAACAGTGACTTTCTGTATGCAATTTGGCAGTAAACTCATGCAGGCAGCATTGAACTAACTGATCAAGTGATTCAGTGATGCCTGTTCAGAGGGTCATTGTTGGCTAGGACTAAACGGATCAAAGGATATGGGGAGTAAGCAGGGGCAGTTTATTGAGTTGAATGATCAGCCATGATCATATTGAATGGTGGAGCACTCAGTGGTTAGGGTTGAATGGCCTACTCGTGCTCCTACTTTTCTATGTTTCCCAGATTCCACTGATATCTTTGGCTAATGTCATTACATTTTTTCATCCTCTGGAGAGAGAACATGGGTCCTTGATTTAATGTCTGATCTGAAACACTGTACCTGTGACAAAGCAGCATGCCTCCAATATCACTGATGCATTAGTAGTTCCGAATTAGTTTGTAGACTTTTGTTGAACCTAACCTTTGTTACTCAGAAGTGAAAAGGTCAAAACATAAAGGGTATGTAATTCAAAAATTATATGCAATCCATTATTTGGAAAATATAAATTTTAATCTATGCTACATATATATAGTCAATAATTAGGTGTAGAGATTCACTGATCAAATGGTTTCTTTCCAATACCCATACAATAATTATTAAATCATGGTAAATCACTGGCAGTACTTCAATCACTTGGAAAATATCTTGAAATAACCTTCCTGATGTGGTGATAGTTCAAAATTCATGAAACGTATTTTCCAATATGTTCAAAAATGAGTAGGTTTGAGCTACTTATTTAACAGCTTTTCAGATTCAGAGCACTATCACACTGAGTGAAGTGGCAATGTCTGTTTTGCTCATGCAGCTTTACTTATTGGACCTAAGAATTAAAAAAAAAACTGTTCCATTGTAAAGTGATTTTCACATTGACATATATATAATGTTTTATGTTCAGTATGTGTCTGGGATTTCCAGATCATGTATTCATGCAAACTGATTCAATTAGACATATCAGCTTTCAAATATTTCACTGCAAATTCTTTCACGATTTTGTATTTTTTGAATATTAACTTCTTGAGCCTTTGAAGTTTTTTTTTGAAACTCAATGTATTTTGTCAAGATAATGTAAATAAAATTGGCCTCTCCAAGTTCAAGCCATTTCTTATCAGTCACAAGAGATTGTAATCATGTGGCAATTGAACAGAATCAGATCTAGATTAGGACAGATACAGTCAATCCAATTGATTTATGACATCCAATTCCTCTGAACAAAATGTATTTAATCTCTTTATCTACTTATTAGAACTTTGAGAACCTAATTCCAAACCAATTTTTTTGTTAGTTCATTACTTAAACGTACATTTATGGCATAGAAAAATTGCTACAAACTTCTTTTATTATTATAAGAATCACATATATTAATACTTTTGAATTGATTCAACTATTTCCCATCTATTAGAGAACACAAACATACTACAATTTTTATGTTTTCAGAACTTATATGCTGTTACTTTTTGACTTGTCCTCATACACCTACGGAGTTTCTAGGATGTCTGCTAACTTGCCAAGTCCAGCTTCAACAAGCCTCAGTTTATTATTAAACACCAAACGGTGAAGAGACAACTGTATATCATTCCTTGCTCCCATTGCTCCTGTCTAGACTTGGCAAACGCCTTCAAGGAGGAAAGAAGCCATTCATTTAATGACTATGGCTGCAAGGACAATGTATTCCCTACTGTGCATATTAGCAGCTTCAAACATAATCAATGCTTAATGGCTTCATAAATAATACAACTGAGACTCTTAACAAATTATCATTTAATTTTATGAACTGCAAAAGACTAACTCTTCATTAACTAATGTTTAATGTCAGTCCTGGCTTCTTTATCTCCACTAAGATTACGTGTAATTATTGTACAGATTAGGCAAGCTTTATTAAATAATGATTTAAAACAAAAACATTATTAAATGTTGTTCTGAAAATCAAAATAATTAAACTGGAACCTTCATTTTTTTGGAACAGTGCAATATCCTGGTACACAGGTTACTATTGAAAAAAGTGCCAACTTGTAGACCATATTATGGAGGCAGACTATTTAATCATCTGGATCTAACAGTAGGATGTCCAGATTTTTATAAATTGAAATTAGGATGAAAGGCAGGGGTCCATGATAACTGATATGTTGTGCAATCAATGGCAGGAGTCTGGGAAATGGGCAGTTGAAAATGGGAGGCCATATAATGACATTTGATTGAATATGCCCAGCCAGAGTCGGCAACTCTAATCCAAAGATTGTTTAAAAGGCATCATTAGCAACAGAGCAGTTGGTGCTAAAGTGGGGAGGTGAGGGAGGGAGAAATCAGTGGCAGGAAGGATACAGGTTCACTGCATGTAATACAGTGTGATATAATGTACGTTTACAGGAAGAAGGACAACATTTCACATAGATTTGTTTCCACCTGGCATTGTTTATATTTGACAAAATGGAAAAAAATTGAAAAGCAGGATGTATGAACTATTTTTAGGAAGTTGTTAGGACACTGGGGCATTTCAGGAAGAATAGAGGCAAAACCAGGATGTCTGGCCACCATATAAAACATGCACACCAGGCTATTTTTACAGATTTCATCAAGTTTAGTGTTTTGTTCGTCTTGACTTTCTGGTGTAAACAGATGAGATGCTTAATAATAACTCAGCATTAAGCTGTGATCACACAACTGTTTCGCATCATGACAACTCCAACCATTGATAAAGGGTTCTTTGCCAGGTAAGTATGCGCAGGAAAGTTTGTACATGCTCTTTTTGAGTTTGTGTTTACCATGAGAAGAGGTTTGAAGTGATCCATCAGAACCAAGCACTCCATCAATTCCATGTCATGCCTCTCTGGCTCCAGAATGACCAATAACATGGGAAAGCCAAATTCTGCACAAATATGTGCAGTGTTCAGACTTGTCACAGTTGTCCTGATGGATGACTTCTTGAGCACAAGCAATATTCATTTACATCTTGTACCACATTCTTTAAATCCAAACACAAGGCATGATAATGAACTGACTAGACTAATGTCCACAAATTATATTTTTAAAGACGGCAATCTGCTCATTAAATAGAAACTGAAGTGATGAGTGCATACTTGGGCTGAAGAAGATTGCAGAAGCAGGATGGAAAAAGGCCACAATATATTTTAGCTTTTATATCATTGAGACCAACACACTGAACTGCAAGTCTGGATTAGAATGTCCAGGCCCTGCAGTTGAACTTGAGCTCAGAATCTTCTGACTTGGAGAAAAGATACCATGGTGAATTAGCATCTTAAATCGTGTGGGCACTCAGAATGGTTCAGTTCCTGTCATTTGGTGAGCTTACAAGCTTAGCCATGCAGCTTTAGGCGAGTTGTTCAACAAGAGGAGGAGTTGGGTAGAAGAATGAAACTTAAGAAAGAACCATTCCCAAGCTGGTCCCCCTGATTTAGAAGCATCCAGACCAAACGATCATCAGTGGATGCCTGGGAGCAAATTGCTGGTTTCCAGTATTGACTGAAGTAGCGTTGATGTGACAAATTGGTCCATCTTAACACTGCCAGAAGCTGGCAAAGTGATAGAAAATGATCCCTGCACTGGACCGTGTACACCCAAGGCACGTGAGATAAAGGATCTTTTTAAATAACATTGGTAAGCTCTGGATAAATTAACACTCCCAGCTAGTCTGAGGGAAAATTGAACTTGGATTTTAGGCAATTGTGTCACTGGCAATGATCCTCAGGGAGGTTCTGTGGGGAATGGAGTGTGATTGAGGGAGAAGGCATCAGGAGGTTAGAAAAAGTGGGGTGTGATCAGGAGGGAATGGAACATTTGTGAAATTAAGTGTGCTATTGTGAGTGGATAAGCAGTCAGGAGGAAGGTTGAGGCAATTGGGATGAACAGGGAGGCAAGCCACAGTGATCTGACAATGGCCTCCTGCGTTTCAGTAGAATCAGGGTGACCAAGAGTGAATCTCCCATTTCCACAGCCAGGTGAGTACTTTTCAATACATTCTCCTACCTTTACCAAAATGTTGGGTAGCAGAAATCCAGCATGCAATGATCACTATACTGCACACAATACTGCATGCAAGGTTATGGGCTAAGTACTAGAAAATGGAATGAGAATAGATGGGTGTCTGACAACAGGTGCCAAGGCATACAAGGCTGTATGCCCATTCCATGCTGTAAAAACTCTATGTCATTGGGTTCAATATATGTCTTAAAAAGATGCACCATCAATTATTTCTTGGTCCTTGTCTTCAATCTCCGCTCCAGAGAAGTGAACATATACAGTCTGCCAGGCCATTCAGTGCAGTATAAAGTCAGAGCGGTAGTGTCAAATGTCTCATGATGAGATGGTAAACTGTGATCCAATCTGCTTTCTCAATGAATGTGTAAACAACTCCATGGCAATAATTGAAGAACAGCAGGAGACTCTCCTAATCTTTTGAATAACATTTCTGAACCAACAGCTCCAAAAATAAATTAAATGCCATTTATTTTACTGATGACATTAGGACCATAATATGTAACAATTGGTCACTTTATTTGCTGTATTAGGGCAGTGACTGCATTGACAAGTAATTCATTGATGGTATTCTAGGATGTCCTGAGGATATGAAAGGCACTACGTAAATAGAAGCGATTTATCTTCTTTGCAGAGACAGGACTAAAAATGGTTATAAGAAAAGAGAATGATTTTATATTCTTGCAAAAATTTTTTGAAAAAGATTCTTGATGGTTTTGTAACAAAGTGGCATTTTCATCTTACACATTTCATCTGTAAAATCACTGTGCAATTCTACACATGATATAGTCATATGCTGCAAATAAACTTTAATAGGAAACAACATATTAGCATGTCACGCTTGAAACATGGGAAGTTAGGTAAAAAAGAGCTTATCATGTCAGACAGAACAAGCTACTGAAAAAGAACTGTGCTATCTAAAATCAAGCTAAGAAATTTTGCTTAAATCCCAACAAAGGACTGAGATAGAAGTATGAGATTGGATAACACCATCTCTCCTTTTCCCGAAAATGGATACAGTGCATGCAAAGCACAATTAACTTGCTCCGATCAGTGTAATACAGCCAGGGCATCAGGTTCATGGGCCTGCATATTTCTATGATTTCTATGCGCAGCTCTCCCAATACATTGCACCAGCTATACAAATCAGGAGACCCAATATTCCTGATGCTGAGCACTATTTAAAGATGGACTGAATCTCTTGAAGGGGAAGTGCATTGTGACTTTTGAGCATTGTGAGATCACTTTGGATGTCAGGCTGGAGAAGATAAATTGCTAACCATGGGAGTGTGCAGGTGTTTTCAGGTGCTGCACTGGAGATGCTGGCGGCAGAATAGAAAGGAGAGAAGAGTATCAGTTACTCTGAGGGGGTATTGGAGGACACGCACCTGCATGCAAGTGACAAGAGAAACAATGGAGGTCAATAGTACATAGAGCAGTACAGCACAGGAACAGGCCCTTCTGCCCACCAAGTCTGTGCCGAACATGATGCCATTCTAAACTAATCCCATCTGCTTGCACATGGTTTATATCCGTCTATTCACTGCCTGTTCATGAGTCTGTCTAAATTCCTCTTAAACATTCCTATCAGATGTTAGACTCCAGACCCTGAATTTTATCCAGTAAGGAACAAAATACATAAAAATTTAGAGTCACATTTAGTCATAGCAAGTTCTGAGGAAGGATCCATCGACCCAAAACATTAACTCTGATTCATCTCCACTGATGCTGCCAGACCTGCTGAGCTTTTTCCAACAATTTCTACTTCTGCACAGGTAAAGTTGGCTTTGTCCTGCTCTGACGTTGGATCAGTGCCTGCAATTATTGGAAGATTAGAGTGAGGAGATCCACAGGAAACCACATTTCAAGTATTGAGCCCAACAGACATTCAAGTATGAGAACATCTGTGGTAACGGCTTTCTGCTGACAACTCACTTCTCTCTACTCATTTTCCACGTTATGCTCAGTGCCAAGAGGTAATCCAAGCAGATCATCCATGTCTGGAAGCAATTTGTTTGTTCACTCAGCCTTTAAGTTACCAAAAAGTTGCTTCAGTACCAGCCAGACTACAGCCTGTAGACCTCTGAAGCATTTAACCAGAATGAAAATTCAATCAAAATATGTGAAATTGCATCAAAGGAAACAATCCTACAACTAACCTGCAACTTTGGTATGATCTCTTGCATAAGAGAGGTGGTGGGAGCTCCATTGAGACATTTGATGATGTATTCAGCTTTGTGAGGTTATAAGAAGGTAAAGGTTCCAGAGCTCTGCTCCACTGACTGAAGCTGCAATAGTTTACCTCTTTTGCATGTTGCTGGCAGTCACTACGTGTGAGTAAGCTAACCCCTCACAAATAAGGCCAACATAAAAACAAGAGTGCAAATTTTGAAACAAAATACTGAGTGTCTCTCATATTCCTTTTAAGTCAGGGATGCGAGGAATCCTCATGCACATGATGGGAAAGTAAACAAACTATTCAGCTTGGACATTTTAGAGAAAATGTTTCTAAAATTCAGATGTCTGAAGCAAGGTTACAGATTAGAGAAACCTTTTCTCCACAGTTTGGTTGAATTGTGATTTGGGGCCAGGAGTACGTTAAAAAGGTTTTAAATTGCTTTTGGTTCAAAAGAAAAACTGAAGATTGTAGAGATATCTACAACTCCTTGATGTGCAGGAGGCGCTGGGGAGAGAAATCATGCTCCTGATACTGGGCATCAATTCCAGCCTTGGAAGATAGCACAAAAATCAGACATGGGACAGAATTTTCCACACCTGCCTGAAGCTTCTGAAGGCTGAAGAGACAGTAATTGAAATTCCTGACAGAAGGCTACAGGTTTGCCATTAAGCCTTTCAGATGGGTTAACTTACCCAACCTTCGTGGTTGAAACCTCTTTTCTGTTCATCAGCATGCCACAAACACTCAATAACACCTTAGCCCACTGCAATTATGCTCAATGGGTACAATCTTGTTAGCCAAAAATAGAAAATCCGTGTGCTCACAAACCTGACTATATATATCTGAGGCATGTACCTGGCAGGGTAAGCTGTTTCCTCCAAGCTCCAGCAAGTGCAAATCTCTTCAGTGACTTGATTCCTTCAAAACCAGTTTCTTTGCACAATGGGCGTTCTTTGTCAGGGGTGAAGCTTCCCTTAGTCAGTCAGCTCATGAGAAGTCTTAGTCTTCTGTGGTTTTGCTCGCTGTCGTTCAAAGTTTAAAGTGTAAGTGGTGAAGGATAACTGGGCCCACCAACCTGCCTGAGTGAGGCAGCCACCCCTTGCTGAGCAGCCAATCTGACCAGAGCAGGCAAGTGGCACTCAACTGAAAAGAGGTCTGAAATGAAAAGTGGGTTCTACTGAAAAGGGGGCAGGCAGAAAAAGATTTACAGAAAGGTGGGCAGCGTGAAAAGGAATAGAGGGGGATCAAGCTTAAAGGATGTTGTCATCAGGGGCACTGGAAGGTTCCTGAGGAATGGACAGACCAAACTGGGTTACAGAGGGCTGAATCACTATGAAATGTAAGGTGTGTTAGGGATGGAGAATGATCAGGTGAACTGAGTAATGGACAGTGAAAAGGTCAGGCAAAGGGGTTCTGAATGGGTGTAGAATCAGGGGAAGAGAAGAAACATCGAGGGGAAATGCCACAAGGGCTATTAGTCACGTGGGAGATTGAAGAAGGAAATAAGGGATGCCAATTGAAAGGAGAAGGACATCTACGTCTAATAACACCAACATCCTATTTACTAACCTTTACAAGAAGGAAACCTAAGAATCAGCATCAGCATAGAGGGTTTTGTGGCACAGTGATTGTATCCTTACCTACAGACCTGAATATCTGGGTTTAAGGCCTGTCTCAGGAAGTGCTAGCCACAGAAGAGTGTCAAAGCACGTTCAGAGATAGTAGGAACTGCAGATGCTGGAGAATCCGAGACAACAAGGTGCAGGGCTGGATGAACACAGCAGGCCAAGCAGCATCATAGGAGCAGAGAGGCTCTTCTCTAGACCCTTCATCAGAAAAGCCTTTTCTGATGAAGGGTCTAGGCCCGAAACGTCAGCCTCTCTGCTCCTATGATGCTGCTTGGCCTGCTGTGTTCATCCAGCCCTGCACCTTGTTGTCTCAAAGCACGTTCAAATAGGTTGTCTTTAAAAAACAAATCAGCAACAGTGTTGATGGTGCAGGGAAGGTCTCTCCAGAATCAACTTTCATTTCCATATGCTTCTGAACACTAAGGACACAGGGATGAAATTGTCGTGCAGACTGTAGGACTGTATCACAGGGGATAATAGAAGCTATCATGAGTCAGATTGAGCTGATTGCTTTCCATGGATGTGGCAATGTGAAGATCAAGGCCACAAAGATCCTGCATGTGGCAGCATCAGGAAGGGGAAAACTACCTACATGTCATGGAGGATCCATCATTGGGCAGGATTTTACATAGCACCTGAGTAGCCTCATAAGGGCCCAAAGCACAATTTGACCATATCAAGATCTGAAGTGGAAAACAAATATTTCATTCCTGATATTTCTTTACAAATCAGCACTTCCAGACCAGGCATTCAACCAAGATAACCCAGTAGCTGCGTTAGCTTTTCTATGGATAAGGAGGAGGAGGAAAAGGGATGAACAACACCAACAGAACCAGGGACACAAAGCTTAGCGGGGGGCTGCAGCTGTGGATGGGTAAATAACACATGAAGTAGAGAACCAGGGTCTTCAGCAGCACTGAACAGACTACCCACAGAGGGTTTATCAAAGGCATCAAAGCTAACTGTATATGAGTGAAAAAACACATCCAGAGGCTTCCTTTATGACTAGAGAAGCTGTTAGTTACATTTGACACCTCCTACAGGCAGACCCGCAGCAGTGCTATCCCTTTGGCATAGGAGATTACAGCAGCACTGAATTTCCTTGCCACAGGCTCCTTCAAACCTCACCTGGAGACCTTGGTCTCATCTACCAATCAGCAGCTCATAAGCATGTTTGTGAGTTCACTGATGCCCTTTGCAGGAAATAATACAGTTTGTCCACTTCACTGTGGACTCAGAGAGCCAAGGTGTCCCCAGCATCATTGGGGTCCCTCAGAGGGCCTAAGGGGTAAACAATTTCATTCCTCATTCCCTCAATATCCAGCTGATTTATGACCACAGGCAGCAAGTCCTGCAGGTGTGCGCCCCGCTCTCCAGGGAGCTGTCACAACACATGTTTTGTACAACTCCCAGTTTCCCTGAGTGTTTGTACCCTTTGCATGATCTCCAGGGCTGGCTCATAGGTGACAATGGGTACATCCAGTTCTCCATCAGTCCTCCAAGTGTCAGAAACCTTGGCTGTTTCTTCCTCCTTTAGCTGCAGGCCAATGGTAGTACTGTGCTCACCAGAATGTGACCCCAAGCCTAATCTGGATACATTGTCAGCCAAGGTGAATGTGTCTGCATTGGTGGAGGGTGGGAGGATGGTCTTGATGTTGTATCCTCTGAGGTTCATGACTGTTGCTCTTCAGAGGTGTGCTGTGAGGTGCTTGCAGTGATGGGCCTGGAGGCCAGGACTGTTCTTCTTCTTTTGGCCCAGGCTTGGGAGTGGGGTCCAGAAGTTGTACCTAAAAGCAAAGACTTGCTTGTCATACGATCTGTCGCCCTCACACAATGTTTCATTAAGACATTTTTTTTTTATGTACAGCTGGGGACGAACATATTGAAGGCTTTCTCATTAAATACAATCCCCTCTTCAGCTCAGACATGCTTCTCATACTCACTTGCCAGCTCAGTGGCCTGCTCCTCAAAGATGGTCAGGAGCCTTGTATCAGAGAGTTTTCCTCCTGCCATCTATCTGTGTGCTCATACTTTTTATTATGCATGTTCTTCTCTTTCAGGAGAGTAGCATTAAGAGACATTAGCATGGCTATTTTAGTGTTTTGCCTGTAGTGACAGATATAGATAGAGGTGCCAATCACCAGAGCTGTGATTGTTTGTGGACGTTACTGGTGAAAAAAAAAGTGTGGTGTGGGTGAAGTTGGGAATTAAAGGGTCTGGAAAATGATTCAATGTCATTCAAGAGGTAGAGCTTACGCAAGTTGATAAAGCATTATATGGCCTGACGTACCAGTGGGGTGTTCATCTCAAAGCCATATTTTGTGGCTGTGTCCTTGTCCCATGCAAGCCTTTGGTGAAAAGTTATCAGCTGTGTATATTCTCCGAGTTGGGATGAAAGGACAGTGAGTTGGTGAGGTGTGAGCTGTTGAGTGTTGTAGCTCCTTTTATGGTTTAAACATGAACACGAGCAGATGTGTGAGAGGCAATTGCATTCTGGTGCAAGTAATGCTGCATTGGTAGCAGAAATGAAGTGACAGACATTGACTGCACATGAGGCATTTGATGAAAATACTTGGCGATTCATCTTATGTGTGATGATCCTGCACAGTGGCAAGCTTAGAATGCTAACTCATGCTCATGGAGTCGTGAAGCATTGAGCAGACAGTGGTATATATGCCAAGTGAAGTGCCAAACAGATCATTCATTCGCTTGAGACAAGTGAGCCAAGTTCTCTTAAATCACCCATGGGTGCTGATCTCCGCAGCCTCTTCTGTTCAGAGTGCCCTCATCAGTTAGAATAGCTTCATTGCCATCTCAAGAGAAAAACATTTCCTTTCTCTCTCTCTTGGGCAGTGTCCTGGAGAAACTCTACTGAGGCGTTACAGAATCATGCCCGCTTTTTGCTGGGTCTTTGACATCTGACAGCAGAGTACAGATGAGAGATGCTACTGGATTGCAGAAAATGAAGTGCTGTCCTGGTATCTCTTAAGCATGGTGCCTGGAATTTGGAACCTGGAAGGTCCTGGCAGTTGTGACAGGCAGAACTTCATGTCTGCCTACCCACTGGGACATGAATAAGTTAAGAAAAATGTAACTGCAAGAAAACCTGACCCACCCCTACATAAAAGTACCTCCTAATTTTAGGCCTGCTTTCACACTTAGGCTCAAAAAAAAATTATGCCCATGGACTCAATAGATTAGGTGTGATGGACTGGATAGATTTTTCTCATGTTCTTAACTTTTTAACAAATTCAGATTTATTGCTAGCATTCCAGCTTAAAAGAATGAATGCTAGAAACATTGATGACGCAATCAATTTACCATACCAACAATCCTACTGATAAAATAACCAGTTGTTGCACAATGAAAGTTCCTAAGCTACTGCTTTGCAAAATAGCAAGGTACCAAACGAAAGCATGCCTGGCTTACAAAATTCTACAGGAGCAGTATTGGTATTTGGGAATTACATTATGCAATTCAGAATATATTCAAAATGGTGCTGTTTCATTTTATAATGATTTCATTAGTTTGACTATTTATCTATTTGTCTGGTGCACAAGTACTTCAGAGATACACCAAAATAATATTTGGACAAAGGGCATCAGCTATGTTGTAGTGGACAATATACAACAAAAATCTGAGGATATTAGATCACATGACAGAATCAGCATCATCACCACGTTATTTTCAACTTGAACAAAAGCTGAAATATATTGTAAGTTACTGCAGACTTTTAGAGTTATGGCTACTGAAATACATTCAAGGAAATGTCTGAGGGATCCTACAACATAACAAGGTAAATATTGAGTTTTAATAATGCACAGCATATCCTATACAATAAGCAGTCAAAGGTCAAGTCATAACCTGAACGTAAACAAAATCCCTTTCTTCCCATTTTCCGATGGAGGCAGTGGCCCTGTGAATAATCACTGATCCAACAAATCATTTTCAAAGAATACCGACAAACACAGTTCCACCTTTCACATCGGCATATTGAGATATGCTAAAAGAAATCTAAATGCTCTAAATATTACGATTTATTTGAAACATACTGTTCAAAAATATAAAACTTTGAACTAAATGCTTGCAGAAGAATTGTGATAGTTTAAATTTTGTACCTTGGTGGAAATGATATCTCTTGTTCACTCAACTTGTCTTTGAATACCGACAACTCTCTGTCAAATTCTAAAAGCTGAAAAGAAATTAATTAACAGACAGTTATTCTTACAGCATCTTGTACTTAAGGCATTTCATTAATCCACTGAACAGACTCATTTAAATGTCTTTACTCAGCGCCAGATTTCTCCCCTACCTTGTCCTCCAGAAATTCTTGGTGTCTTGATGGTGCATGGTTGCATTTATCACTCACTAAGCGTTGACCATTTTTGGAATATGGAGGACACCACAACAAAGCTCAATCCTGTCTCCTTCTGATATCCATGTACAGAATATAGTTATCAGAAGAACCATGGCTAATTTCCTCCGTGTCAACTGACAGATGCAGAGGACAACAGAGTTTTGTCTTGTCTGCTATATTGTTGGACGAAACCATCCAGCAGTTCCAATAAGGATCAAACCATGGATCATGTGATCTCAGACTGTGCAACTCACTGAACAAATTGTTGAGCCAGTAGAACATACTAGTCAATATTTTACTGGGAATTCGACTTACTTTACCTCTTTATAATAATATATATTAACATCCATGCTTTCACAACAAATGTTGCCGACTTTTTTCCTTTCCAAATTTGTATTTATATTTACTTTTACCTTTTGCTCATTATTTTTACACTTCCATTTTGTAATACTGAATGGCCTCATGTCTGAAAATTCTACACCCAATATTTTACAGGATAAGACCCTTTTCCCATTGGTTAGTTCTTCACCAGTGCCAATGCCAAAATGAACACTGATTCAAAGTAGACAACAAAACCTAAATCAGGTGATTGACTGGTAAAATCCTCAAATACTGCGAAATGCAAACAACTCTTGGTAATAGCTAATGCGCAGGAGCAGTCAAAATTTCCTGCGACTTTAAATGATAAATTAAAATCAGTGCTTGAATCAGGCATGTAATTCAATTTAAAACTTCACACAGCACAAAGCAACTGGGGGAGGGGTAGTTCTCATTACAAACCTTATGGGATTTAGATAGTAACATTCAGTTTGGTTTGTGATGACCTGAACTGAATACAATCTCAAGTCTGAAATTATAAACAGGGTTAATGATATTCATTTTCTACACATAATATGGCTTTTGTGCATTATTCTCCCATTTAAAGAGTACAAATGTATTTTCTCAACTTTTACTGAAACCCAAGGTTAGATCATAGAGCTATTAGCTGGTTTTGAACAAACAGCCATTCAAATTGTTACAAACAGCATTATCTTTGCATCAATATTTGTTCTTATCCTGGATTCTAAGTGAATAAGTGACTGAATGCTCATAATAATCCGTTCTGCTACTGACCATCACTCTTTGTAAGTGCCATTTCCTATTCCGACAAGTATGTCATCAAAATAACACCTTTTATGACTACAGCGTGTTTACGCTACTGCCCATTAATCATCTCTCATCTCACAGCTGTGCTGATACCATTGTATGGGTGGCAGAGGTTCTGATCTAAATTAGATTATGTCCCTCTATCCCATGCCACCTCATAAATCATTCCTGAAATGCAAAATTAGCAGCTACTTGTATGCATTAATTATCTGTACGAAAGCAGTCACCTGAGCCACCTGCAAGGATGACCAGTTCTTCCACCTTTCCATTTAGAGTCAGGAACCAAAGTCCTTCTTATTTGTAACACGGCCACATTGTTCAAACATTTTCATTGCTTTATCAAATATGGACCTATCACCTCCATTGAACAAATGTCTTCAAAATGTATAACTTCGAATGAAAATGTGACCAAGTGCACTCTTGTTTTGAACATCTTTGAATTCAGACAGTCTCTGGCCTCGATGTTATTGTCAGTGAGATTGAAGCTTACGTAGGTTTAAACTCAGTTAAGTAGGTTTAAACTTACTCAGACTGAGTACACTGACCTAAAGCCACGCCCCTCCCACCAAACAACATCACAATTTGTTTGATTTTAAAACCAGTTGAGATTTCAACTGGAAAGCAATACTTGATGACTTGATGTGCCATTTTATGATTTTTATGATGAGCTGGGGAATTCTGCCTGATATTAGACCCAACAGAGACAGGTGGTAGGAATACCAATTGCGAAGTCCAAAAAAGAATTGCAGTGGAATCGTTATGAGTCAGGAGTAGCAGGAAAGTTCGACCTAGGCTCTTCAGGAAGTCTTCAGTCATCCTCAAGCCATTTTCCCAATGACTACCAAAACCTTTGCCTAGTGATAACTATATACCAGAGGGGAATATTTCATGTCTTAAGGCTCTGACCCAATTATATATGCTCTCAGCCGCTGACATTGTCATTATCAGGAGACAAGATAGTCTGATATTATTTCAAGAAAGGCCAAGAGTTAAACCCAATCCCAGAGCTGACTCACCCACAGGTGTTTCCAGCCTCGCCACACCCTACCTGGCTCCTAACCAATCCCAGTTAAAATCAAAGTCTATATGTTTGAATAACCATATTAATTTTTTTTTTCCTTTATTCATTCACAGGATGAGGGTGTCACTAGCTAGGCAACATTTATTGCCCATCCCTAATTGCCCAGAGGGCAGTTAAGAGTCAACCACATTGGTGTGGGTCTGAAGTCACATGTAGGCCAGACCAGGTAAAAACAGCAGTTTCCTTCTCTAAAGGACATTAGTGAACCAGATGGATTTTTCCTGACAATTGATTCATGGCCATCATTAGAGTCTTAATTCCAGATATTTATTGAATTCAAACTCCACCATCTGCCATGGTGGGATTTGAACCCAGGTCCCCAAACATTATTTGGTTTTCTGGATTGACAGTCCAGCGATAACACCACCAGGCCATCGCCTCCCCACTGAAAGTGATGACAATTATACTGATATTCAAGTGGATGTCATGACAGAATGAAATGTGACCTGATTTGAACGTCGTCCAATGATTCAATGTTGGATGAGCAGAAATTTCCTCCAGTTAAATATTGGGAAGACCAAAGCCATTGTCTGTAGTTCTTGCCCCAAATGTCAATCCCTATCCATTGATTACATCTCCTTCTAACATTTGAGGCACACAGGCTGTTTGCAAACTCAGCATGAAAAATCTTTTTCACCCTGAACTGAGTTTTCCTCACTAAGACTACTTGCTCCCACTCTGTAATAAAGCTTTCTTCACCTCTGCGTCAGTCAATATGCAGCTGAAGCCAAGTCTTTAGTGCTACCAGACTTGATTCATCCATTCTCCCTTGGCTTGCCTCCCATTCATATCCCTTAAACAGGAGTTAATCTAAAACTTTGCTACCCATAGTCTAACATGAATTGAGTCTTGTTCTTTCATTATCCCTGCGACTTAGGTTGGCTTCCCGTCGAGTAAAATCTCAAATTCACATCCTTGTGTTCAAATCCCTCAATTATTTGCTCCTTCCCGTCTCATGCCCTCCAGACCTACAACCCTCTGAAGACTGAGAGTTCCCCTGCGAACTGAGTTCCCCCATTTCTGGTCTCTTCCACATCATCTAATTCTATCAGCTACATAAATGTGTGTTGTTAATTTGAATCAGCAGTGATTGATTTTAAATTTTTAATCATTAATAGCAACTAAAGTAGGAACGAAGTAACATATATATGAATTTATTTACATTATAGGTATAATTTCACATATACCTTTGCCATTATGTTTTGTTCAGATCACTGAAAGCAGCATTGTGATGTTTTTAAAGTCTAGCCATATACTACATTTATCATCTTTTTCATTTACATATAAAATAAAGGAGACAGTAAAACCAAAAAGATTTTGTTTGACTGAAGAAGAGGCCATCTTCAGTACTGAGAATCAACATAAATCTATTACAGGGTACTATCAGCAAGCTTGTAAACATATCAAATATCCATATCGACCACTGACTAGGTCTGAAATCAAGATATGGGTTGGATTTAAGAGTTTTTGGTGGGCTGAGAGTGTCGGAGTGCAAAGTGAATGGTGTGTTTGCTTCCATCATCTCATCAAATCAAGTGTTGGACTGCGATTCAGTGGCTCTCTGGCAGGAAGACAGCTAGTTAGCAATGTGAAGGGTCCTCTGCACCCAATCAGGAGACTATACTGGGATCATGTCATGTGGCATAGAGGTCATACTGTGAATAGGAACTCAGTCATTGTTTCAAAGGTCCTCTGCTCTCTGAAACTCTATTTCTTATGGTAGGCTGAAAAATGTTAGTAAATAAAGTCAAATCATACAGATGCTTCCACTTCTGCCAATATAACTGGTTGCTACTTACTGATCATAGAATCCCTACAGTGTGGATACAGGCCCTTTGGCACAACAAGACCACACTGGCTCTCATTGCATCCCACCCAGGCCCATCCCCCTATAACCCACCTACACATTCCTGAACACTGTGGGCAATTTAGAATGGCCAATCCACCTAGCCTGCACATCTTTGGACTGTGGGAACAAAATGGAGGAAACCCACACTGACACAGGGAGAATATGCAAACTCCACACAGACAGTCACCCAAGGCTGGAATTGAACTCTTGTCCCTAGCCCTGTGAGGCAGCAGTGCTAACCACTAAGCCATCATGTCACTCCATATGGCAGCATTTTTCTTCCACTGTCGTGTTGCTTCATTATATCTGCTGTAAAACATTCTCGTATGTTTTCCCCTGTTCACACCTGTGAAAGGAAAAATGGGTACATACGATTCTTTCACAAACTCATCAATTCATAATTTCAAAATGGCACCTGGGCTCCTAATTTCAATGCCGACATGATCTCTCTGATTTCTGAAGCTGAACCGTGATATTGTTCACCCAATATCTCAGGCTGGTAGGGACTGGCCTGCCCAATTTATCGCCATAAAGCACAGCTAAACACTGTGTTCTAAGTTTAAAAAAGAAACTAAAAAGCTCTGTATTTGCAAAGAATCATAGTATCAATGCAAAGTATAGAAATGTTCAATGTGGCTGGTTGACAGGATTTCACAAACTTTCCCACCACTCTTGAATTGCTAATTCTACTTTGTGACACTCTGGATAACCACAGTCAGCAGAACAACAGCTATTACTCTTCAGGACCTACAGCCCAAGCCTGCAGTGAATCAGATCAAGAGGTGATGCTACTTACATTTGTCAAACCCATCAGTGCCATTCACGAGAGGCTCTGCAGATGCAAATATTAACTGATGTGTGGAAGGAGGAAAAGATGTGACTTGCACTTTGGAAATAGTTGGAAAGAACTATATGTTAACAAAAGTTTCTTATCAATTGAAAAATTTCAACTCTTCTTAATTTTCTTCAAATCTAAGTGCTAATTATACCAGTTCTGGATGCAGATAGTAAAAATCTCTGATCCTTTAAGTCTTTGTTTCTGATAATAGTTTATTGGGTTCCTGTGATTAAACACAGCTAATTGCAGCCATTTCATATTTTCCTTTGATTCAGATTCAAGGAGGGCTGGGCCTCAACATTTCTGCTGTAATTCCTGCATATGTAAGCAGGCAGCAGATCTGAGATGATTTTACATTACATCCGCTGCATTCCCCAGGTACAGGTCTTGAGCAGTTGACAATGAGGATAACGTAATCTTCCAGAAATCATTAAGACCAGGCAGTCTAAATTCAATTGTCCACATAAACTGGTACAGGATTCACAATGCGGGATTAACCTGTGCGCGCCACTGCTGTGGTAGGCATCAAGGCAGGTTTGTACTGCCTTCTAACTAACATGACTGCAGCACAGTGTCAAAGCTATCTGGGTGGCTGAGTTAGTGGGCCTCAAAATCATGAGAGGCCAGCTCCTGGTAAAAGTAGCCTGTACTACTTGAACCTAGATTGGGCGTCTTAAAGGGAAGGTGGCTATTGAATGTTATGTTGTAACGTGTTCTGATATGGAAAAGAATATTATAATAATAGAAAGGTATGGTAGAGGGTGGGCTCCAACATTTTATGACTCTGCACTGGAGGAGTTGGTGGAAGAGGTAGGAGGAGAGATGTGTTCAATTCAAAGGGGGCCTGGCTGAAGTGTTGCAAAGATGTTCACAATCTGATGTGGAATGGTCAGGGTCAGTAAACATATCTTGAAATGTCATCTTCCTCCATCTGCAAGAGTAGTCCGTTACACTGTTCAAGTCACTTGCATCCCATGACTTGCTGGCCCAACAATCTCTGTCAATTATGAGTAATACACCACATTTACAGTTTGATCTCACTCTCCCACTCTTAGCACTGATCACAGCTAACTCTTATAGCCAGAATCACTGTTAGCTATTCGATCATGATGGCTGTATCACCCAAACAGATTTCATCTCTCTCATTGACACACTTCTCTTGTATCGGGAGGGTGGTGCACAAAACTGGAAGCAGCAGTGACTAACTGACAGAGAACATACACAACGGTATCTCCTCTTCCACCAAGAGGTAATCAGGTTTTCCATTACTGTAGTGGCATATCAAGGGCCTGGACCAGCAAACTCCAATACTTCATACCTACTGTTACATCCCATTTATTCCACAATCTCTTCTGGTTTATAATCTGCAGATGGTCTAAACATGGACCTTGTACTTCCCCAGGTCCTCTCCTCACAACCTTACCCTTTCTCTTTTCAACTCCTCAAAGAAATGCAATCTGGTTACAAAATGGTAGGAAAATAACTGGATCAATCAACCAACAACTAACTTCTAACTAGCTGATTTTCCTTTTAAATAAAGCTATGGTGCAGGGTGGGAGATGGGGGTTGGTGTTCCTACTGCTCAATGTGTGTTCAGCCGTACACAATTCAAAGACAAGTAACTGGAATGTTGATCTTCATTGCTATCGTCAAGAGTGGCAACAGACATTGATCAAGATAAGCACCCTGTATGCTTCCATCTGGTGTTTACTCTGTGTGTGCTAATACCCTACCAACATTGCATCAACCAATACTCGCATAATAAGTATGGATGGATGCATAGATACCATTCTGGATTTCTAAGGGCACTCGTAGCTCCCAATAAAATGGATACCATGTGTGCAAATTTTGCCCACAGATCTTTCTAATTGCCTGTGTTAGTAAGTCCCAGGCAGTTTCACATTTGGTTTACAACTGACTGAACAAAATCTGCACTTCAGGAGCCCATCCATACTACGGTGGAACGTGTGCAGTATGATAGTTCCTCAGAATAACCAGCGCAACTTGGTTTTAGAAGGCTATCTAGGTCTTGAAGAGTAATAGATTTTCTTCCATTGATTGTGGTTATCTGAAGTGTAACTAAGATGGAAGAGCTCTTCAAAGCATTGGAAAAGAATGTAAAACTCCAACAGCACTAAACATGGATTTAATAACATAAAAGGATAAAAGGTGCTTCTATTAGATGGAGTTCCTGGAGCTCAAGATTTAAAAGATCAACATAAAAGACATTCTTGTTTTATTATATGGGTAAGAGTTTTTTTCCTTTCAATATGTCAATACTATACTGTTATGCATTATTCTGCATTAAAATGTAGTCCATCATAAAACATACAATAATTTGCTTGGGTTCAAAAGATTTATTTATAATGCTGCTAGAATATAATAAAATTAAATATTTACTTTTGACAACTTCCTTGTTGTCAAAAACTCCAATAAATAGCTCTTTAGAGAGGTGGCACAACAAAATGCAATACTTTAAAGGGTTAATATAATTTTGAATATGGCTTCATGGATTGCCATTCTTAGATCTTGCTGTCCCCCTAAAGCATTATGATGCCAGAAGTAAATGCTTAAAAAGCAATATCAAATTCAATTAATTGCAAAGCACATCTTTAAATGCAAAATATTTGCGAGAGGACTTTTTTTTGCATTGTACACTTAATAAAGAACATAACAAAGATTGCAAGGATAAGATTGCGCTTTAGTAGACTATGTATGGGAGAGGCTAAGGGGACAGTGACAAAGCAGTTTACTGACAAGAAAGTTTGTCAGTGATTGTTCAATTTAAATAGATTCCAGTGTTACTGAAGAGACATCACACAGATAAAGCCCAAAAATCAATGACACTTCAGCGTGCAGCAAGTCAGAGACTAAATAAGCAGGCACCAAGAACAACTCTATCCTGCATCAGGGCTGTGAAATTCCCAATTCTACATCTGTATGGCAAAGGAAAATTTAATCTTCCCAAATACTCATCAGTGCATTCCATCCTCTGACCTGACAGCTACACTTATAATTAATTATACAATTTAGATGGGAATATCGACTAAACAAACCTATAAATCATAGAAAAAGTCAATAGGCATGGACACATTCAATCATGTCCAAACCAATGATTACTGCTTTCAAAATACAATAATTATTTTCAAGAGCTGACTTGAATTAAATTTCTGTCAACCTGGTACAAGACCAGTGGTTGATGAAGGATGCAATAGATTTTTTGGGGGGAATTTGGTATAGGAACATTCATCCTGAAGAAGGGCAGTTTGTTTTTAGCGATCACACCACTCTGTGTATAACCAGACCATGAAGATTAGATTATCTCAAATGGCTCATTAAATCATTTATCTTTCCCATGAAGTTGATCCAGAGAAGCTGCTCACCTTCTTGCATTCCAATGAAATCAGACATTGAATGTGAAGAAATGAAGTGGTACATTTACAGTTGGATAAGCAGCAGCAGCAAGTGGAAGGCACTGTTTTATTGCTAGCCTCCTGAAAATGCCTATCATTAAAAGAGAAGCAGCATCTAAAAAGTGACCAAGGTCTGATCTCATTCAACTAAAGATGCTCAAATATTTCCTGTAATTTAACACTCATCAGAGAATGGACTTAGCAGAAATGCCACTAATGCAACAGTAGAATGACAAGGAATGGGAGATGTTTCGCATGGTTTCTGTCTGCCTCTGCTAACCTATCCCTCACAACTTCAAATTCAAAAATACTCTGCTATGTTAAATTTTGGACCATAGTTCATAGAATCCCTACAGTGTGGAAACAGGCCCCTTGGCCCAATAAGTCCACACCGACCCTCATAGCACCCCACCCAGACCCATCCCCCTATAACCCACCCAGCCCTGAATGCTATGGGCAATTTAAAATGGCCAATCCACCTAGCCTGCACATCTTTGGACTGTGGGAGGAAACTGGAGCACCTGGAGGAACTCACGCAGACACAGGGAGAATGTGCAAACTCCCCACAGACAGTCACCCAAGGCTGGAATCAAACCCGTGTCCCTGGCATTGTGAGGCAATAGTGCTAACCACTGAGCTACCGTGCCACCCTATAGTTGTCCTTCTATCCACAACTGCCAATGCCAGTGAGAATGTAACTAAGCATGAACTAGACCATTCATCCCTTGGATCTCATTCTACCACTTGGACCTTGACTGGACTCTGTTCAAACAGGTTTCCAATCAGAATTCTTTCTCAGGCATACCTTGTTATGGTCATGCTTATAGTGTAACCTTTTAAATATTTCTCACACTGATTCAAAGCTATCTGCAATAACATTAATAGCTAACTTTCATATTGGGGCAAAATTCAGTAGCACCTGAAAAATGACATGGGGATGCACAATTAATCTGTATCATAACTTTCCAATGGAGGCAGTATGAGAACTTGGTGCTGCTTGTATATTTACCTGGTTGCTGTAAGTAGCCAGCATTATATGCTCTACTGAGCAGTTAAACGCCTAAGGAGGGGGCCCAGAAAGACTTACAGGGTTTCAGGCTACAATAGCAAAATACTGTATACACTGAAAATCTGAAACAAAAGCAGAAAATACTGGAAATTCCCAGAAACTAAGGCAGCACTTGTGAGGAAGAGAGATAACACTTCAAGTTGTGACTTTTAATCAGAATATGTTCAAGTTAGCCTGCCCTGCTTAAAGGGAAGTATATTTTGAATGGAACAGGTGAGAAAATGAGCTTGACAAAGGGGAAGCCACATGAATGCACAACATGGAAGGGAGTATGCTCCAAGCTTCTACAATGTAGCATTGGAGATCTTGGAACATGAGCTGATCAGAGCAGAAAGATCCTCTATTCAAATGGGTCCAAGAGACTATTCTGACATTGCAGAGATAGTGAAAGCAGATAGCTATTGAATTTCATGCAGACAGTATTTCTACCATGATATGAATACAGTCGGGCAAGAAGTTTGATGATCTCACAAGAGTGGTCAAGGTCAATGAATGCAAGTTCAAACCCCATATCCCACCAAATGTAACATTACCTCACGCAATACACTACCCACGTACATTCACATACCAACAATCTCCATCAACCATAACCCATACTTCACAATGACAGCTTCACCTTGCCATCACACACTTAACATTGCTGCAAGCCTCACACCCACAACTCTCAGTTTTCAAACGCTATCAGCTACTCAAACATGATACATCACTCAATGACATACTTCTCTCTCTCTCGGAAGACAAGCTGATGCAAACACACAGCCAGCTGCACCTGGCCTTCAAAGGAGAGGCATGGCTGTTTCTCCTCAGTTTGTAGGTAAAGGTGCACTGGCCAGTGACGGGGCTAAAATTATTGAAGACCAACATATGCTCATATATTTACATGCCGAATGCCATCCAAGGATGCATCTCTTGCTTTTCCTGATCTCCCCTCACCACAATGTTACCCTTATGTCTTTCCTCTTTCAGGTATTCAATAACTATGATGTAAAGCTGGATTTTAAGCTTTTTGTTGGGTGTGCTTTTAGCAGGAAGGTTGAGGCATATAAAATAGGTTGAGTAGCTAGCTGATCACCTTCATACCTAATCCTGGTCAGACTCCCAAGATATACTATGTGGCTGGCCTGCCATATTTAAATGAATAATTAAGCAAACTTGGGATCTGGATAATGTATTGGTCATACCAAAATATGGTGGTCAGGAGGTGGGCAGACTGCCTTTCACACTTTATTTGAGAAAAATGCAGGAAGCAAGTGAAGTGACTCCACAGTGGCCAGTATCCCATCACCAAGTCACCCTTTATTTACATATGAAGAGTCCTTGACACTGATCCAGCTCCCTCATAGCCAGCTCGCAGAGTGATCAGGGGAGTTAGGGAGGGGATAGGTCAGTCCAGGGAGGACAGACAGGTCAAGGGGGCGAGACGAGGTTAGCCGGTAGGAGATGGGGGTGCAGTTTGAGGTGGGAGGAGGGGATAGGTGGGAGGAAGAACAGGTTAGGGAGGCAGGGATGAGCTGAACTGGTTTTGGGATGCGGTCGGGGGAGGGGAGATTTTGAAGCTTGTGAAATCCACATTGATACCATTGGGCTGCAGGGTTCCCAAGCGGAATATGAGTTGCTGTTCCTGCAACCTTCGGGTGGCATCGTTGTGGCACTGCAGGAGGCCCAGGATGGACATGTCGTCTGAGGAATGGGAGGGGGAGTTGAAATGGTTCGCGACTGGGAGGTG
>NC_063351.1:18645195-18662788 GCF_021869965.1 Rhincodon typus | reverse complement strand
AGATAGTTGGAGATCAGTTCGGTGGGGCAGGAGCAGGCGGAGACAATGGGTCGACCAGGGCATTCAGGTTTGTGGATTTTGGGAAGGAGATAGAAGCGGCAGTGCGAGGTTGGGGAACGATGAGGTTGGAGGCCGTGGGTGGGAGGTCTGACACTCTTGTTTATATCTGTCAGCCAGAACTCACTGACTGGACCAGATTAACAGCCCCAATCAGGGAACTCATATTCTATGAGGTCCACTTGGCTGATATCATTACAATCACTACAGGAAGAAAGGAAGGAAGGTTGGGGCACCTCATCTGGAGGCTACCCTGTGTGCATCAAAGACACTCCCCTGACATATGCTCCCCTGTCCCCATCAACCATGCAGACTTAGGCAACCCAGTCTTACTGCCTATCCAAGTGAGCACCTAAACATGACCAGCAAACCTGAGACATATCTCATTCAGTGCCTATTTACATAGCTTTACTACAGTGAGGCCAAAATATGAAATGGACCAAGCATTGCCTCACAATAAAATGCTGTGAACTGCAAAATTGCACACCACCAGGAAATCGTTGCAAGCTCAGCTTCTCATATTTTGTGTTTTCTCTGCTACCGTCATGCAGTTAGTTGATGCAGAGTCTCAGAAAATGTCCAGCCATTTTACTGTAAATCAAGACTCAAACTCTAAAACATCATCACAAGCAAGGACTTAATGATTAGCCTCAGTTCGTATAATGCCAAGCTTTATTCATAGTCAATAAACTAAACGATACAGTTAGTTAGTCATCACATGGTAAATCAATGTGATAACATTTGAGCATAGACTGGCTGCCATTCGTCATAAGGAACAGCAGTTTTGTTATTCTGAGTGTAATTAAACTCACATGGTCGTACATGTGTGTTGTGAGAAAACATCACACAAATATATGACAATGGTAGAATTTTAACTTCTCTCTTCCCCTGCCACACTGTTAATTTATCACACTCTAATGCAGGAATGCCATTAGACTTACAACCAATTGATGGTTTAGACACACGTTCTTACTTAACATTATTCAAGAGCAAATATACAGAAAGTTACACTTGTAACAGTTCACCTCAAATCAAGGTACCATATTGACATAGTATTTTTCCAATTCATTAACTAGGAACTTTTAAAGAAGCACTACATCATTATTTAAAGAAATCAGCCGCACCCATTTTTCTCAATATTAAGGTTACTCTATCTCTAAGCTTGGGAGCAATTCTACTGCTTTCACAGTATTAATTTTCCATCCAAGCTCCCATTCTTCATTTCTATATGAGATGACCAGACTCAAAAGAGACAATAGGGAACATCATTGCTGAACCTAATCTCTACCCTTGTCCAATATCTATATTAATGGAAGCAAAGGAAAAATATTATCGATGCTGGAAGTCGGAAATAAAAGTAGAAGTCTTTTCAGAATTACCTACTTTTATATGGCTTTCACAGCAAGAGTTACAATCTCAAATCCTGATCAAATGTTTGCCTCCCTGGCCATGTGAGACTGAGGTTAACTGCAGAGATTATGTTCTAAATGAAAATCATCCAGGTACTTATAGATCAATGTAAAGGAGGTGATGCATTTAGCCACAGAGGTAATGAAGGAGGCCCTCTGCAGAATTTTGAACCAATGTATATAAAATTTTGAGGAAATAGTAAACACCTTTCTAATACCTAAAATGAAAAGAATACTTACATTGTTTAAATTGTTTTATTTCAGAAAATAAATTCTGAACAAATAAATAAAATTATCCAGAATAGAAACAACAGAACACTTTAAACTTGATTTGTTCCACAAGTGAAAGGCAGATCTTTCTCATTCATGGAACAGATCGGGCATTCTGTGGTTCCCCCTAATGTACCTGTGATTTAATCACTGCAAGGAAATTTTTGCTGATTGAAAGAGCAGACACTCACGCACTTTAACCCCATTTATACAATAGTGCAATTTGTATTTGTTCTCAATTTGGAAATGTTTCACATTCTAACCTCCAACGAAAATGGTGCCAACATATTTACTCAGATCTTTGTTCAGATAAAAACTCATACCTCCTGAAGCTTGGTTAAAGCCGGTTGGGATTCACTTTGATTAGAGTCAGACTGATGTAAACAGTCACCTCCAAATCTCTGCTACATGCTGCCCCTGAGGAAACCCTCAGTGCATGAGTTAGGGGCTGATGTTTGATGTCATCTGGCATGTGAATTGCTTCAGGGCAAAGGTGAGTGTAAATGCTGAACTATCACATTCAGTTTGGATCAATTCTGATTTGCTATGAATGCTATTGCACAGTGTAAATCAGCCTGTAGGCCACTTAACCATTCTTCCTGCCACAGAAACATTCACAAGAATCTTGCTCTGTATATCCCAAAGGTACAATTTTGGTAGACTATGTCTGTACCAATATAATATATATCCTATTTTGGTTTTAAAACTGAAATCATACAAAAGGACTCTGTAACAAGATGTACTTTTTGTAGCTTCTAAAAGAAACAGGTTATTTTGTTTTTGTCACTTCGGAAAAAATCATAACAGCAAACAATCAATCAACAAGGAGAGAACAAACTGTGGACCCAATCATACTCTTTTTATTGGAGAAACTTTAAAATATAGCGTTATTTCTTCATGTAGTCCCTTAAACTACTGAAAGCTTGCCGCTCTAAATTTGAGATGCAGGGGACCAGAAAGCTAATTGAGAGCTGATATTGTGATAATGATTGCTTGTGGGGCAAGCTTTTTGATATCAATAATTAATATATGGTTAAATAATGCATGCAATTTATAAAGATTTAAATGCCCTTTCACTTTCCCCTTTTCTGGCAGTATTAGCTCCTGTTGTGAAGTGATACTGGTTGTTCACTTTTGCTTTCATGAAGCATTAAATAAAAATGTCAGATCTCATGTTGATGATAAAAAAGAAACATGGACAAATGCTTCTCTCCTCAGCTCTCTCTGTAATGCTAGTGGAAGTGATTCCAGATAAATCCTGAACACTAATTGATCGATTAATTGTATAACCTGTACTGAATACAGATGGTCCAATTTAAACCACTGATGACAGATCTCAGGTAGGTCTTGGACTGAGAAAAGGGTGGAGGAAAGGGAAGGAGAAATAGCAAAGGAAGGAAGGGAAACAGAGGAATATAGGAGAGAACACTTTGCGATAAAGCTTATGATATATTATTATCATTTAGGAATTTGGATTTTAAAGCAGAGATCTGTCTTAAAGGAGAGATGAACAGTTTTGAGTTCAGTTCAGAATCAGGTTTTCAGTGTAGAAGAATAGTTTCATCCTAGCAAAAGGGCAATCTGTCAGTTATGTGGAAATCTCCAGATTGCGAAAGCTTAGCTTGTAGATCTCCAGCTTGTGAGACTGTGTGAAGTCTCCAACTTGTGATAGTTTATGTAAAAGTTTTCAACCAGTCAGAACTGAAAGAAAGGGTTTAGTTCAAGAGAACTGAAAAGGAATCCAGGCCCTCAGTACTGGACAGAAGTCTCTAGGCCTTCAGAACAAAAAAAGAATCAACTAATTGAGAAATTGAAGCATTTAAGATGACAGCAAACTGGGATTCACTGGATATAACTGGATATCTATAAAGGATATTATGGAAACAATGTTGAATATTTACTTATTTTTGATTGTGTTAAGATCTTTCTAATGTATAGTTTTTTTGTTCTTTTTCCTTTTGTATAATAAACTTGTATTCTTCTGTCATGTTCCATGTCTAACCACCGTCGTAATTAAATGCAAGAATGAGAATTATGATGCATCAAGCCAGATTTCACTCTGGGATCTGATTTGCCCAGTATTGTCAGCTGAGATCACAACAGCTTTTCATAACCATACATAGTGTCTGAAAGTCTCCAAAGAAACAGAATAATTTAGGTATTCACCTAGCAGAGAAGCAAAACATTCCCATTAAAATGGCACAGTAGTATTTGCATTTAGGGATTAAATACCTTGTCCCCTACAAACATGGCCGTCTATTCACTGAACGGATTTGAAAAAAGGCACAATTTTCTGACGTATCATTGTGTACCTCTTCTTAGAGTGTCAGAGAACTATTCCAATCTCCACTCCATAGAGGGATTGATGCCTCAGTTGCACCATTATGGTTATGAAAGCCTTACCCAAATTTCTAAATTTAATAATTAAGAATTTAGAGGAGATGGAGTGACACTTCACAAATGGAAGCCTTTCACCCTGATCAAGTTACAAGGAGGAAAGTAGAACAGTGTTAACAAACAGCAACAAGTTGAAATTTAAAGGAAAGATATTCAAAGAAAATGTTTTGGAAGGTGATATGAGACCTCTTTCGACTGAATATATTAATTTTCTGATCTTGTGCTTCAGTGGACTCACTGTAGCCAAATGAGAGTTTAGGTATAAGTATGCAACAGGGAATATCGATTTAGTCACCTGCAAGATGTTTTTCCTGACTTCTATTTCCAGTGAAGTCAACATGATTTTTAAAAATTAACCAAGTAAACATGCTGCAAAAGACAACTTGAACATGTAGCACTGAGCTGGATTATCTAAAATTCTGTCACGACAAACACAACATCAGTAAATCTGCACATATTGATACTTTGGATAGCTGGTCAGATGTAGTCTTGAAGAATACAACGAGCCAATTAAATTTCACGAAACAAACTTTGCTTGACTGCTTACAAGCATAGAGAATTAATGGATGCTTCTAGGGCTAACAATGTTGTAACACACACTGTCATGACTCACTGGGCTTGAAATCAAGTCAGACTATTCCTGCAATCATCACAAATGTGCAAATTTAATTAAACCACTGCACTGTCCAATTTTACCCCTCTGACTCATTCAAGTTAAAAGAATATGCACACCGAGTAATTTCTATTAATAAGAAAATACCGATTGCAATAAATAACTTAAATCTCAACCCTTAAATTCACTTTTTTTTTCATTCATTCAAGGGATGAAGGCATTACTGGCTAGGCCAGCATTAATTGCCCATCCCTCATTGGCCAGAGGGCAGGTTAAGAATCAACCACATTTGCCAAGGCGGTATTTGAACTGAGGTCCCCAGGACATATTTCGCTTGGGAACATTGCAGCCCAATGGTATCAATGTGGACTTCACAAGCTTCAAAATCTCCCCTCCCCCGACTGCATCCCAAAACCAGCCCAGCTCGTCCCCACCTCCCTAACCATTCCTCCCACCTCAAGCCCCACCCCCATCTCCTACCTACTAGCCTCATCCCGCCCCCTTGACCTGTCCATCCTCCCTGGACTGACCTATCTCCTCCCTACCTCCCCACCTACACTCACCTCTACTGGCTCCATCCCCACCTCTTTGACCTGTCTGTCTCCTCTCCACCTATCTTCTCCTCTACCAATCTTCTATCCGCCTCCCCCTCTCTACCTATTTATTTCAAAATCCTTTTCCCCTCCCCCATTTCTGAAGAAGGGTCTAGACCCAAGACGTCAGCTTTCCTGCTCCTCTGATGCTGCTTGGCCTGCTGTGTTCATCCAGCTCTACACCTTGTTGTCCCCAGGACATTACCTGTGTCTCTCGATTAATAGTTTAGCAATAGTGCCACGAGACCATCACCTCCCGAAACACATATAGACAGACACACTAAAGGACATGACAAGGCACACGTATTGTGAATGTTGAAGGAAAAGAATCTCAGTAAAGCACAGTTGTGGCACCAATCTGGATCACAGGTGTCGATGAGTTGTTGTTTTTAGACTCCTTCCAATTCTTTGCTAATGACACCAGGTTTTAGGTATACCAATTCTCAGACTTTCATTCATTGGTTGAGGATTTGCCCTTTCCATGCCGCTGAAATGAGGTTTTCACTTTTTTGTTGAAAGAGGGTATTTGCAGGGAGAGCAATTTTCAGAGAAAATGAGAGGAAAAGTAGCTAGACACTGGAAATTTTCTTTTAGGTTTCTACACAGACGGGAGAGAGAGGGATGAATCCTTTCTCTTTGCAGGCTGTATACTTTCTGCTGTCTTGTCTGCATCAAAGGATGCAGCCACCTGGTCGAGAACCAATAAAGTGATTGTTGTTATCCTGATCCCTCCTAAACCCACAACAACTGATCCTGATTGAAAATCAAGTCAAGATTGTACCTGGGCAAAATTGCCCTGACCACAAACTATTCTGTTTGGAATGCTCTCTCACTGCTTGAATAAGGCAACATCATACATATAACTCACAATGTGTTTCAATTACTTGTTTTTAAAACTGCATGTATCTTTTTTACACAGTTTCCTTCATTTAAAACAGCACCTTCTCCTAATTTTAGTCCACTATCCAAAAATAAAGTGGCCTTTGCAACATCTTAAGAGGTAATACCTACCTCAACTCCATTGTTTTGCCGAAATACATCTTGGTTAAAGTAATCAAAAAGCTTCTTTTCTAGTTGGAGCACCACCTTTAGTAAAGATGAAAAACAGTGAAATTCAATCTACACATCACACAGGCAAGGGATCATAACAAATGTTTTCATTGCATTAAAGGCATACCTTCCTATCATTCTTTGATTCACGGAAAATTAACTTATTTATTTGATTGGTGTCTGCTGCTCGGATAGTTTGCATTGTTGCTGATGCACAGAGTGCCTAAAAAAAAGTAAAACAAGACTTGATAAAGGAGGTGCAACAATAATATTAAGTCAGTTTATGCTTCTTGACACATTTCAAGATTTAGTATGGAGTGACCAAAAGTAATGTTATAGAACATCATTGACCTCATAGACATTTATTTTACTACCTGGTCAATTTATTTTTTTTAAAAAAAGTAAATTATAGAAGTCAAACATCCATTTAGAATTATCAAGTTTAAATGCAGTGGCAACAATACGTACAGGTATATTCACTCAGCTGGAAACATTTCAGTTTAAATCATCCAACAATTCAAAAGGTTTAAGAACACTTACTTCAGTTTAGCAAACTAGAACATTAAATTACTTAATATCCTTTGGGAATTTTTGCGTGTTTTATGCATGTGAACAAGGAGTTATGGTTGCATACATGGCACTACACAAGTCATATATGTCCCCAACTGGGAGTTGTGAGACCCATGAATGTGCCACTAATATTACTTCAGTCAAGTGGTGATTTGTACTCACTCCACAGCTAGCCTATCCAACTGTGAATTACAAATTTTGAGGCAGTTTGGATTGGTAGAAGTGACAAGAAGGTGAGAAGGTGAGTATCAGCAGGAATTGTAGAGCTGACTGTGTAGAGGGGTGATCAGTACATTGAGGAACTGGGGGAGAACTGTCCCACTCCTTCTGTTTCTGTGAAAACAATTTAAAAGAAACATCTTTTCTATCAGCTGCATAAGAGTCCTGCAACAATTCTTGCTAACGTACTGAAAACAGAAGCTTGTTGTCTACATAAGAGGGGCCTGGTACCTGTTTTAAGCATTTGTCAAGAATTCCTGAAAGGCCTTTTCTACCTGTGTGAATCTCATCTTTGATGAGCATTCTGGCCTCTAAACCTAACCCTTTGAAGCTGAAAAATTAAATCTCCCAGCCTACAGCACTCCCACCCTCTGGTCCCCAAAAGCCCTGGATCTGCACTGGTTATCTTGTATGGAGTGGATGGAAGCCTCAGCATCTGTAACAAGCTCACCAGATATTCCACGCTGCGGATGTTTAGGCTTTGTTACAAACATGGCTCAGTTATTGTGGAGGCCAAACAATTGCAGTGTCACAAACTGTGGATTCATAGAAACACACACACACACACAAACACACACACACACACACACACACACACACACACACACACACACACACAGAGACACATAATGATTGTCCATAGCCACAAAAGGTTATTACTGCAAATAGATGAATTCACTTGGTGACAATTTGCAATAAGTCATTTCATGTGGCTGTGCACCAAAATCTTATAAAAGAACTCTACACGTTACATCAAACTCTATCCATATCCACACTGCTATGCTCAAAGGAAGTGTTTTCAAAACTTCTTTTATGGCAAGGAACTTCAACACTGTGTAAACAATGTATGAAAGCTTTGCCATCCAATGACAAGGCTTTTATGGGGTAGAATTTGCAAAGTTCTTGCAGTCCCAGGGGACTCAGTTTTCTTGTTATTGGAACACTCCTCTACTTCTACCATTGAGCTTTGCCTGTCTGTGTGAAGTTGTTGGGGGACTGGAACTACTTAATTTCTAGTTTGGTGAAACAATAATGAGAGAAAACCTAGACTATAAGGATAATTACTGATTTAAATAAATGATGGTACATTCATACCACCCCATGTAATTCCTGTTATTTCTTACTATTTTTTAAAAAAGTAATTCATGCTCAGCATTTTAATCACAGATGTAGAACTTCCACGTTTTCAAAGCAGCATCACGTTCGAATAAATGCCACGTCATACAATAAAACACTGAATTTCTCTATAACCTCTCTTGGATTTAAAAGTAATTGATATTTACATAAGGGGTGGTTTAATGGAAAGCTTCATTCATAATGAAGTAATAGGAATCGGTTAGTCCAAAGGCTATGATGCACTATTGAATGCAGTAATAACAGAGTACGTTAAATACTAATGGCTACCAACATTGGCTCAATTATGGTCAAACATAGGTTGAATACTGAATAATTTCCTGTCACAAAGTTGCTGCTAGGCAACTTGTTCATTGCAGCATCAAATTGATAAAACACCAAAATATGAACAAAAATCAAATACAGCCAGTGTTCAATGAAGCCGTTAAAATACATCAATATCCAATCAATGCGGCACAACATTCTTCAAAATTATAGTATGCAAAAATGATCCTGGCCACACACCACTGAACACTGAAACCAAATTATTCCTCTCTCTCCTTTTTCTCCCCTTTTGGTCAGGGAACAGTTTACCATCTGTGTTTGACTGACATAATCCACAGAAGAGCTGGTTCCCATACTGAACACAACTGGCTCAGAGTTTTAAATTCAAAGCACAGATTAGTTAATCACATCAAACTAAAGAGCCCTTTAGACTCGTATGTCACAAATCAGCCTGGTCGCCTTTAAATACTGCACCACATCAGAACAAGTATCAGAACAAACCAAAGCAGAAACCTCTAGTTTTCTAAAGCCCTAACAAATCGGTCCATCTTTCAGTCATTTAAACTTTCCAATCAAGGGTCAATATGGTCCAAGCATCCAAATGCTAATGCACTTAAGTGCGCTTAAGCTGCTTTCCTAAGTGAATGGGTAAAAAGGACTGCAAAGGACAAGGCAGAGTTACTGTCACTGTCAAAAGTCATTGTACCAACCTCCAAGCGGGCACAATTCAACAAAGTCATGTTTTTAAAGCATCTCCTGAGAACCTGGACTGCCTCAGTATCAAACTGATTTAATGCTTCTCTGATTAACAAAAATCTGCTACACTACTGATCAAAATAAATAGTCCATTCCCCTTATGCATTCTGAACTAACTAAATTCAAAAATAATCTCAGAGCAGCTTCATTTCCATTTACAGCCTCTATTCCTCCAAATCAACCTTTAAAATACTGGATCATACATCAAAAATAAAACATACAAAAAGATTTAATGTTTGTCCGTGGCTTTATCACATGGTTGGATGCCTCTCTATCAAAGGTTTTACAAAGTGTTGTTATAGTGTTAGTACAAAAAAAGAGATTGTGGCTGAAAATTGCACTGGATGCTTGTGCACTCATTCTTCTCCAGAGTAATTTTCCAATGCGACTAAAGAAAAAGTGTGTCCATATCTACTGGTATAAATATAAACATCTTGAAAATATACAAAAGTTGTCTAAAAGATGTCAGCTTGTAATTTCCCCTATATGTAATTACATTAGTACATATTTCCATTTCTAAGAGACATATTTATGTAGATCATTTAAATTTTTAAACCTAGCATATTAATAACTCTCTGAAATACAGACTCTACAAGCAAAATTTCTGAAAACAAAGCTAGTTTTGAAATACTCGCATTTTAGACTGAGTTACACAGTAATTGTTATAGGATAGGTGAAATGAGAATTCTTCCTGCAAAATATATTTCACTATCATTAAAGTATATGAAAAACCTTAAACTTCTGAAGATCAATGACGATTCCAGCTTACCCAGAAAAATAATGAACAGTGCTATGCTAATGACTTAATTTATTTCTAGAATAATATGTTGAATCAAGGAATCAAGAACATTCAAGGAGGCATTGAAATTCAGAGAGGTTGAAGAATGACCACTTGAAAACTTAAGAACCCACATGAGGTCAAAGGAAAATGGCCAGCTGCGCAGAACGATAGATCACACATTGCAGCACCACTCTGCAAACTCACTGCAACCCAGTCCGGATGTCAAATAAAAAAAATGTTTCAGTGAAAGTAAACAAGAAATTAGATTATTAGTTTTCTACTAGTCTACATTACAAAGGCACAGTAATTTGAATGAATGAATGAGGTTGTATAAATGAGACATCTACATGGTGGATTTTTGAGTTGCACATCTGGAATATATCTTCAAAACTCCTCTATGCCTGTTAATATGCTATTCCTTTTCAATATTTAAAAAGTGCTATTAAATTCATTTGTCAATTCTGTGTGACTGAGGACCACAAATCTCCAATGGACTTCTTGTGTTAAACTCTGACAGCAGTATTCTGTTTCTCCACAGGAAGACATTTGTGTATTCTTCTGCTCAATGTGATTTCCACTTTTTAACTCATCTGCCATCCTATTCCCCGCTCAGAAGGACAAATTGCTCACTGTGACTCCTTTCAGCATGAGCACAGCGAGCAGAAAATTGTGACTGAGCAGAAACACAAGAAACAGCAGCATAAAAATTCATCACTTTGGCCTGTTGACCTCTCACCACTAGGTTGACACACCCTGTCTCGGTGAGTAGCATCAAGGGAGAAATGTGCAGCCTGGGTGAGTAGAATTACTAACAAAAAAACTTAGAAACAGGAAAAGCCCACCAGATGCTTCATTGTTTTGTATTCTTTTCTAAAGAACTGGTCCAGCAAAAGGGTTTACCACATGGCATATTGGATGGAATGAGTACAGTCATTGTTTCATGGCAGTACTGTCACTTACTGACTGCAGTACAAAGAGGTGTAATGCAAGATTAAATCCAGACTTTTAGCTAGCAGATTAAAACCAATCATGACAGATGTCCATGAGACTGTTTAACATACAAAATGCATGACACGTCCATGAAGTGAAGGATAAAGCTCTCCATTTCTTCAGCAGAGCAGTTTTTCCAATTCTGCCTCCAAAAGAAATTCTAATGATGCCTAAAACACTTCCTTTCTAGTTTTCAGCAATGCATGAATTTCATTAGTATGGTTTATTTAGTAATGCCCTACAATGTTTGTCAAACTGCCTCACTTCATTTTGGGGTGACATTGCTCCCATTAATTCAGATTTTTTTTTAAATGCTACTATTGTGGATATTGAAAAGTAGAATAAAGAACTCCAAAAGCTGTTTCTTTTCACAAAAACTTAGCCGAAAAGAGCAGTAACATCAACCAAATTCCACAGACTCAAAATGATCATCGCGATAATTTACTCCTAAGAGATTGAATTCGGATCATAACTGCAAAAAAAAATTTGAAAATAAAATAGAATGTGGTGAACAACACAAATTTGAACAAGCACTAGGGCTTTTTTATATTGTAATATTTTTATCCAACACTGAAGTACTGTGCTGACAGTTATTTTTCAGTGAGAAATCTGACAATTTAAGTTGGTGTGTGTACACCTAGGAATGAATTTAAAAGTGGAATTGTTCAATCTAAATTCAAGCTGCTCTAAGCAACCATCCAGTGGGTGGGCTTCTGATACATTTTACCAATTTTTCATGCCCATCCCTCTAAATGTGACCCTGCTCTTCGGCTTTTATGCCTTTGACAACTTGGCTGAGGAAAACATGCGGCCTCTCTGATAGCATGAAATTGGGAACAAAGGCGTGGGATAAGAAGAGAGCTCTAAGGATGGATACAACCAGGGCCCACCCGATTTCATCTGGAAACAGATGTTAGTTAAACCAATGCACCAACAAACAGAAAGAAGAACATTCTGTAATACTGGAAGGAATAGCATTCCAGTACTTAGTTTTAAAAACCAAAACAAACAAAAAAAAAGCCCTGTCAGAGATAAATGTGTAAAGGATAAGCGAACCAAACTGGGATCATGTATTTCCACGGAACTGCAGTTATTGTCAGAAGAATCAATTAGCACAACATAAGACTTTTGAATAACCATTATTCTTTAAGAAGGATCAATTAGCACAGCAATAAGCTGCACTTGACCAGAAGTAGATTGACACCAAACTATAATTAATACCTGCTTGCTGGACAAAGATTGAACTGTTTGAGGTCTTGATTAATTTTAATCGTTTCACTTTTGGATAAAAATATAATGACTTGACAAACATTGAGAATATGTGGCCCAGTATCGGTTTTGATGCTTTTGGGAAAAAAGTCGCTTTGACCTTTGAAAAGAAAGGAAAACAAATTCTAAAATATGAATCAAGGAATCAGTAAATCAGAAGCAAAAAGGTAACAAGCTGCCAGAGTGCTCTTGCTAACCTGCACAATAGACCTGCAACACTTATCTACAATGATATTTGAAGGGTTTTATCACATGATCTACTCACGATAATAGGACTGCATAGACTTAGTAATATAGTGCTAAAGTGCCAGGGCGTGTGGTTACTTTTCAGTTCAATGACTAATAGGATTTATTTAAAAAAAACAAAAACTGACTTTTTATAATTGGTATTTGTGACCCAGCAGAGAGGAAAGTGATCTTTGCAGTGTTCTATCCTAACCAGCATTGACATGCATGATACCATGTCTTATACTTAAGATGTCTTTCCTGCAGTTTTTTTTATAATGATGAACATTCAAAATAGAGCTGGCTCAGTGACTCCTTTCACAATGTCTTAATTAATTTTGAGAATATGACAGGCTGATTAAGATAAAGCTTGAGAGAAATGAGTCTCATCTCCGAAAAGCAACAAGGCACAGCTGGTGACTCTGCAAGAGTCACAGTCAGTCCCTGGCAAGCAAAAGCTTGGAGCTTCCAAACCCCCATCAATCATCATTAGTGTCGACTGTGTGATGAATGGCAGGTGTGGCAGCATCTAGAGCCAGGCTCCCCGATCAGTGACGAGCGCTACTGGTACCACTATCTCTCTATGTCAAACCATGCCAGCTGAAACCCACAGCTGCCAGTTGCTGCTATTCAAACACATGCTCACACTGACAGCGGTAGCTACTTTTAAACATGTTATTATTAATTACATTAATGATGCTATGGCCTATTAAAAATGCAAGATAATTACATTCATTCTGCGTATGTTTTAATTATGCTCAGTGCTTTGGCAAATTAGATCAAAGCCCTGGCTTTTCTGTTCCACTCAGTTGCCCTGTTTGTATTAATTTACATCTCAAATAGGCGGTGCTGTTAATTTCAGCTGGGAATAACCTCTCTTTTATTCTTTAACAGTGTCATCTTTCCAGATAATGAAGCCTTGTAGGACCCTGGAGCTGATACAGTTTAATCCCCTCTGTTTGTGCAAATTAAAATCTGGTTTATGACCACATGCATCCAGATTCTCTGGGGGCTGGAAGCTCCCACCGCCAGTTGTGAAACAATACAGTCAGCTGCATTGATAACACAGCCCCTGCCCTCCCATTGAATGATGGAAGGGAAAACAATTGCATCATTTAATTTACTATTTCAGTGATTATATGCCTCATTGGCTTCTCGTTGTTTTGATGATGGATTTAATTAACCTCCAATGAATCTTTCCAGTAGCAAGGTTAGTGGCAGGGAGGAATAGCAAGTGTCAAAAATTCCAGTGAAAAGAATGGAAATAAGTGATATGCTGCTGGAAAAGCTGTTGGAATTTAATCTGCTGAATTGATCATGTGTTAATCATAACATCTAAAAGGTAACAGCCTATTTAATATTCTGATATAACTTGAACTCTGTCTAAGCTTTTTTTGATTTGTTTAAAGAAACATGCTAAATTTAGTTTCTAGCTATAATTTCCTCTGTCGAACATTGTTACAACTTTCTATCATCAAGTAGTAGGATGATAGTAAAGCAAAGATTTGAAAATGTGGTTACTGCAATTTTAATCCAATCCAATCACAGCATCATGTCATTTGTTTAAGTTTCTGAAAGCAGTATATATCAAGAACTGGAATTCCTTTTTAACCTCAAAAGAAAAACAAAATGCAATCAGATACCAACTTTTTAGGAGGGCCTAGAGCATCAGATCAATACAGTAGTTTGGAAGGACATTCACTTTTGTAATGAAGAGAACATAGCAACCAATTTGTGCATAGCAAACTCTCACAAACAGCAAGGAGACAAATGATCAATTAAACAAGAAACAAAGAACTGCAGATGCTGGAAATCTAAAACAAAAATAGAAATTGCTGGAGAAACTCAACAGGCCTGGCAGCATCTGTGAGAGAAAGCAGAGTTAATGTTTCGGGTCCAGAGATCTTTCTTCAGAACTGGAGAAGCTATTGGAATTCATTCTCCTGAACTGATCATGTATTAAGCATAACATGTAAAAAGTAACAGTCACTGGACCCCAAATGTTAACCCTGTTTTCTCTCCACAGATACTGCTAGACACGCTGAGTTTCTCTATCAATTTTTGTTTCTGTTGTAAATGATCAATTAAGTGGTTTTAATAATTCTAATCGACAGACATTGGCTAAGAAAGACCCTGGAGAAAATCATCTGCTCATTTTGGATTTGTGCCATAGAATCTTTTACATCCATCGAAAAGGGCAGATAGAGCCTCAGTTTAACATTAAATTTGTAAAATGGATGTTTATCAAAGAGAATCTGAAATTTTATCAGTCTGTCTTCAATGCAAATGGATGATGCACGTAAGATGTGTATTTCTTAATTTAAAACAGTAAATGAGGTACAGTCACAGATCTCAAACCAAACAGAAGGGAGCGTACTGACTGCAGAAATTAGGTCATTGTAAGAATGTGTTCAACAGTTGGCTGAGGACTGTGTGAAATACTTTGATATTATGTTTCATTGCCATTTAAAATAAAAACTGGAAAGTTTGTGCATTTTTCCTGCAAAACCTGTTCTTGAAAAGATGTTATTTACACAATATCTTAACAGAATATGACTATGATTGGCTTGGTCAATCATGAGGTGTTGTGAAGCTTTTATAAGGTTGCCATTTCTGCGGGAAGCAGACCACCTCTGGAGAGCACAGTGACACCATTAGTATCCACGTGGCTGTGTCTTTTGTATATTTTCAAAGGAGAACAGTGAATAAAGGTCAATTGAAGTCAATTCTTTATGTCTGAGCCAATTAATTATTCCCCTAATGTGAGGGTGGCTGCAGTGTTCAGTTACTGCTGTCCCCCACAGAGTAAACCTGCACCTGTAAACATCGAGTTTTCTCATGTACCCCAAAAGAAATCTGTTTGTGTTTTGAACTTGTAACCATTAGCAGGGAACCCATGCTGATGATTCATTCAACCTATAACACCTTAGGTGTAACAAAGAGCCTGCCCTCCAAATATTTGGCATGAAGGTCACTTATGGAGTGGGTGAACAGGAGATTGGTAATCTTGTTTTGTGTTAACAGGATAAAGGTTTCACTTCAACTTTGACTTCTCGTTAGCAGCTTTCACTGAATTCACGGGCAACAGACTGCTTTCTATTGTGACACCACTGTGATCCTGTTACTGTGTGCACGCTCACCCGGTATGCTAACATATGTCCCCTTTCCTTTTGTGGTGCATCTGTGGAATTAAAGCATCATACTAAAAAAAAACATTGTTTATGCTCTTGCTCTCATGAGTGATAATACCCTATTTTTGAATAATTAATTGAATCGGTGAGCTGCATTTGTGCCTGACCTTAAATTGTGATGATTACCATTTGTGATCCTTACTGGACGATGAATACTTTTGCTTTCAAGGAGCTCCCGAAAGTGCATAATTGCACATCAGTTTCCTTCAAATGCCTTCTGTAACAATATCATAGCAGGTGGTGCTTATGGCACTCCTCAGTATTAACCCTTTCAGATCCATATACAGCAAGGACCAGGAAAAGGAGGATGAAAAGTTAGGGATGTATAGTTAGCTATGAAAATTCCCATGGGTTTGGAACTGACACAAAGATACAAATCAAGCTGCATAAGTTTTTACTGCGGTCCTTAGACCATCTTCAGAGTTCTTGATATGGTATGGAAAAGAGAAAAGAACACATCCATACACTGTCTGTCAACAGTTTCTTCCCTTTGCTTATAAACTTTCGAGATCGTTTGGAGAATTTCCTTTGCCCCTATAATTGCTACCTTCACCAGATGTGCATTTATGTGTGCAAAGTAGTTCTGGAAACTTCCAGAGAAACACAGTATGAGTTACAGCTCAATAGCATCACCTGGGGCTTACAGACTTCAAATTTTCAATTGACTTTGCTTGCACAAGCTTGGTGATGCTATTGGAACCTTGGGCATCAATTTATAGGATCCTCTGACTTCTAGTTTAGGGTATCAGTTCAAGAGTATCCTGATGGCATAGTCACATTCCTTATTGCCTGCAAGGGCCAGACAGCAGGAGAGTTCGACAAGGACCTTATCTTTCTTATTCGATTTGGGTTCTTAAAAGTGCAGAGTATCATTGATCACCGGGTAGAAGCACTAAATCCTTTCAATTTGTTAGCTGGTTTTCCAATGTGAAGGTGGTAAACAAGGCTGCGTGAATGTCTGACTCAATTGGCAAATGGCAACAGTGGTAACTTCAAAAGAGCCAGTAGGATAAGCATTAAATGGGATGGTTCCCATTTAACCAGAACAGGCAGGGCTGGATATCCTCTGAAGGTCATCGTGTGGTAGATGACACATATTTATAAATGCCTCCCTGTTGAATGGTAATCTGTATAAGTATCTTCCACCATGCACTAGAAGGCATTGTTCTGTTTTCTGACATGATTCATATATTACCTGAGGGAAGGTGCCAGGTAACCATTGCAAGCCAACCTGCTTCCCTTCCGTCTGCAGGAACTGCTCTTCCTCCTTCACATCCAGCACATTAATTGGCAGATACATCGGGATGCACATGGCTAAAACTATCATTAGCTGCAGGGGGTAAACTGGTGGCAGTATAAATGCTGCTGTGATAGACGCTGCATTGAAATGGCTGCAGAATCAAATATATATAAAACAGCAAAGAGTAGGAAAAAAAGATGTAATTCATTAAAAAATTTAAATCAAAATGGACAGTTTGAATGTCAGGTACTTCATGTTGCAAATTTGCCTGCAATATATTCAGTGTCTTTCAGAAGCCACAATGCAATATAAATAAATTACAAAAATTGTTACACAAATATGGGAAGTACATATACACATAAATATTTTTTAGAAATTCTTCATAGCTTTATCAAACTTCCTTTCATTTCATGTGAATTATTCTAGTCAAACCTTTGACACTGTTATGATAGTTAATTGTTTTGAAATCTAATTTACACATTATGGCACCCAACACAGATATGTTGGAAGCTTACTGCAAGAAAGAACACCAAACTTTTGTGGCAATCTTCAAGTTAAACTCTGA
>NC_063351.1:18633812-18644695 GCF_021869965.1 Rhincodon typus | reverse complement strand
CTGCTTGGCCTGCTATGTTCATCCAGCTCTATACCTTGTTATCTTAGATTCTGACAAGTGTCTTTTAAAATAATGATCTTATGATTGATTTTCTCAATGTGCAGTTCCTAGCATGAGGCCAGACTGGTCTGTCAGATATAATTGGGAAATGATGAGTTTCCTATTCACAACCTCCCATTTGACAAAATAATCCAATTTAAACCTGCATGTTCTATTGAGTAGATTGGACTCAAGTGGGATTACTCGCAATTTTTTCTCTTTCTTTTACAAAAGGTCATTTGTTCTAATTTTGCAAATAGAGTCTGTAGCAACATGTTGCTGATGTGGATGGCTGCAATGATAAGTATGATACCTTACATCAGTTTCTGTAAAGGTTAATTAGATCATATCAAACATACAATTACTGCTGTACTACCGCAGCATTTGTATCAAAATGTGTTGGAGGAGAAATCAGCTGCATCAGTGGCTTGAGAGAAGATTTGTCCCTCACAATCTTTGGAGATTCTTACCATATGCATTCTCCACTTATCATTATATTTTATGTTCATTTAATTTCATTCATAAATAAGAGCACCTATGGCTCGATGACTGTTTATGCATGATTAAAAAATATCCATGTAAGATGCTATAGATAAATTATAGGCATTACATCATATTACTCTATGTATTAGTGTTGGCTTGCCATGCATTATAAAAGTGGTGTTATTCAGAGTTAATGGAAAGTGTGTAGAAGTTGCAGTGCCGTTTTATGAATACAACATTATACATTTAATTTACAGGATTTTTTGGTTTTGGTTTTTGAACAAAGATTGAGGCAATGCAGTTCATTTCTAACTAAAATATGCACATTGTATTAAAATGGGTGCAAATTTCAATACCAGATTAAAAAACAGTCAAGCAAAATGCTGTTAAATAGGCTTTTACCATAATGAGAAGCAACCCAGATAGCAAACAGATAAGAATCGATCTTATGTGAAGATGACAATACTGTCTACACTTCGCATATTTAAAAGGGATGTGAACGTAAAATAATCAATGCAAATTACAGTTGTATTTAAAAGGTGATTTGTGTTAGATTTAAAGATTATTGGTTTTCTGCGTCTATCTTACAGGCATTGTGGCGCTCTGGTCACTCGCAGTGCTAGCCTTTGAGCGGTATTTTGTGATCTGCCGACCACTGGGTAATATCCGCCTCCAGGGAAAGCACGCTGCCCTTGGCATTGTCTTCATTTGGGCGTTTGCCTTCATCTGGACATTCCCACCTATCATTGGTTGGAGCAGCTACACTCTCAGTCCGATTGGCACAAGTTGTGAACCTAATTGGTGAGCCAATATCTGAAGAAACATGACTAAAGTGCATACACATAAGAAATTTGATGTGTAGTTATTTTGCAGAATGTTGATAATGTACAGTTTTATGTTGCTGTACTTCCAACCTGTGGATAAATAGCCTTAAGTTGTTGGAATCATGGAATTATAAATCACAGAATGGTAGCAGTACAAAAATAGGTCATGTAGCCTATTGTATCCGAGCCTGGTCTCCGCAAGAACACTTTAGCTGGCCCCATTCCTACACATTTCCTTGTAACTCCACAAAATGTAGTCAAATTCTGGAAAGATGTGAAAATGACTGGGTTGTTGTGGTGAATGATTTTAACTTCCCCCATGTAGACTGGGACTCCCTTAGTACCTGGGTTTTAGATGGGGAGCAATTTGTTGGGTGTGTCCAGGAGGGTTTTTTGAAACAGTTTGTGGATAGTCCAACAAGGGAGGGGGGGCATACTGGACCTGATACTGGGAAATGAGCCAGGTCAGGGTAATCAAAGTTTGAGTGGGGGAGCAGTTTGGGAATAGTAACCATAATTCCATAAGTTTTCAGATACTTAGGGATAAGGACAAGAGTGGACTTCGGATGAAGGTATTAAATTGGGGGAAGGCTAACTATTACCGAATTAGGCAAGAATTGGAGAATATGGATTGAGAGTGACTGTTTGAGGGCAAATCCACATCTGACATGTGGTAGTCTCTTAAAGACCAGGTAATTAGAGTCCAGGACAGGTATGTTCCTGTGAATATGAAGGTCAGGAATGGCAGGATTCAGGAACCATGGATAACAGGGGAAATTATTAGCTTAGTCAAAAAAAAAACAGAAGCATTCCTAAGGTCCAGGTAACTAAAAACAGACAAAGTCCCTGAAGAATATAGAGAAAGTAGGAAGGAGTTCAAACAAGGAGTTAGGAGGGCTGAAAGGGGCTATGAAATGTTATGGCAAGGAATCATTGAAACGACTACATAGTGGTATCAACAAGTTTCATCCCACCATCAGATTTACCATGCACTACTCTTTAGAATCAGTCTCATTCTTGGACACATGTATCTCCATCAAGGAGAGACACCTCAGTACCTCACTCTACCGCAAGCCTACGGATAACCTCACAATGCTGCACTTCTCTAGCTTCCACCCTAAACATATTAAAGAAGCCATCCCCTATGGACAAGCCCTGCGTGTGTACAGGATCTGCTCAGATGAGGAGGAATGTGATGGACACCTAAAGATTTTGAAGAGCGCTCTCATAAGAATGGAATATGATACTCAATTCATTGATCACCAGTTCTGGTGTGTCACAGCGAAAAACTGCAATGACCTTCTCAGAAGACAGACACAGGATACAACCGATAGAGTACCTTTTGTCATCCAGTACTTTCCTGGAGCAGAGACACTATGCCATGTTCTTCACAGTCTTCAACATGTCATTGATGATGACGAGCATCTCGCCAAAATCTTCCCTATGCCTCCACATCTCACCTTCAAACAACTGCCAAACCTTAAACAAACCACCATTCACCACGAACTACCCAGCCTTTGGGACAACATCGACCACAGCAACACACAACACTGCCGTGGCAACCTCTGCAAGTCATGTCAGATCATTGACATGGATACTACCATCACACGTGGGAACACAACCCACGACATACACAGCAGATACTCATGTGACTTGACCAATGTTGTCCATCCCATATGCTGCAGGCACGGATGCCCCGAGGCATGTTATATTGGTGATGCCATGCAGATGCTACAACAACGGATGAATGGACACTGTGCAACAATCGCCAGACAGGAGTGTTCCCTCCCAGTTTGGGAACACTCCTGCATTCAAGGGTATTCAGCCTCTGATCTTCAGATAAGCATCCTGCAAGATGGTCTTCAAGATACACGACCATGCAGACTTGCCGAGCAGAAACTGATAGCTAAGTTCCATACCCATGAAGACGGCCTTATCCATGATCTTGGGTTCATGTCGTACTACATGTGACCCCACCACACTATTCTGTATCTGTAAAATCTTCCTTACAGTCCTGTTTTGACAACATCACCTTGATAAATTGTTATAATCTTTCTACCTTAATTAGTTTGTCCAGTTTTGGATTACGTATTAATTTGGTTAGACTCTCACCATGTGACTCTTAGACCTATCATATTATTCCAGTCATTTAGTTTGTTTCCAGCACCACCTTATTTTTAATTTCTCTTTGCCTCATTTAATCGGATTATAAGTCATCCCTTCGGTTGTTATTCAACTGTTGACACTTTACTCACACTGTCTGGCACTTTTGATCACCTGCAGAGACTTATTATCCAGCGCTCCACTCCACTCACACCAATTGTTTGATCTTTTGATCTCTCTGCCCTTGATTTTTCTGACTATAAATTCTGTGTCTGTGTGCTACCCTCCAAGGGGTACACTCCAAAAGCTTGTGATTTCAAATAAACCTGTTGGACTATAACCCAGTGTTGTCTGATTTCTGATATTATTCTGGCAGCAGTTACAATGCTTTTAGATACTGTCTAATTAACCTGTTCAGAAATGTTTTACACACTTCTGGAAAGCGTGGGACAAACCTAGCCCTCTCGAGCCAAAGGTAGGGGCGATACCACTGTTACTTAAGGCTTGTTACAGTGCTTTTGTCCTGTGCTTGTCCACCACCTTCCAGATACCACATGAAACTAAAGGTCTACATAGAGTCATAGAGTCATACAGCACAGAAGCAGACCTTCGGCTGAACCACTCCATGCCAAACATAATCCCAAATGAAACTAGTCCCACTTGCCTGCTTCTGTCCCATATCCCTCCATACCTCTCCTATTCATGTATTTATCTAATTGTCTTTTAAATGTTGTAACTGTGCCCACATCCACCTCTCCTTCAGGAAGTTCATTCCACACGTAAACCACCCTCTGTGTAAAAAAATTGCCTACGTCTTTTTTTAAATCTCTCTCCTCTCACCTTAAAAATATGCCCCTTAGTCTTGAAATCCCTCATTCTAGGGAAAAGACACCTCCCATTAACTCTATCTATATCACTCATGATTTTATAAATCTTTCAACCTCCTACGCTCAAGAGAAAAATGTCCCAGCCTATCCAGCATTTCTTTATAACTCAAACCTTCCACAGCCAGCAACATACTGGTTAATCTCTTCTGAACCCTCTCTAGTTTAATAATATCCTTCGTATAACAGAACTGGACACACTACTCCAGAAGAGTCCTCACCAATGTCCTGTACAACTTCAATATGACTTCTCAACTCCTACACTCAAAGGACTGAGCAATGAAGGCAAGCATGCTGAAAATCTGGGTGACAAACCAGCCTTATATGGAATAATGCCTCCTCTCTGCTACTTAACTGCATGTGGTCATTGCTCTATCAACAACAACCCTGCAGTGATAAGGAAACATTTTGTAAAAGGCCTTCAACATCATCAAATAGCAGTTCTACTCTCTGAATTGCTCAGGAAGATCCCCTGCATTATGTATGAGTCTCCTTCACATCTTGGCAATTATGAGGAAAGGCTTCCACCACCATCTGAGCAGGACATTGTCAGCATGACTTGGTCCTCTAGACATAGATGCCCTCATTGCCATCTGCTCAAATCTTGCAGGCTAATAGACTCCACTACACAGCAGACTCCCATTCACTCCACCTGCGGATCCCACAACTGTATCTAAGTGCAGTGGGAGGACAAGGGAAACAAATGCTCGAAGGGCACACTGGTGTCAATGGTGACACTTCAATTGTACATACACTCTCATGTCTGTGAATCTACATGGACTTCAAGTTATCACATGGCAGTGCTGATGGAGAGTCGCTGGACTCAAAATATTAACTCTGTTTTCTCTCCATAGATGCTGCAAGAGCAGCTGAGTTTCTTCAGCAATTTCTGTTTCTGTTTAAGTCATCACATGCCTGAGTAACTTTGAATTTTTGCTGTAGAACCAGGTTAAGTGACTACCATACCAGAGTTGAGGATCCTTTTCACAGATCCCAAGGAGGTTTATGGTTATAGTAACAAGGCATTGCTCACCTCTATGAAGCATCCTGAACAGCTAAACATTTCAGAAAGATCCTAGCCTTCTATTTAGAAGTACCTCAGTTTCTGCATCATTATTTTGCCTGCATTCCAGCATCTAACCCCACACTTCTGACTTCCTCTTCCCGAAATACAGCATGTACTTCCTGCCCAAACTCCCAGGACTGAACACAGCCCATTCCTAGACCGATGCCTTTACAGCTCCCAAACTAACTTACCCGCACACCACAGACTGGTTAGAACTGACCTGCAGAACTGTACAGTTCTGACTGTGGCCCTGATTGTATCCAAGTGCCCATCTGACCATGGCCAACCCCCTAGACTGAGATCAGACAATATCCTTGACTTAATGTGGCCACATCCCCTGACTGACTGTTGTCCTTCTTTGCTCAACTAAATGACGCTCCCCTTAGAATTTGAGACACGACATTTCATTGAAATATGTGCAATGTGTTTGCTACATAAGCTGTTGGCACATGTATAGGTGTGACATTGATGTAGCTTGGTGACATACAGCAACATGCCCATTGTGTCTGTGCACAAAGTGACCTGGCAAGTGCATTGCATTTTTAGGTGCCAGTGAGATTTGTAGTGCAGTAGTGAAGTGCCGATGTGTGTTACAATTGAGACTGAGATTGGCCATACAGTGCAGTGAGGCTGGCATTTTGCTGATGCTGACTTTTGTGGATGAAGATTGATGGCAGTCACTGCCCATAGACTGAGCCATGGGATGTCGGTGAATGGAGGTGAACATCGCTCTGAAGAAGCAAATGACAAGCTACAGCTGCCAGCTAAATGCTCATACTTTCGAGCTGGGAATTTGTACTGTATAGTTTCTTACCAGCTTGGGAGAATGATACATTGCATAGGTGCATTGCCCTCGCGCTTCCTCCCGGACTCCCGCCGCTGAAACAACTTCCCAGGCTGCCCTCGCGCTTCCTCCCGGACTCCCGCTGCTGAAACAACTGAAAGGTGAAGTTAGCTAACAATGACATGCAAGTGCATGGAAATAAGCAATTTTTTATTCTCACCGTATTGTGACAATGCTGTCACTTTAAGAGGTTATTTTGTCCTTTTTTTTGAAGACAGGTTATAAGGCTGAGATGAAAAGCTGTCTCTAAAAAATTAAACAATTTATGAGGCCTTGGGGTTTTTTTAAAAGTTGGAACAATGGAAGCAGCCTGGACGTGGCCAACTCTCACAGACCCGGCTTTCTAATTTTTTTTAGCTTTTAGATTTAGTTTTGAGCAGAAGCCTTTGGGGTCTCAAAAGAGTTGGAAGCTTCATGAATGTATCATAGCTGCTATACTTACTGAATTTTCTCTTTTTTTTTCCTCGTGGATCGAAGAACTGCATATGAGAACCTATGTCAGAATGTGCTTTTTTGCCAAGGCGTGTGTTTATGAGATGTTAGTATATTGGAACAGTTAATTAGTAATAGTACTGTATCAATTATTCAGTTAAGTTTTCCAATGGTTAAGGTTTTCTAAATACCTCTTTAACTATTTTGTATTTTAACTGTAGCGTTTTATTAAATAGTGTTTTGCTTGACGTCAAGTAGTCTGACCAATTGCATTGCACCTGGAACATGGCACTTCCCATCAAATTCAAATAAGAAAAAGTTAGGGTCTAAGCTACCTTCTTAAAATATTTTGCGGGGGTCTGGTATGGTCCATAACCATATTTTCACAAATTTCTTATTGTTACCCATTCCACTCATGGACTGGGAAATTTCTGACCCATATTATGAACCAACACAACATCCTCTTGATCAAAGAACTGAAACATCAGACACCACAAAACAAAGCATTCAAGATGAACTTTATTCAGTGATATTTCCAATAACAATAATAATAACTTTCACTAATTGTTCTTGTGTATTGCCTTCATGACTGTCGTGCAGCTCTTACTTGTTCTAGAGCTCCTGTACAGTGCTTTCTCAGTGGCTGCAGCATAACTACTGGAATACTTCTTACTTGAATGAAAAGACTAAGAAGACAGCCTTAAGCAACTCTCACCTTTGAGGGCCTGACTTCAGACTACAGCTATTTAATATATTAACAGCAATCTGGACTGGCTGAGTAAATGTAAACATTGGTTCGTTGGTGGAGTGCAGAGTCAGTTAAAGCTATCTTCTTGATAGAAGGTTTGTGTTGCGTTGAGCCCTTCCCATGTAGCAGCACCTCAGTAATTCTATTAATCTCCAGGAACACAGACTGCTGAACTGCAGCAAGACTTAGTAAATGCTTTTGAGTGCAGGCATCTGCAGCCATGATAATGGCAATCTAACTGTGCATGGCACAAAACTGGGCATGTATGGCAACAAGCATGGACCTCATTACATTAATCTGAGCATCCACTGCAGTACTCAATCATTGGGTAGCTTAATCTGAGACATTAGCCATCAAATACTGCATTACAGCTAGAACTGGAAGTGCTGTATGGGACTTGACCACTACTCCCAAACTTAAAAAGATGACCTCCAAGTTCTGTATGAAACTTTGTGCCCATTTGTAACTGAAATCCTCCATCATCCTTGACATTGAAGGTAGATTTTTCCTCAGGCCTGTCACAGCATTTTGAGGTGGATATCCATCAGTCCTTCTCTGTTCTTTGCTCCATTAACATCATTATCAGAGGCATCTAGAGCAAAAATTACTTGTGACCTTACCCTCTAGAGAACTAACACATGTATGATCTTTTCCCTGAATACCTCATGATTAATGCCTCACCACACTCTATATAACTATCTATAGTAGGTGCAGTGCCAGTATCTGAGCTGGTGGCTCTAAGTGTCAGATCTCATGTCAGGTCCTCTAACAGTAGTCACAAGATAAGGTGGGGCATAAAAAAGAGAGTTTGTCAGAAGGTATGACGACACTCATGGAAGATTTTAATCTATACATCAACTGGTAAAGTCCAGCATTGGCAGTTCCTACTATCTCTAACTGGTAAAGCAAGATGGGCAAAACATCCCTAGATGATGAGATGAAAGAATGTTATTGGGATAGCTTCTGAGAACAGTATGTTCTGAAGCAAATCAGATCAGACAGCAGGCTGTACTAGAACTGGTATTGTGCAGTGAGATAGGAGTAACTAATGATCTGATCCTGAAGGCACACCTAGGTAGCAGCATCCATATATGATTGAATTTTATATTTGAGAGTTTGAGAGAGGAGTGGGTCTGAGACTATTTCTAAAATATTTGAATGAAATCAATGAAGATGGCTTGAAATCAGAGCTGGCTACAGTAAATTTGCAAACTAAGTTAAAGGAAAGGGAAATAGAGATGTAGTGGCAGGGACTTAAGGGGATATTTCAGAAAACACAGGGGAGAAACATTCCAAAAGATAATGAAATTTTCCAAAGGACAGATCCAGTGTCTGTGGTTAACTAGAAATGGAAAAGATTAAAAATAAAGAAGGAGCATATAATTGTGCAAAAATTAGTGACCGGTCAGAAGATTGGACAGAATATATATAACAGCTAAGGATGGCCAAAAAATTAATAAAGAGGGAAAATTAAAATACAACAAAAAGCTAGCCAGAAATATTAAAACATACAGTAAGAATTTCTATAGTTATTTTAAAAAGTCAACAAAGTGAGTGTTGGTGCTATAGAAAATGAGACCACATAATTAATAGTGAAAAATAAGAAAATGACAAATGAATTGAAAAGATTGTTGCAAAAAAAAAGGTCATGGTGTAAGTGGTACCATATGGGCTTGGATAGAAGATTGCTGACTAACAGAAAGCAGAATGAACCAATAAATGGTTCTTTTTTCAAGTTGACAAGATGTAACAGGAGTCCAATTTGTTAATGTCACAAAATAGGTAGCAAAGTTAAGTTGTGATGTGGACAGCAGGATATGCATAGATATGCATAGGTTAAGTGAGTGGGCAAAGATGTGGCAAATGGAACATAAAGTGGGAAAATGTAGAATTGTCAATTTTGGCAGGAAAAATAAAAACACAAGAAGCATATATCCGAAATGTTGAGAGATTGTAGAATTCTGAGATGCAGAAGGATCTGGCTATCCTTGTGCATTAATCACCAAAGGTTGTTTGTAGGTGCAGCAACTAATAAGGGAAGCTAATAGAATGTTAATATGCCATGTTAATGGAATGTCACGATAAGGGAAATTACAGAATAAGGAGTAGGGAAGTCATACTTGATTACGGAGAGCACTGGTGAAACTGCATCTGGTGTACTGTATGCAGAATTGATCACCTTATTTATGGAAGGATGTACGTGGGGTAACCAGGTTAATACCTGGAATGAGAGAGTTGCCTTATGAGTAAAAGTTGGACAGAGTAGGCTTGTATCCACTGGAGTATAGAAAAAATGTTCATCTTAAACATTATATATTATTGTGATAAAGGTGTACAATATATTATTATCATTTTGGGAATTTGGATTTTAAAGTAAAGGCAAATGGGCTTTTGGTTTTAGTACTCTGAATGTAACTTTTTTTTAAATGTCAGAAAATCTTTTGAAACATGAATTAACTACATCATTTATGAGAAATTTTGTAGCTTAAGGGAAGTGCCTAACAAGGTGTACAACAAGGTGTAGAGCTGGATGAACACAGCAGGCCAAGCAGCATCAGAGGAGCAGGAAGGCTGACGTTTCGGGCCTAGACCCTTCTTCAGAAATGGGGGAGGGGAAGGGGGATCTGAAATAAATAGGGAGAGAGGGGGAGGTGGCTAGAAGATGGATAGAGGAGAAGATAAGTGGAGAGTAGACAGACCGGTCAAAGAGGCGGGAATGGAGCCAGTAAAGGTGAGTGTAGGTGGGGAGTTAGGGAGGAGATAGGTCAGTCCAGGGAGGATGGACAGGTCAAGGGGGCAGGGTGAGGTTAGTAGGTAGGAGATGGGGGTGGGGCTTGAGGTGGGAGGAGGGTATAGGTGGGAGGAAGGACAGGTTAGGGAGGCAGGGACGAGCTGGGCTGGTTTTGGGATGCGGTAGGGGGAGGGGAGATTTTGAAGCTTGTGAAGTCCACATTGATACCATTGGGCTGCAGGGTTCCCAAGCGGAATATGAGTTGCTGTTCCTGCAGCCTTCGGGTGGCATCGTTGTGGCACTGCAGGAGGCCCAGGATGGACATGTCGTCTGAGGAATGGGAGGGGGAGTTGAAAAGGTTTGCAACTGGGAGGTGCAGTTGTTTATTGCGAACCGAGCGTAGGTGTTCTGCAAAGCGGTCCCCAAGCCTCCGCTTGGTTTCCCCGAAGTAGAGGAGGCCACAATGGGAACAGCAGATGCAGTATACCACATTAGCAGATTTGCAGGTGAACATCTGCTTGATGTGGAAAGTCTTCTTGGGGCCTGGAATGGGGGTGAGGGGGGAGGTGTAGGGGCAGGTGTAGCACTTCCTGCGGTTGCAGGGAAAAGTGCCGGGTGTGGTGGGGCTGGAGGCCTTTTAACAAAAGTTTATTGGATAAAAGGAAAGAAAAGTAAACAAAGCTATGTATGTGACAATTTAGGAAGGACTTAACACAAACTGCAAAAACA
>NC_063351.1:18526967-18633312 GCF_021869965.1 Rhincodon typus | reverse complement strand
TAATCTTCAGCCAGAGGTGCCGAATGGATGATCCATCTCAGCCTCCTCCGGTGGTCCCCAGCATTACAGATACCAGTCTTCAGCCTATTCAATTCACTCCGTGTGATATCAAGAAATAGTTAGGTGCACTGGATACTGCAAAGCGTATGGGCCCTGAAAATATTCCAGAAATAGAATTGAAGACCTGTGCTCCAGAACTTGCCACTCCCCTAACCAATCTGTTCCAGTACAGTTACAACATTGCTCAACAATTTGTAAAATTGCCCACATGTGACCTGTACACAAAAAGCAGGACAAATCCAACTCAGTCAATTACCGCCCCATCAGTCTACTCTCAATCATCAGTAAAGTGATGGAAAGTGTCATCAACAGTGCTATCAAGCAGCGCCTGCTCAGCAATAACCTGCTCAGTGACACCCAGTTTGGGTTCTGCCAGGGCCACTCAGCTCCTGACCTCGTTACAGCATTGGTTCAAAAATGGACAAAACAGCTGAATTCCAGAGGTGAGGTCAGAGCGATAGCTGTGACACCAAGACTACATTCAATTGAATGTGGCATCAAGGAGGCCTAGCAAAAAGCTAGGGAGAATGGGGTAGTGATAAATCTAATTATAAACATGGATACATAGATGTATAAACAAAGGGGAAAAAGCTGACAGGAAGATGTAAGCCATATTAGTTCTGTAAGGATTAACGTTAGAGACTGTCTTAAGCTTCACTCAATTGAATATGACGTACGAGCTTGGGTGGGAATAAGGCAAAGCATCTTAGGACTGTAGACTTATATCCACAGGTCTCCTTATAATGTTGGTAACACTGTTATTATCAATAATGTAACTTGTGCTTAATTGCTATCATGCAATAAACTTTTAAGATAAGACCCTCTTCGCATTGAGATTCAGTTAATGGTAGCAAACTACCCCAATCACAAGCGGTCAGTGGTTGATGTACCAAAGCCAAGTACAACAACCTCCAGCCATGCTAATGGAAATGTTGCTTGCCCTCTATTTGTCAATACTGTTAATGGCAGCACTTTGTCAATCCTGATCAGGTACACAACACACATCTTTCTGTGCCATTTTGCCAGCCTTCCTGTCTCAGGCTGATAAAATTCAACCTAAATATATCATATATCTCACTTTCAATGTTGTAAAACATGCTGAGATGGTTCACAGGACTGTTATCAAATTAAATAATAAGCTATTAATATCGATCTTGAAGAGACAGGTTTTCAGGAGCACCTTGGAGAAGGATATTGAATAAGAGAATTGCAGAGGTTTAGGGAGGGAATTCCAGAGTTTGGAAGCTTGGCAGCTGAAGGCACTGCAGAATTACAATCAGGGACACTCAGGGAGTCAATGTTAGACAAGCACAGGTATCTTGGAGTGTTGTTAGGCTGAAAAAGATTACAGAGATAGGGAGAGGTGAGAGCACCAAGAGGTTTGGAATTGAAGGTGTACAATTTCTTGAAAGTGGAATCGCAGCCAGTCAGAGTGGTGAAAAAGGCATTTGGCACACTTGCCTTCATTGGCCGGTGCACTGAGTATAGGAGTTAGGACATCATGTTGCGGCTATACAGGACATTGGTGAGGCCACTTTTAGAATACAGTGTACAATTATGGTCACCTTCTCTAGGAACATTGTAGTTAAACTTGAAAGGTGCAGAAAAGATTTACAAGAGTGTTCCTGGAACTGGAGGGTTTGAGTTATAGAGAGATGCTGAATAGGATGGGGCTTTTGTTTGCTGGAGCATAGGAGGCTGAGGGGTGACCTTATAGAGGTTTATAAAATCATGAGGGGCATGAATAGGTTGAATAGTGAAGATCTTTCTTCCTGGGAAGGAGAGTCCAAAACTAGAGGGCATAAGTTTAAGGTGAGAGGGGAAAGATTTCAAAAGGACCTGAGGAGTAACTTTTTCATGCAGAGGGTGATGCATGTATAGAACGAAAGATGTGGAAGCGTTGGAAAAGGTGCAGAGGAGATTTACCAGGATGTTGCCTGGAATGGAGGGAAGGTCTTAGGAGGAAAGGTTGAGAGAGCGAGGGCTTTTCTCTTTAGAACTACGAAGGATGAGAAGTGGCTTGATAGAGGTGTACAAAATGATCAGAGGTATAGATAGAGTGGACAGCCAGAGACTTTTTCCAAGGGTGGAGGTAGCTATTATGAGGGGGCATAGTTTTAAAGTGAGTGGAGGTAGATATAAGAGAGACATCAGAGGTAGGTTGTTTACTCAGAGAGTGGTAGGGGCGTGGAATGCATTGCCGGAGAGGGTAGTGGAGTCAGCCTCATTAGCGGCATTTAAGCGGCTATTAGAAAGGCATATGGATGATAGTATAAGGTAGGGGTGGAGGTTAGATAGAACTTAGGTTTAGGGTAAAAGTTCGGCACAACATCGTGGGCCGAAGGGCCTGTACTGTGCTGTACAGTTCTATGTTCTATGTTCTAACGAGCTGCCAAAGGAAGTGGTGGAGATGGGTACAATCACTACATTTAAAAGGTATCTGGATGAGTATATGAATATGAAGAGTTTGGAGGGATATGGGCCAAATGCTGGGATTATGATGGGACTAGATTAATTTAGGATATTTGGTTGGCATGGATGAGTTGGACCAAAGGGCCTGTTTCCGTACTATACATCTTTATGAATCTAAGTGCCACATAACTGGAAACTGATGCATGTCTGTGTGATGGGTGAATGGAACTTGGTGCAAGTTAGTGCATGGAAAGCAAGGTTCTGGGTGACCCCAAGTTTACAAAGGATAGAATGTAAGAGTTTGGCTGGAAGCAGTCAAGTCTAGTGGTAACAAAAATATGTCAAATCTTATGATTCTTCCTGTTGAAGAAAGGATTACTTAGTCTGACTTCTCTTTTCCAGTTATCCATACAGTGAGGACTCAAATCAGGGAAGGCAGTACATGAATACAAGGTGCCCCTCATGGTGTGATCGTATCCTTTTGTCTCATTCAGCACGGGACCTTATTCATAAGGTAAGCAGTTCAGACACAATTTAGTTCCTTTAAGCTAAAGCAAATATAAGAGTGAATGTTTAGTCAAAACAGTAAATGTGCCATACTGCCCTACATGTAAGGCTTGCAGTTTAAAGTTCAATAGCTATTTCGGTCTTTATCGTGTCTTAGTCATAATGTGCATTCCACGTAAGCAAATCTTTGCAGAACTGATATGAAATTGTTTAATCCTCAAACTCCTTGAGTTTAAAAATAAAATTAATCAACTGGAAAGTACCGGTGAATGGAAATCAGGAATTGCTTATTTAAAATTATGTATAACTTTCTCTTCCACATCAACTGGAGATGAAAAAAAATCTGGTGCAAAGTTAATCAGGCATCAACGGCCCTATACTTACAACCTTTAGGCCTCAGAAGATTCATATAGCTGGCTACAAGGATAGAAACAGGAACAAGATTTTTTTTTGCTATGTATGATGAATATTGAAATGTTCATTTTTCTTGTCAATTCTGTGCTCCCTGGATGCTGAATTCGCGTTCATCATTTGGTTTCCTTTCATTCTACCAGAAACTGTTGCTTCTCTTGTACAATTTGTCCATTGCACCATCTTTCCTTTACTTAAGCAGCAATGTCTGGTCATCTCACTAGGTTATGAAATTGAAAAGCTACACTTGTCATGACTAACAGCTTCTATTAAAAAACTGCACTCAATGCACCACTGTACAATAACCATGAAGGCTAAGGCAGCATTTTTCCCTTCTGCAGACTAAGTGTTGTGTAGGTAAATGAGGTGTCAATTAATTGGCCACCCTACTATCAAGAAAGCTCACCAGACTATATGCCATTCAGCTTGCTAAGAGCTTCTCAGTCTATTGTCAGGCCTCAGCTGTGACATCCTGGCTCAAAAGACGCTGCTGTCCAATCAGAAGTCTGTATCTTCTGGTTACTTAAAACCATCAGTTGAGGCCTCTGCTTGATGGGATCTAACCCTGAGTAGATAGGTATTTTTCTTCTGCTTCTCACGGTGTAAGGATTATGAATGGGAGGAGAATCGGGGTCGGGGTGGGGAACAGTAGGGGGTTCAGTGGCAAAGACATGGGTGTGGCTTTGCACCCATCCATGTTTCTAATTGCCCAAGATTAGGGTAAATGAAGCACACCCATCAACCCAGCAGGCAGGTTGACCTTATTACCCATTTGGGAAACCAGCTACTTTTTTCACTTGGTAGGAAGGTAAATAACAAAGAAGGGGGTGAACTGAGGCCCTTAGATGGCCCTTAATTAACCACTTATGTGCCTTAATTGCAGGTTACTTAGGAAAGTCCGCAATGGATGCTCTTGCTAAGCTTTAAATTGGTGAAGTAGCAAAAAATGGTCAAATGTCTGCCTAGGGCCAACTTGCTGAATTATTTACCCTTTTCGCTGCCTCTCTCACCACCTTCAGAGTGGGGAAAACTGCATACAAAGGCTTTAGTTTATATATTAGTATCCCTCAAAATTTTAATTTCCAATTTATATTACCTATCCATTCACAAGACATCTCTGTGACTCTAGATTGTTCCATCATCATGTAACAGGGAGGCAGATGTTTTGGTGCTACATAGCATCCACAACAAATCCCATGAATTTATACACAATACAAGTAGCCTGAGCTACTGTTCACATACTGTAATTTTGCATAAAAATGTTCATTTCTGAGTAAATCCAAAACACAAAAATATTACCTACTGTAACTTTGTCCTTTGATGAAGCATGATTGTATCTCTTTGATTGTATCAAGGCCATTTTGAAAAAATTAAATATATAATTACAAAGTTATTTAATTATCCACACTTCCTTGCAGTAGGCAGTAAAGAAAAAAAATTCTAAGCTTGGTTTTAATAATGGCCATCAAATAAAATAATCTCAAAATAAGCATTTTTCCTCGATCCAATTCTCTGTCTCTTTGCATGTATGACTCAGTCAATCTGGTCTGTCTCTGCCTCTCTTAATGTCACTCACACCCCAACAGTAGTACCATCTTCTTGATTCTTTGACCAGGCAAATTCAGTCAGAGGCCCTTATCACTATACTGCTATGCAGCAAAAATAAACCATCCACTTGATGCAAATCAGATTCACCACCATCGTTTCGTGCGTATTAGCTTTATTACCGTGTGTACTGTCAAGTAACCTTAACTATATCATATTCGCAGTATTATAAAAGCTTAACTCCTCTTCACATATCTAGACAAAAACTAAATATTTGATTTTTACCTGCATAAAGGTGAATTTTCATGAAAACTTTGCATTTTGTATTCCTCCTTCTAAGATACCAGAAGCTTAGTGCTGGATTTTTTGAATACTGATTAAAATTATTGACATTGATTTTCCCCTCATTTTTCTTTCTGTTTTGAACTGCTTCAGACAGAATAGTTGCAGTAGTCCATGGACTTCAGTGTGTGTTCGGAGTATTAAATAGACACATCTTTAGAACCTAACAGATTCTCAAAAGATTCATTGAATGGTGATTTCTTTTGGAGATTGAAGGCAAAACTGCTTTTGTTGTCTGCAAATGACATTGTGTAAAATTTAAGTGCAGTTGCTACAATATTGCAAATCAGGGCTGATTGCTGAATTAATTGATCTATTTTAATGTTTGATATTGTGGTTTTGTTAGTGACAGTATAGCGTTCAGGGTTTATGTAAGTTGGCTTCTAAACTCTATTACTGCTTGAAATGTTGCATTATGTTTATGTAGACATCAAGCTGATCATTTACTTTATAAAAGATTAGCAATTGAAAATTTTCAGGGTATTTGTAGTTCAGTGACTATCACTTTCAGTGTATGTACTTTTTAGCTAATTGAACCATATTGTTTTTTGACTGGTTTCTGCTGTTCATTTTCATCACTTTGATGTTGCTGCCGTGGCAAACTCTTCCCCCTCAACTTCATTGATCTTCCCTGATTCAGAATTATAAATAAAGCATCTGATCCGTAAAATGATTTTGCATTATAATTAGATTGTATCACTTTCCACATTTATTTTATTGCCTCTCGTGATTGCTCAGATACATAATCGTACAGATAGAGAGCTCACTTTAGAATACTGGAGATGGTGGCCTAGCTAATGTGTGAATCATCTCATATTAGCAAACGGCATGTTGAGCACAATGCACTAGGCGTTACAGATTGTACAGACATGGAGCTGTAAACAGCCACTGTGCAACATCATCTATCATGCCATGGTCCGTTAACTCACCATCATGTTATTTTATGCTTTCTGAGCCCTAACACACCAAAGGTTGGCCACTGCTACAGAGCTGCATAACTGCTTGATAGCATGTGATAATGAATGCTCAGTGAAGTGTAGTTTTGTTTCTGCTTGTGTGCTGCTGTAATTTGTTTATCTGTCTTAAGATTATGCAGCCGAAAATCTACAATTTTAAGCTGCACTTGAAAATTATCATCTTGAATTTGATGAATGCACTTGAACTTCCTGCTATGACTACATGATGATTCCAGAACATTGAAAGTGTCCATGCATACATATAAAAGGTTACATTTTGATTGTAGGGAATAGTGCTTTATAATAATGTGTCTGACCTTAAAGCAGCTCATTGCATTCAAAGTTAATTAGAAGATTGTTGATTTCTTGTGTTTTATGTTGTGACTTTATTTAATTTCTGTGCTATCCATTTGACTGTACATCACAAGCATGAAGTAACAGAGTCACAAGAGCTTTTTTGCAAATCCTTTCATAAATGAGACTTTATTCAAACCCAGTTTTCCCATTTGAATCCATTGCTTCCATGGCAGCTGCTTGTCTCCATGCATTCCCTGTTAGTCGTGGGTGACTAAATGGATTGCCGGCTTTCCTAATGCTTTATGTGCAACTCCGCTTGCAGTGGAGCCAAAAGTGGATGGGTGAAGTACTGGTCATTTTTTTTTATAAGGTACATCACACAAATAAAATTTGATCCTGAGAGTTTTGCACAATTTAACTGATCTTAAGATGATCTGATACTTAATTTATAACTGAAGAAGGACAGACACTATAATGAGAGCAGGTGGCTGAATTGAAGTTGGATGCTGTGGATTTGTAGGGCATGAATGAACATTAAAGCTGGCTGCAGAGACTGTGGACTTGGATGACGTTTAATTGAAGCATGATGCACAGAGCTTATACTTGCTATTTACTGTCCTATTCTATTTACACAGTTTCAAGCATCACAAAATATCATGGGTGATTCCTATATTTCCATAACTGAACAGAATATTGATTTGTTTAACTTGCTAATAGGTGGGAGTGTAGTCTTAGCTTGATCCTGACCTTTCCCCAGTCTTATGGACTAAGCCAAGTTATGTTTATGCCTCTGTAAAATCAAGTGAGAGAATGAACCATTGGCATTAATGCTGAATAACAATAAATTGATACTTTTATTTCAACAATCTTTGTACCTCCTCTTTACTTTCAATGAATACCTGATAGATGAATAGACCACTTTTCTTTTAAATACTGTGAAGCTAATCTCCCCATGGAATGCAGTGCAAACAGATTTATACTCCAAGCTGACTACAATAGTAAATTTTTGAACGTGTGCAACGTTTGGAATTAAAGTTATGGTGCTTTGCTGTACTTACTTGAGCACTGGGTGGAGTTAACATGATATGCCAATAAGCATGTTCTCCATAATAATCCCCTGATCTGATTGTTAAAATGGAAAATGTTGATTCCTTCAAGGAACTGGGCAGCACTGAGCAGAACAAGTGAAGACTTGCACTTCTCAAGCTTTTACAATGTTGGCCAGTTTGCATTTTTTTAAATAATGCAACTTCACATAAAGCGATTAGGAGCCAGCTCCTGCAGCACTTTAGACTATCACTGGCTACTCACACCACTAACACTTTCTGTTCTCCCCATTACAACTCTGCAAATGATCTACCTGAGAACCAATACTACAATGTAGCCAACTGAAACTAGAAATCCTCAGCACAACGAGCTGCCTCTAGTGGTTTTACAGGTGCTGATAGCTCACCAGTAGAGTTAAAATGAAACTTGAACTAACTGTGCACATGGCAGCAATACCTCTTGTTTTACCCACTGTCATGTGTTCACCAATCCCTCATCCATACTGTTAGCGCAGAACCACATTAATTGGGATTGGCCAGGATACTGCCGAAGGACAAATGAAAATCTGTCCTGCCAAATTCTTTCAAATGTCATATGTTTTGTCTAGCCATACATATGGATGGCATTTTGCATCTTTGTTGTACAATGATGTGTATGTTTTAACATAACTGTTAGAGGCCTTCATAAAAGTAAGTTGTAAACATTTTTGAGTCACTGGTAGCTCTCTTATTTCTGAGTCAGCAGACTTTGCTTACAGCCCTACTGCAGTACCTGAGCACCTGAACTGGGCTGATGCTTAAATGCAGTATTTGAGGAGTGCAACATTGTTGGAAGTGGGACTTTGTAATCTGGCTGCCTGCTCAGGTGTATTTCCCAAAGCTTCAGTTGTACTTCTATTAATCAACCTTTTTGTACATGTTACGACACACCGCCAGGGCAGCTGGGACTTGAACCTGGAAGTTCTGGCCCAGAAGTAGCGACACTATTACTGCACCACAAGACCCTTCCCAAAGCTTTAACCTATGATACAGTGTGGCCTTTATAATGGCTAGGCCAAAAGGAGCAGAAAGCAGGAAGCTTGGGAAGAAAAGTGGTGAGCAGGAGGGCCAGACAGAGGTGGCAGCAAGGAATTGGCAAAGCAGCAGTTTGTTATTGTTAAAAGAATCTGAACGTGCTCAATAATTGCACTAAAATTGGAATAGAGGAAGTTAGTTGGGGAACATATCTAATTTACCAGTTGAGCAAAGAAATTAAAATGTGCTATTAAGACCTGTTTTAAGTGGGGTATAACAGGAACATGGTAGGCTACTCAGCACTTCGAACCTATTCTGCCATTCAATAAGATCATGGCTGAACTGATTTTAACCTTATCTCTACATTCCTGCATATCCCCGATAATCTTTCATCCCCAGATAATCAAGAGTCTATCCACCCCTGCTTTAAAAATGTTTAAAGATTTTGCATCCACTGCCTTTTGAGGAAGGGAATTCAAAAGACTCACAACCTTCTAAGTAAAAAAAACTGTTTCCTCATCTCTTTCTTAAATCGGCGACTCCTTATTTTTAAATAATGACCACTGGTTCCAGATTCTGCCCAGGAGGGAGCACCCTGTACTTTCCAGCAAATAAGAAATCTTGTGATCATTAAACCTCGGGTAGATTTGCTTGTGTGCCAACTTCTGAGATGCAAGGTATCACAGGTCATGCAACTGTGTCTAACCCTGTGATATATTTAATTCACAAAGGATAAATATTTGTGCATGCTTTCCAAAGAAAAGTAATACAGTGAAAGTGCGATGATTTTATTCTAAGCTAACTTAAATAATATCATTAAACAAAAAAAACCAAAGAACGAGATGTGCTGGAAGTCAGAAACAAAAACACAAATTGCTGGAAAAATTCAGCAGGTCTGGCAGCATCTGTGGAGGGAAAGCAGAGTTAACGTTTTGGGTGCAGTGACCCTTCTTCAGAACATTCAGTTTGCCTGTTATTTTTCCATCAGTTCAAGCGTCTGCATGGCTCATTTGCGAGGACCTTTGTCTTTACAGTTCAAATCCCTCTCCTATGCTTGACCTAAGTCTAGCCCAGCATTTGAGTGCATAATCTTGGCTGGCACATTCTTAAATCAAAACCCCACATCCACCTCTTCAAGTGGATGATACCTTCTTGAATAATAGATTGGAGATATCCCAGTGTTCAAGCCACCATTTATACAGCAATCATCATTTGTAAAATGGGACTGCCTGCCTGATCGCCCTCAGTTGATTTCTCAGAGATCAGCATCATGCAGGTATGGAGTTCCAGTTCATGGGTGATTCCTATATTTCCATAACTGAACAGAATATTGATTTGTTTAACTTGCTAATAGGTGGGAGTGAGACTTTTCTGTATCTCATAAAAAACTACAACCTTCATTCATGTTGACACATGTCTTCAAAAACTCCTACTAGAACTTTGAGTATGAGGTGCCAAGTACGTACGGTCTGAGATATATATCCACATAGCTTGCCTTTTTTTAGGGGAGCTTCTCCATTCTATAGTTCATTTAGACAGTAAGAAGTGAACTTTATATCCTTGTACCTCAGTCATGTCTGAAAAGTACAGTGCACTCCGTTGTTAGTTTCATAAACTTTTAACCGTATCTGCCAATTATTCATTAACTACTTGAGAAGTTTTGAAGGACAATTAGCAGAATCTTCTGCTTTCCATGGTGCTGAGCTTGGAGCTGGGAAGGATGTTTTATCTGGCTGGATGATGGCATAGCTGAACCCAACCACATTTCTCCCTCTGCCAGAATTCAGTTCTGGGCAGAAGGCACATGGTCATTCTCTCTGCTTCACCTCCAAATGAGGCTCTTAAGTAGGCAGTTCTTTTTGAAAAAAAATGTATTTTTAGACTATTTCAGAGTTAAAAGTCATCCACATCACTAATTAATGACCATTTAAGAGCCTCATCCTGCCATCGGTGTCAAAAGGCCTGTCACCACATGGTGTGCACAGTAGTTCCAACAATGTAACCAGCTTGATGGTTTCCAGGGTGGGAGCTGGTGGGGAGATGAGGTTTGTTTGCTCGAGGGGGATGTCCCTCAATCGATCACAGTGTGAAAGGCACTTAGGCTGAAACCCATCCTCAGTCTGCTGCCACCACCCCCACCCCAACCCCCATACCCCTGTCCCGTGATTCACGAGCCAGGGAACCCATCTCGACATTATTTACCTGTGGCCCATGTCACTGTGTGACCCTGGGATTCCAGAACCTGTCTGTTGTTCTGCTGAGCAGCAGACTTACCAGCCTCTGATGGACTGACTGGCAGTTGTTGAGACTTCCACACCCTGGCTCATGATCTCAGGGGAAGGCCTATCGCTGGTCCCAGCATTATCAGGTTGATTCGGAGCCAACCCATAAAGACGCGGCTTTGCTCTTGTACTGGCTCTGCAGCAAGGTCTCACTGAGATTCTGTGTATTATTACAGATTGATCAGGGTCAGCTGATTCATTTTGCTGATCCCTCTATTCAAATTGTGTTTCCCTTTTGCAAACCCATCATTATTTTATCAAATGAAAAATGTTTCAGCATTTTTAAACAAATGAAAATAGCTTGCAGAGAAAACTCATGGAAAAGGTTACCACTCATATTACGTCAGGAATAAGACCATAATAGGAACCTGATTCTCATTCATCCAAAACCATTCAGTTCGTCCCCAGAAGCAGATGATCTACCATTCAGATATCCTTGCAGAAGCTTTCAGTGCATTTTAGACCAAAAACATCAGTGAAAATTTCCCATACTTTATATCAGATGTAAAACTGACCTTTCAAGTCTCATTAATGTTAGTTTAAACAGTAAACTTTAATAGTGTCTCACTTTGAAAGGTAACTCTATTCCTAGTATTAAGACACTTAGCAATTGGTCTCACTTACTTTCTTTTGTCTGGTCATAAATTTCACTAGGCATTCATAGGTCTGCGAGAAACATTGCCTGTCCAATCCCAAAACTCTTTCTTCACAAAGCAGTTCTCTAAATGTCATTCAGAATTTGGCCTTGTCAGAGACAGGAGTATTACACAGTAAAACTTCTTGCAACTTATTAAAAAAAAATTGTGAAGACCCTCCACTGGGCCCTATTCAGGGTTGTCATAGTAACTTCATCAGGTTGAAGCTCATGCAACAGTGCAGAGGACGCAGAGTGCTGATGGCAGTCCTGGAGACACCACATAAATGTGTATTTAACCCTGACCCACTCTTCTGCCCTTTCACACGGCACAGCACAAAATAGAAATCCTGTTCTCCTATTAATGGGACAAAACAGAATTAAGGGAATTAGGCTATCAAATAATTGTGATGCAAAGTTACAAATGCTAAGAATCGAAACTTTCAAGTGCAGGTGTTAATAACACGCTGTAGAATGAACGACAGAAAAATCATTGCCCTCAAAAATCAGATTGATATAATTAGATAACTGCGATTATCCACAAATGACACAGAAATTAAGGCTCTTCGTATGAATAAAAATTCAACATAAGTAGGACACTCTCCACCAGAACTAATCTTAAGTTCAACTTCTTTTGAAATACACAGTTGGTTACTAACTAAAATAAAGACTGGCTCTTAAGTAGAAACAAACTGATGCCTTAAACTACTTGAAGCCATAAATGCTTTCAAAACCAATGTTTATTACTCAGTCATCTGCTTATTCTCTGTGGCTTTGAGTGCAGATTAATACAAAACCTTTAATGATTATGTCTTAATGACGACTAATACAGTCTTTCAACAACTGTGGCAACTACCCTGAGTACTTGAGTCGAGTGTAAAATAATCAAACTGTTATATGGGAAAACTTGCCTTGTTTGAAGGTGCCAGTAATAACAAAATTATCAATATTAGAAACTGCCACATAGTAATAACACAAAGACCATCTCGGAGGTCTAATTATTGTTCAGCAACTTTATTCACCCACTTTGAGAATGATGGTCTTCTCTCTGCTACCTTTCCCCACCCCCATACAGTATATTGGTTTTGATTTGTAATTGCTGGAGCAAATGGTTCACTGACATTCTGAACAGTTTTAACAAATCTATGCAGGGGTGGCCTTCCAGCTCTACTTGTTTGTTAAAACTCTTGTAGATTGCTTTCTCACTGCCTCTAAATATTTGCCTTTGCAGCAGAGCAATTGTGAAAAGATCTTTGCTGTGAATAGCCACTCTGTCTCTAAAGAAAGTGATCTCTGTTTTACAGGCAGAAAATGATGAGAAGTCAGTTATCTATGACAACATTGGACCAAATGTTTGCATGGGGGACCACAAGGTAAAGAGTACTTTGTTGCTAAATTCAACAGTTTTGTTGAATGCAATGAATGCTATTGTCTCTTTTATTGGTAACATTACTGTATGGCATGTTGCATGCTAATTATTTTTATTTTTCTTTTACTTATAGTTTATTTCCCAAAAGGTTATATACTAATTGACTCTAATGTTGTAATGAGTAACTATTGAATTATAATTTAGTTGGGAGCACTACTCAATCAACTTCTGTGGTCAGAGACTGCAACTCTGGAAAAACCACATGGACTAAACAGCATAAATTCAAATTGCTTGGTAATCTGCTTTCAACGTATTTAGAATTTAAATGATGTAATGATCTCATTCCTTGGCTGCAATTTTATAGGCTATGAATTGCTCAGTCCAAGCAGAAATGGTTTGATTCCTATTTCTTTAAATCCAATTTTCCCCCCAAGATTATCTGTAACAAATCCTCCGGTATTCTAAACATGGTTACTAATTCAGTTGAAACTGTCCATAGCTGGTGCATTGAATATATTGATGCTAATACATTGATATAATACATAAAGTTTTTAACTTATGTTTCTTAGATTCTTTGAAATCATTCCTAAATGCATAGGCTAGGTATCAAAAGTGTCAAAGTCTGCTGGAAGTTTTGGTTGCACTGTGCTCTCAAATCATCACCATAGAACAATACACTTCATTATTATTTTTGGCAGGCTAATGCAGATTTTAAGAACCAATTGCATCAGGACTAGGTTATTGGTAATTTTCTTCAGAGGGGAAGCAAACCCACAAATGCCTAATGTAGACAGCGTATTACCATGGAATCAGACTCATTGTATTTGATTCATTTTACTCACTCATAGGTGCAATTCTTTCTCACCTGACAAGCCACCTCTACTAAATTGGAGACAACAAGGTGCAGGGCTGGATGAACACAGCAGGCCAAGCAGCATCATAGGAGCAGAGAGGCTGACGTTTCGGGCCTAGACCCTTCATCAGAAAAGGGGGAGGGGAAGGGGGTTTTGAAATAAATAGGGAGAGAGTGGGAGGGGGATAGAGGAGAGGAAACAAACAGGTCGAAGAGGCGGGGATGGGGCCAGGAAAGGTGAGTGTAGGTAGAGAGTTAGGAAGGGGATAGGTCAGTCCAGGGATTGGAATTAGGCAGCACAGTAGCTCAGCAGTTAGCACTGCTGCCTCGCAGCACCAGGAACCCAGGCTCAATTCCACTATCCGGCAACTGTTTGTGTGGAGTTTTCGCATTTTCCCCGTGTCTGTGTGCTCCGGTTTCCTCCCACTAGTGTCTAGGGATGTGCAGGCTAGGTGGGTTATCCATGGGGAATGCAGGGTTACAGGGACAAAGTAAGGACGAGTCTGGGCGGGATGCTCTTCGGATGGTCAGTGTGACTTGATGGGTTTCGACACTGTAGGGATTCTATGGTATCAAAACTCAATTAGCAACTACGTACCATCTGAAAGTCAGATTTTTCGAGTTATCATTCATTGTAGATTTTTGTGCATGCCCAGTACAGTACTAAACAAAAAGACAAAGAACTGCGGATGCTGGAAATCTGAAACTAAAACAGAAAATTCTGGAGAAACCTGCTGAGTTTCTCCAGCAATTTCTGTTTTTGCTCACAATACAATACCGTTGTTATTGTCCGATGCTTCAAATTTTAGACCTGATACCCCTGTTCCCCTTGGGTATATCAACCTTCCCACTGGGTCATTTTTATGAGTAAAATATCTGAGATTAGCTGTAGAACTGAATAAGATGGCCACTAAAGTTGAACAGTGTGCAGACCATGCAGGAGTCATTTTGAAAGGTATTGGATATATAACTAAGAGTGTGATAAAGTCTGTTTTAAGAATGTGATAGCAATGTTGTGCTTATATTCCAGAATTTACATTCAGTTCTTCTTGTTTCATTCTGTTAGCTCAGGTCACAGTCAAGGAAACTTTATAAGGGATGAAACAAGAAACTATGACATGTGAAATTAGGAATTCTCACCTTAAAGTGCTGGATATACATAGGATCTGGGGAAGCTAATATTTTAAGCATGGCCATTCATTGGGTCTGAATTCAGTTCTGACACAGATCCAAACTTGCACCATTAAACATTTTCTTTTGGGTGCTGAAGAAGCTGCTTTGTATTTCTGATCATTTTACTTTTCTGCTATCAGAATTAGAACTGGCCTGTGCATTTCTCAGTGCCTGTCTGATTCTCTTTGAGACCCAAACCGTCTTTAATTCCTGACCCTACTTGATGTCTGAGTCACCACACCTCTTAATAAGACTCCAGTATCAGAATCTGCCCCTCTCTCCAACCCTCCTCAAATTCAATGTCTGATTCTGCCCTGACTCCACCACTAACTGAGACCCCAGCATCTAACTCCAGCCCCAATTCCAAACCCACTGACTTCCTAACACCTCTGACCCCAAGTCCCGCTCTGACTCACTAACGCTTCTCTGTCAACCTAACCACTCTCTCTCTCCTTCTCCCCTCTCTGACATCCAGTGCCCCTGCTGACTGCCTAACATCTCTGAGATTTCCCACTCTGTCCAGCACTTTGCAATCATTTGATATTTCCAGCCCAAATCTCACTGCCCACCCCATCTCTGACTGCGTGCTGCATCCCAGCCATGTCTCACTAATACCTTCACTGACACACTGCACCACTCCCTGACTTCCTGCCCCCTGTATTTGCTGCCCTCTCCTTTGACTCCTACCCACCTCCCAACTATTCACCCTTCACTGACTTTCTACTGCTCGCTGACTCTTGAAGCTCCTCAATGCCTGCTTGCCATGTTCCTATAACCCCATGTTCCTAACTATCCCCTTCCTGACCACCCCTGTTGGCTCCTCTGTGCAACCTTGCCCTTTCTCTGAATTCCTGGCCCTTCTTCTCCTCTTCACTCCTTTGTGATACTTGTTCATTGTTACTATGTTGTACTTTTCTTTGTTTTAATATTGGTTGTTTTAAAAACGTTTATATGAGTAAGGAAAGACATCTGACTGACTGAAAGAAGACAGTGGATTCCCATCAATATCAGACTTAGAATTTCTATAAATTAAAAGTTGAGTCAAAACAATAATTTTTTAAATCAATTATATATATTAAAAAGGCATTAAATTCACTATAATGTCTGGTAAGCTGTTGATATTGGAGGATAACATTATTAAAATCTTGAGTACAATGCATTAGGATTCAACTCATGAAATCTGAGGGGTTTTTTTCTCAAATCTTTAATGAATAAAGTCCAACTTTAAAATTTAATTCTCTGGTATTAACAGCTGATCGGTTGGAAAGGACATTTTAAGACTAATCTGTTGATTTCCTTATGTATGATAGCTGTTTAACAGCACCTCAAAGATTTATGCCATCAATATAAACAAGGCTAGGTACTGCTCATTGTGAGTACTATGGGGACAGAAATTATTTTAATGACAAGATATCAGTAACACTATTTTTTGCCATTCTTAATTCTCTATCTGTCAGGCAGATTTGGTGTCAAAACGATACTAACGCTAATAACACTCACCATTACTTGTGCCAAAATGTTACAGCAACTTTCAGTGAATGGGAATGCATGGTTAAATCTCAAAATCCAAAGGTAGCTGTCCAGGTTTTACCATTACACTACTAGCTCTCAAAGGAAGAATTTTTGCTCACCGTTGAAATCCATTGAATGTTGTGAAGTTGCTGTGGTTTACACAGTAGATACATCTGATCACTGTTTATTTTTCAATCCTTCAGTTGGTTAAGGAGATATCCAGCTGTACTTAGGCTCTGGACAGCCTGTTTAACACACTGTAATGTTTCCAGCTCATACCTCCAGCAACTTAGTGGGCAAACATTCTCTGAGCTGAAGAATGCAAAGACCAGTTCAACTAATATCATATGTTAGAGGTCTTCATACATCAAAATCTGCTCCAATATAATTGAAAGAAGAGAAAAAGAACTCAATTTCTATTTTTGTGATGTCTACATGCTTCACAAAGTACCTTTGATGTAAAGTCAGTGCAGCCATGTAATCAAACATGACATTGAATTTGTTCATGGCAAGGTCCCATAAACAGTAATGAAATAATCACCAATTAATTTGTTTTAGCAGCATTGGTTGAAATGTGATTATTGGCCAGGATGCCAGGTGAACTTTCCCTTGCACTTGTTGCCATGCAATCTTTTATATCCATAAAAAGCAGAGTTGGTATCTTGGTTTAATGTCATGTGAAGGGTGATGGGATAGCTAATCATCCCAGGCAATTGTCTGTTGCACACAGATGATAATTAAATGTATTAACTGCAATGGAACCTATTATCAGGTGCTTTGTAGAACAGACAGCTTATCCAATTTTGCTACTACTTGAGATGAATTTCTACCCCACTATCTCCAACCGGGTAGCACTCCTTCAGTACTGCATTGAATTGAAATTCTCTCTGTCACTCTTTTTCACCCTTCACCAACACCCTCTCCACTGTAGTCTCTTGAACTTCCCTTCCCTTCACTATTACATTCTAATCAGCTGTTCATTGCTGCAAGGTGCTAACAAAATTGGCTGAAAATGTTATGAGAATAAGTGAAACTGCATGAAATTTTCTCATTCGGAAACAAAAGTAGTAGTAGTGAACTGGCCTTCGTAAAAACTTCAAAAATGTTCATAAACTGGACATAGATAATGCTGGATAATTCCTATTGACGTGAGGATATATTTTTATAAAATGCATATGAGCATTTTCCATAAATTGTATTTATATGGAGGACTCATGGATATTTTTCAAATTTCTATTAGTGTAGCAGTTACACTACTTACACGATCAGGATGATCAATATAACTGTCCCTTTCAACAGTCTGCTTCTTCTAAATCTATAAATAGTTTATATGACAGTTATAACTTTTAGTTATAGGTACAGGGTTTTTTTATTAAAGTGAATTTGCTTGTATAGAATCTATTCTGGTTTTATATCCAGTGCACAAGTTTCATTTAATTAGAGACCCTTTTCATCAAAATCCACTGCTATGATGCTTCCCTGCATTATTCAACTGGCTGTAGTGCGCTGTTCAGCCAAGTAAAAATGTGATGATGATTCATATTTTCCGATTAATACAGCACACTCTAATGATTACAAATCTGACAAAAGAAACTCTTCTCTTTTACCTACCCCTTGCCATACATTTATTTTCCACTGGCCTTTAAGCTCTTACCAAGAGCCCGCAGTGTGAGTTGTTGAGGCACTTCTACAAGGCTATATTGTATAATTTTTTCAGCATAATGTCAGTACCTCAAATTTACTTAGCCACTTTGGCTTCATATTCTTTGGTAACATTCCCTAACAAATGTCTGTTGATCTCAGACTTGGAAATTTCCAATTTACTCAGCACCCATAGTCTTTATTCATTCAGGGAACATGGGCTTCACTGGCTGGACTTAAACCTTCTGTAATAGCCCATGAGAAGATATATGTAGGCTGTCTTCTTGATACACTGAAGTCCATTTACTGTAGGTACAGTCACAGTAGTATTAGGGAGGGAGTTCCAGGATTTTGACACAGTGATTGTGAAGGAGAGAAAACGTAGTTCAAGTTGGGATGGTTAGTGACTCGAAGGGGAACTTGCAAGGGGTAGTGTTCTTGTGCATCTGTGGCACTTGTTAATCTACGTGGTAGTTGTTCTGGGTTTGGAAAGTGTTGTCTGAGGTGCCTTGGTGAGATTTTGTGGTGCATCTTGTATATGTTACCAAGCTTCACTGGTGAAGGGAGTGAATATTTGTAGACGTCGTGTCAATCAAGTGGGCTGTTTTGCTCTGGATAATATCTAGCTTCTTGAGTATTGTTGGAGCTTCTCATTCATCCAGGTAGGTGGAGAGTATTCTGCTTACAGAAGAAAATTCCAAACTTCCTTTTGCCTTTTACTTAGGAACATATTTTGTGATTTCAGAGCTAAAAGGGCTGGCTATAAATTTAAGGTTAACTGCCCTAATTCTGGATTTTTGTATTAGAAAAAATTGTTTCTCTATATCAACCTTATCCAACATCTTTATCATTTTAAATACTTTGATGAGATCATCACTTTTTAAAATCAAGAAATTATAACCAAGTTCATGCAACAAGTTAACTTAATTTAACTGTATAATATTATTTTGGTGAATTTGTGCAGCAAACTGCTCCACAGCCAGTGCACCTTTCCTCTGATGTAATCAGTGTCCAAAACTGAACATTGCACTGCTGACTTTAAAATTGAAGCATAACTTTCTGACTTGTACAGTCCACTCCCCAGACATAAAAGCCAACATCCCATGAGCCTATCTGATCATTCTTTGTACATAGTTCTATGCAAATTCTGTACATACCAAAATTTCCTTACTCCTCAACAGCTCCTGATCTCTCACCATGAAGAAAATATTCTGATCTTCTTTCTCAGTTCCAAAGTAGATGACTTTACACTTCTCTGCATTGAACGCCATCTGCCATAGCTTTACGTTCTAACTTAGTATGTCTGCCGGCTTTTATTTTGTAACTCCATGTCCCAACAAACAAATTGGATGTGCAGCTCTCTGTTCCTTCATTCAAGTCAGTAATATACAAGATGAAAGTTAACGCTCCGGTCAGATGTTTTTTTATTTCAGAGAAGGCCAATTGTTATATTATTTTACGTAGAACTTAAGAGTAGGATTTTTGGCCCTTTTGAGCCTCCTCCACCATTCAATAAGATCATGGAGGATGTAGTTGTGGCTGCAACTCCACTTTGCTATCAGTCACCCCCATAATCCATGAAACCCTTGTCTATCAAAAATTCTATCTAACTTAGGCTTGAATAAATACATCTACTCAGCCTGCAATGTTTTCTGGGGAAGATCATTCCACCAACGAATTACCTCTGGGAGAAATTAATTCTCCTCATCTCATCTCACCTCTTATTCTTAATCTGTGTCCTTCTAGTCTCTACTAAAAAGAAAAATCCTTTCAGAATCAGAGTTTGATCCTTTTATTTTTGTTATCTGTGTCTAGTCTTCCAGCCAATTAACATTAGGTTTCACCAGTTTACCTTCCATTCCATATCGTTTCATTTCACTTCTTTTCCTGTGAATTGTGCAGAGCTTTACTGGGTAGATTCTGGAAGTTCACATAGATAACTTCCAAAATTCCTGTCCTCTACTGTGATAGCTAATTCCTCAAGAAATTCAAAAAGATTAATCCATTCTGAATATCACCAATCAGCTTGTGTCTACCAAGCGCTCGATAGTCTGTTTCTTGTAGTAGGTTCCAGTGAGGTTTCCACAATGGATGTTTTCTGACATCCTTCAACAATGGAATGACACTTACAGTTTACCAATGCACAGCTTAATTCTTGAATCTGGAGTGCTTTGTAAATTATGTCTATTGCATCTGAAATTGTTTCACTTTCTTTTTAGTATTCTGGGATAGAAACGATCAGGACCTGGAGACTTCCTATTGTCCGATTATGTTTGTATTGAGGATTTTTTTTTGTATATTAAACTCCTGATCCTTTCTCCCTTTCACTCTTTCTTTGTTTTTTGTAGCTCTCCCACTCCAGCAGATTTCCTTACATTCTTTTTGCATTTAACATGGCACTATGTCATACTTCATTTGTCAACCATGGTTGCTGAACTTTATAAATGAACCTTGTTTCGATGAGGACAATATGCTGTCTTATTAAATACTTCTTTGATGACTTGTCACAGTTTACCTTTCAACAGTTCAGCCAAGTTTGCTGTGGTCAATTAATTTCCAGTTTTGTTACTTAAATATAAAACCTTAGTTTTGCCTCTCAATCCTAACATCAGATTCAATTGTTATTTTGATTCCTATTTTCAAGATACAATCATATCTTTTATTTAATTCTCATTAGTTACCCAGCACTAAATCCATTGTGGCTTGTTCTTTATAAGTTGCAAAATATTTTGTTCTACAATATCTGTTCAGAGTATGTTCCTTTATCACTTCAACTATTCTACTTTTCCATAGATTATAGTAGATTTATCATTCGAAGTGGGCTACAACTAGGCTCTAGAGAAAGCTGTTGAAACTATTCACTAATTTTGTGGTCTGACTTTCCATATATGAAATTGTGATGCCATCTTCTCACATACACATGCTAAGAGAAAGAACTTAGATGAACCTTGTGAAACGTGGTCAGTCTAATAGCTGTAAGTTAAGCAGATTGCAGTCAGAATATTCTTGTACCACCCAGTATCAATGGACTTCACAAGAGAGATAGCTCCACAATCCTTATGTTACTGATTTGCATTTTACTCAATTAAAAGCTTGCAATAAATCTCTGGAGTTGTATAAAACATTTGCCATATCCTCTTTTTTTTAAATAAGTTAAAATAGTGTTAAAATTGCAATTAATTTTCAACCTAAATATCCAAATGAACAGATTCTAATATTAATAACTAGGTTGTGTGTATATCTAAAACAAGAACACAAATTGCTGGTGAAACTCCGCAGCACCTGTGGGAAGAAAGCAAAGTTAACATTTCAACTCCAGTGACGCTTCATCGGAGCTGATTGCAGCTGGGAAAAAACTGACATGTATATGTGTATATATCTACACATGTACTCATTTTAACATAATTGAATTATTTTAATTGTGAATCTTCCTCTTAGATTACAGGTAACAGTTTCATGAGCACATAGTTAAACACATTGCAATTTATTTTATCTTATTTTTAATATGTGTGAAACTCATTGCAAAATGTTTCATGTGTTTATAGGATATAGTGTCACAACATCATTCAACTCAACTGTCAGGACTGGAAGGGACTTTCAACCTATCCTTTTCTTGAATAAATTAGAGCTGCATACTTTGCAAGTAAACCATTGTTTCACAAGATCTGCACATCTGCTAATATATTTGTCTTTGAATCTGTATCTAGATGTGCAACTGACATAGCAAACCAATGATTAAACTCTTCTGAAGTATAGGGAAAAATTAAATCTTTATACTTCAATCAAGATTGTATGCAACATTAGTAATCTATTTTAATATTTTAATACCTAAAAAATGTCATTACATGCTTATTTATACCAATGACCTTTTTTTTACCCTTGGATCCTGTGCGGCTGTCAGGAACATGCAAGTCAAAAGTAAAAATCAACAGTCTGATTGTACAAGTACAGTTACATGAGAGATAGAAGTAAATGTTTAGTTCATGCTTATATTGAGAAAAGTTTGATTATGGCTTAGAATAAGGGAGAGCTTGCTGAAAATAAAGTCATTTAGGCACAATGTTCTCTTGTCTTCTAATGGCCTGATAACTTAAGTAAGGGATTTTATACCATGCATGTTAAAAAGTGAGAAATCTCCATTATGCAAAGCCATAATTAGAACCAATATGTTTGCTTAGTTGTTGGCTTGTCATTGATAGAAGGAGATGGCTGGCTCCACGTGCGGAAAGAACTCAGTCAATTCTTGTTAAGAACAAGCCGGCTCCAAAGTAAAAATGTGCTAAGGATAAAAATTCCTTTTCTCATTTCATAGACCAGAGCTGAACCTTTTGCCCAGTCTGTGAATATGCCTTTCATCTCATTCCAAATGTAAGCTTCAGGCAATTGCTGACATTATTGAACATATGGTGGCAGTATCTTACTCAAATATAAAAGGGCCATCTTAAGTATTTCGAAATCATTACAAAAGTTCACATTTCACATTTATCAACTGCTGCAAGCCAGGTTCAAGTCTTAATTGTGCTTTTAACTTTTGCATGAAGTGCATTGTGTCAGAAGCAATTCAATGAATTTGCTGGTATTTTGAACAGTTGATACCATTCCACCAGTTCCACAGTTTATATTTACTTCCCAAGGAACAAGGCAGAACAAGAAGCCCCTGCCATAACTGTCAGCATAGTTCTCCTCTGTCAACAAAAGTGACAGTGACCAGTGAAATCAATGGTCAGGATTTGGCATTAATAATATCGACAAAATATGGTATTTATTATCGTTACTCCTATGAAACCAACAGCAACTTCTGTTGTTCATACATGTTCAACTAAATGTGAAAATTTAGGAGTTGTAGTTAACACTTCCAAAAAAGTGGTTGTAGTTAACATGGTGAACTGTTGGAAGACTACAATTTGATATCAATGAAATTTGCCCTTATAAAAAGTAATATCCATAGTATAGTGTTCTAAAAAGTTGCTGTCTTTTTAATGAGGCGTAACTAGATTTTTATTTATATGCTAAGTTCATAATACTTCTGAACAATCTCATTGGCCCTGAAAATCATAGCAAGTCCAAACAAGACAAATCCTATGTATATCTCAGCAACTTCTTGATGTTAGTGACACCAGAGGTCACCAAATCCAATTAAAACTGTACACGGGATTCCAGTTCGTCACAGTTGAAGAACTAGCTGGTGTACTCCCTCAAAAACTGCTTCATAATGGACTGTCTCTACAACAGCTCACAGTAATTTATTCTCCCAACTGGGACTATGCTCCCAGGATACAGGTATTTGTGTCTACTTACAGGCACAATTTCAGCCTGTCCACAGATAGGGTTAGGGTTAGGGTTGGCTTCACTGAGCTGGTACTGTTTCTGTGTTTCTCTGAGCTCTCTCATTCAGTTGCAGAAAGCAAGTGTGGCTTTGGTAGGCATCTTTCTCCCTTGCCCTCAGCTGCACACAACTATGAAGGACACATTGCTTCTTCAGAGCCCCACAACCCCTCAGACTTCTCCTGAGTCCCAATAGCTTGGAGCATGCTGTAACAGAATCTTTTTTAGAATGGACTCTGTTCTCCCTGCTGCTAGGTACTGGAATGACTAGCAGCCTGAAAGTAGCGACCACCTCTGACAGCCTCTATCTATTTGAATAAACTGACTGGTCAGTAAGCATGAACTGTTTTGGATCACCACTTGACAATGTTTCAATAGGCCTTGCCTTTCTTGCTCTGTAATCCTGAATGTAACCAAATATTTTGGATCAGTCAAATGTAGTAACTCCTCGGAACTCCCCATTTTCCCTGAATGTTATAATATTCACAGATTGCTGGTGTGCATTGCATAAAATAGATACAAAAAGAGGATTTCATCATACTGATCTAGGTTAGTCAGCAATGTGGCTGACTCTCAATTGCAACAAAAACAGAAGTTGCTGGAAAGGTTCAGCAGGTCAGGCAGTATCTGTGAAGAGAAATCAGAGTTAACATTTCAGGTTCAGTGACCCATTCTCAGAACTGCCCTGTGCAATGTCCTAGTCAACCGCTCAGTTGTATTCAAAAACAGTGACTCATCATCTATTTAACTGCAATTAAGGTGGTAATAAATAACTTGTGAGTGATGCCTGCATTCTGAGAATGGGAAAAACAAAATACCATAAAAATTCTGGGGCCATTTTAACCCAACCTCCTTTGTGAAAAGCTCTGATTGTTATAATAAGAAAGCACATCACATTTTTATAGTTGAAGTATGAGTAGTTTCGGTGCTGTATGTAAGGTGATATGAACTGGTTGCAGGAGTGTACAGCAATATCACCAAGTGAGCAATATGATTTGAAACCTGAAGCCCAGAACAGTCATGATCTCAAAATGTGAAGCCTTTTCTCCTCCCTTGCTCTTTATAAAGTCCTGATTCATCACAATACTCTTTTAGATCCTTTCTCTGCTGTGCACCTGATAGAACACCTCTATTGCTGTAGAAAGTCTGAAAACCACTCGCAAAAAAAAATTATAATAAAACTTTATGATTCAGTGGTTATCAAACTTTTAAAGGTTAGGCCCCACTAACAAATCTCATAAAATCTTGCACCATTCTAATGAGGTGTTCTGGTAGTGATACATTTTCAAAAAGAAACTTGCTTGTACCATCACCTCCACTAATCAGCTCTCATTGTGAAGTTCCACTTTGGTTTTCTTCTCTCAAGGCTTTCTCTTCTGGATCTTTTCCTCTTCCTTCATTTTTACCACTTCAGTACTGGGCCTCTAGCATTTCCTTTTCATGTACTATTTTAAAACCTTTACTTTCTCTCACTTTTATTTCTCCACGTCAGTTTGCATTCAGCTCTCCCTGCCTGACATTTCTCCTCTTTTCATTTCCTCTTACCTTTTCTTTTCTCTCTATCTTTTTCTCTCTTTAGCAGTTAGTCTGTTGACTTTCTACAGCAATAGAGGTGTTCTATCAGGTGCACAGCAGAGAAAGAATCTAAAAGATTATTGTGATGAATCAGGACTTTATAAACAGCAAGGGAGGAGAAAAGGCTTCACATTTTTCCCTCCATTATTCTTGTTTAGGGATTGAGCATCATTGGCAGGCCAGCATTTGTTGCCCTTGGATTGGTTGGGTCTCAACTTTCTTCAAAAGTCCTCGTATTGTTGTGGGTTTGGAGTCATGTGCAGGCCTAAATTCACCAATGAGCTCTAGCTTTAGAACATTGACCTGGGGCTCTGGATTACTAGTCCAGTCCCATTACCACCTTGCTACTTCCGCCCCATGTGTCATTGTTCGCCGCAAATCTCTACTACTCTTCTCCTTCTGTTGTTAGGGCCATCCATCCCTGTTGCTATAACTCCGATCTGCGTTACTGAGAGGCACATTCGCCTGACTCCGATCTGAGTTTCTGGCTGTAACTTTTGGGACGCTGCCTTGACTGATAGTTGACTTTCAGTGGGTCGAAGTGAGTGGATAGACGCAGAATCAGCAGGTGGCAGAATGCAATAACCGGAACACGCGATGTTCTTCATTATAACAGCCAGCCTTTACAACCTTAAAGAAAAAAAATGCTGGATTTCTCTCTAAGGACAAGAAGGGCAAACAAACACAGCACGATAAGATAAATGTGACATCAATAAACCATTTAACCCCTCAAATAAATACATCTCACACTGACCCGAAAAGTGTCCTAACTCGCCTCCAGTATCATTAATGCAACATGAATAAACATTTTACCCTTTTAACCCACCAGACGTTTCTTCTTGGAAAAGAAGGCAGAATAATTTAGATGCCTGGACTCTCAAATTCTTTCATGAGTCAGACATTGCAGTTTGAAATGTCACACTGATCCAGTAATGTGATTGTATGTGTGTGTTTTTTTTTCACAGCCTGTCTTCCTGTTCTTTCGAATAGCTGCTGGGGCAGGTAAACCTAATAGAAATATGCGCAACTGTTGTGTGGTGCAGTGATGTGGTGGTAAATATTAATGTTTTATTTTTTTTACTATTCATTCATTTTCATTTTGGGCACTGAACTAATTTGTTGGCACTTTTAACACTTTGGCTATTATTGTTGACCAATATTAACTGCGTTTTCGTTGTTGCTTTATCTCTCTCCCCCTGCGACTTTGCAGCTAAACGGTATCAGCGGACTGAGAAAATCTTTCGAGAAACTGCCCTCTAGTCTGTTTGCAACAAGCAAATAAGAAGAGGAGGAACACGGACATCAGAACGTTCGCGCACATCTCTCTCATTCGATTCATGTTGATGCTGTATTTCTTAGGGCCGCACCTCAGGCTGCTCATCATCCATTTTGCTTTGACGTCTGAAGTCTTGCACAAGACGGCCACACATACCTCGCCATTTCAGACATTCCTGTGACACTTGAGAATTAAATGTGGGACAGTTTTAAAATGTGTCACAGATTTGTTGCCAAACACTAACAGTAGAACTTACTACATCTTTTAAATATCTCACGTTTATAATGTTTAGCTGAAAACATTGTCTTCTAAAAAGGAGAAACCGTTTCCTTATGTAAAGTTTCATGAAGTGCAATGCGAAAATTGTATATCGATACTGTATTAGAGAGGTTTTTTTTTGTACATTGGATTGTATAGATCGTGGAATTACTTCCAGTGATGGTTTTATTGATATTCCCTTCATCTTTTTACGTCTGTGGTAGGCTAGTTAGGCATTTTCATTTTGGTGATTCCTCATATTAGATACTACATTTTACATATCTGGTTTTGAATCACAATTTAGCCCTTCTCATTTTTATATTCACTTTTAAAAGGAAACTAATTTATAATATAATCTTTCCACAAGCCTACGTGAAATTCCTTTCGTAAAGACTGACTGCTCTGACATATCAACGATTAGTTAGTACGTATAGCAGATTGAATAGATAAAAAGTACAAGTCCTCGACCAAGTTATACTGTAGATAGCTTATACAGTGCCATTGTTGATGAAATAATCGAATTTGCTATAAGCACCACAAAAGTCTTTCTGTGTTACGTACTTCTATTGTAACTTATTCCTGAATAATGCCAAGTTTTCAGAATGTGAAAATTAATAGGATGGGTATCATAAGATTTTTTGTAAACTATTTCTGTCTATTTTTGTTACTGCATATAGTGCCAAGTATCTATGGACAGAGTTTAGTGGGAATGTCTCCTGATAATCGCTTGCTAAATGTGCTTCAATGGATTGTATATAAAGCCCTGAAACCTGAAGTTGCCAATTTCGTATTGTACCGCGAATATTTAATCTCCAGCGCTAATATTGCAAATTTTACATGCTGCCTTCTTTACAGCATTAAAAGATGATTAGGTCCGAAAATGGGAAACACAGCCAATGCCGAAACGTTTCCTCTTATCGATTTAATTTACTACACTACAAAGTTCACTAGCTACTTGATAGCGGTGGATTGATGCGTGTTTTCGTATAAATCACTACGATTGGAAATGATTTTGTGTCTGCCGGCAGAATTTATGTGGCCGTGACCGTGAGATCATTCTCGTTTGTAGACCAAGTGTAACAAGCAGGATGCAGACAAACTGTACCGATGTGTCCATGTATCAATAGCCACACACTGTAAACTATTTTATTAAATCAAGGATTCAACTTAAGTGACGTTTATGGGCTATAGAAATAAAATTCTTTGTTTCTCAAACAATTCAAGTGTCACGATTCGCTTTTTGTTTCCTCTCGCGTGCTACCTACTCTTCTGTCAGATATCTTTTTGATTTGTAACTGAGACGCGCCTTTTACCGTTTCTAGAACTTAGTTCCTCAAACTTTTCCTTAAGGCAATATGCACAATGTCCTCCCGAAGTGCTGAAGACGTGCAAAGGAAGAGGTTCTTTAAAATCTCCAGGCTCAAGAGCTTCAGCCGCTAGACTCTCACACGCCGAGCTGAGGCGAGAATGGGCTGTCTTTTGAAGATCGAAGGGGCATTAGTAACACGTAAAGCAATATAAGAAACGAGTATTTTGTGGGGGCTGGGGGTGGTGGGGGTGAGCTGTTAAAACAACAACGCGGATGCTGAAAATCTGAAACAAAAAAATTGCTGGAGAAATTCAGCAGGTTTAGCAGCATCTGTGGAGAGAAAGCAAGAATTGACGTTTCGAGTCCAGTGACCCTTCTTTCAAACCAGATGTTGCACTCATTTGTGCGGGTTTAAAGTTCCCATTCACTGCAGGTGCCTCGATCTCCTGTTGCAGGCTGGTGTTTCCAGTAGCAGCAGTAAGATTCGCTGGGGACAGTCCACACAATGAGGCAGCATCCCTCGGAGGGAAAGGAACAAGTGAAACATTTCGGCACACACCCCATCAGAGGAGCTTTATCAAACATAGATCAAAGTGATAGCAAATTTAATTCACCATTAGCGAGAATCTTCTCAGGTTAACACGCGAATTTGTTACGGTTTACTCTTTGACGGTCTCACCAAGTAACCGAGTTCTCTCGGCATGGGCTGGTTATGGTGTAGGTTTCCGACAATATCCCACCCAGCGCCACTTAAATACGCCAGATAATTACAATTCTCTATCGCCTTTTTAAGCAGAATGTATTCTCGACGTAACTACAAAGTCTGTGATCAGTCCGTTTAAAATTAATCCAAACTGCTTGAAAATGGATGTGTTCAAAAGTGCTTGAGTTAATTTGTGAAGATCAGAAATAATCTCATCTAAATTGACGAAAAATCCAGAAGATTTTGCACCAGGTGTAAATGTATTTTAAAATTGTTAATATGTTACTTGTGGACGAGGGATTTAAGATCAATAAACCTTTTTCTTTAAAATAAAGTAGCAACATTGTATTTTACACGGACACGGTAGAAAAAAAAACACAAAAAAGTGATATGGGTCCATCCCCCAAACACACATGCGGTTTCGCCCTGCATCTGCAATACAAAAATCTTTCAGTAATCATTATTTGCCGTTTTCTCGCTCATGATTGTCAGTTTCATATGCTTAACTGGCTCTCTGATTTCTGTTCCCCGGTCTAAACTTGGCAAGCCGTAACGAACCTCACTAACTATATCGAGTGGTAAGGTTCTATTTCTATCCAGAAATCGTTTTCCTCTCAGACAACATGTTGACCGATTTTGGAACGTAAACTAAGAAAGAACAGAGAACGGGCCAGCCTGCCGTTATGGCAGCTCCCAAACTCTCTCACGCAGATTTCTTCCCTTATATGCCTGCCCTTTCCCAGAACGTGCCCCCCAATATCATAGTTCAGCTCTTCACTGGGAATCTGTTGCCATTTAAGAACGGATTCCACTCCCACCCCGACAATATCCGCGCAAGATATATCCCGCACACAGCACCCCGCGAGTTCTCAAAGTTTGCGAGAGCGGCCGGTAATTCTGTTTAAGAAATGAGCGACTGAAATGTGTTTGCAGTGAGATATTTCGTTAGTTCAATCTATATGACCATCTATGACTCTGTATAGATGAGGACTGGAAAGTGAGGTAGAAAGATGCCTCTTCATCAACAGACGAGCTGGGATATGACTTCTGATCTCCAATAGGGAGGCACACTGCACTGGTACGCAAGTGGTTGGAAGGATTGATACATCAACTTCCTGTGATTTTTGGTAAATATTCGAAAAGTTAATTTTAGTTGTTTCAAAGCATTTGATATGTCGGTGTGACTTTTTTTTCAACAATAACTAAAACCATTGTGTCCCCACATTCGACTGCACACACGCACGAGTGTTTTTGAACTGGCAAGAAACTGCTCCCGTTGGCTGATATAAATTATTCCCTCAAACTATGAGTGAGTCTGTAAATTCGGCAGAATTTGACCTACTTATCAGGTGGTCTGGATTGATCATTCATCGCGCCCCACAGCACATTCTGAGCAGCAGGACCGCAGGCCTGGCTCAGAGACGCGGTCATCCACTCTCTCAAAAATCAAAGACTGAATAACAAGAAAAACCTCACTGACTCATTTTCGACCAGTCTGATTTCTGAAATGATAACGGAATCTGTCCGCTGCAAAACAAAACCCGTATAAACATGAGTGCGATACTCACATAAGTAGTAAATGCAATTTCAATCGAAAAGTTGAGAAACTTGTCAAAATGTCTTGACAAATTTAACATGTCAGTTACGTTTACAGTAACTACGAGTTTTGTTCCAAAGCAGCTACTATTGAGAACTTTGAGAGACCCTGTTGCCGCGTTTGAGATTCACACTGGCTTACTTGTAAGCTACATAATACAATTGCTACAATATTATAAAATATCCAGGCACTGATTGCAACGGTGATTCTAAACCCTCCAATTTCATCAGTACGCAATATAACTGCTACAGTATTATGAAATATCCAGGCACTGATTGCAACAGTGACTCTAAACACTCCCAATTGCACAGACCTGTTGATTCGACCCCAGCGTTGAATATAAAATTCAGAACAAATTCGCCCAAATGTTATCAAATTAGGTCTGCAAGTTCGGTTTGGTACAGAGCCCGTTGGTAAAGTGATAACATGCAAAATGCGTTTTACTGTCTATCCTTGAAATAACTCGGAATCAATTCTACGTTATCAGCGCATACGCCTGGTTACCAGACCGCCTTGGTTCGAGTCATCACTGAGATGATTTGAGTGTGACAGTCACAAATTAAATACTTAGTAAGTGCCGTTCTATGATCTCCGCGTAATTCGTGAACTCTCACTTCAGGGCACAAAATCAACCGGATTCCGACCACGGGGTTTCATATTGTTAAATAATTTATTGGCAATACAAAGTTTCTTTTTCCAACTATCGTGGACGCAATAATATTTCCTTCAAATCATCTCCAGCAATGTTCAGAGATTCCTTAGGATTTAATGGCGCTAAAACGCGGGAAAAAAAACTCCTCCGAAGGAAGTCACCAACACAGGCGAAAGCAAAATATTAGCCTTTTGAATGTAAATGCACAAAAAAGTTTACATTTAATTTTTTTACAACACAAACGTGCATCTTAGTATGTACAGCTACAGTTTTAATCTGTAATTTATACAAAAGGATGAGCTCTGATTGTTATTCCTTAACATTGAAAATTCTAAGAAAAAGACCCCTGGTTCTATGGACATTTGAGGGTGAACTGTGATCTCCAAATCTCCTTTCAAACTTCCGCCAGATTCAGTCCAAGTTATTTATATAATCGAGCTGTAAGATATTTCCATAACTTATTCTGTAAAAAATATATACATCTCACATACATTAAGCTGTACAACACATATCACCATTCGCTGGAACATCGATTTATTTTAAACTTCTTTTTATATATACCCTGGTTAATTCAGCCTTTCAAGCTGTTCATATAATCATTTCTCTTTTTTAAAAAAAAAGTTTGTCACAAGATCTCCGGGCTGTTGTGTGGGTCCAGGATGGTGAGCGAGCCGGCGCTTTTGTGCTTTTTTAATAACCGTGTGATTTTCTCGTCGTCTGAGTTGGGATCAAGGGGTCTGTTGTACTCGTCTTCGTCCTCTTCGTTTTCCGACGTTTCCTTGAGTTTTTCAGTCTCTGAATCGTGCTTTTTCTTGGCTGTGGCCATTTCAGCCGCGTGTTTCTTCCTCCACTTGGTCCGTCTGTTCTGAAACCACACCTGTTGCGAACGGAAAATTCAACGTGTCAGTGCGGTGTGCTTCGGTGCATTCCAGTTCACTATCCGAAAAGCATAGCTGTCTCAGCCATTCCTGCCTTGTATTCAGCAATGCAGTTAACTCACCTTAAACCATTATCCGAAATGATATAGAGGAAGGGAGGCCGAGCTTTGCCTATTTACCCCCATCACATGTTTTAAGTTCAACACAACAGTGTGTAACAGGGTAATTGTGAAATATTTTGCCTCAGTGAACGGGCATTGCAGTTTACATTGTTGTTACTGGTATTTTACATGAGCTGGCAATGTCAAATTTCAGTTTAGTGTATCCGACACTCAAAATGAAACATATGGATTTAGAAAAGGGCAGAGGAAATGGACAATCCAATTGTTGGTGCTTGTACAACAGTGCTCCTATTTCTGAGACCAACATTATCAAAATAGTTACGTGGAAACTATTAGTCAACAGTAGCTGCTTCCAGTCACTTTAGGATTGAGACCAAGCCTTCCAGTCAATCCCGGCCTAGTAGAAGTGTCGAAATCATTGCGAAATGCGGACACAACAGATTTACAACAACAAAAAAATCTACAAAACTTTGGCATTAACAGCACAATTTGAATGTACAATTTTGCTGTGTGTTAAATGAGGTTATTGCGATAGGAATTTCTCAGTAGAATGTTTCCTAATGTTTAACACTCAGGTACGATCTGTGTTTGCTGGATGAATTCCACGAAGCAACTAAGAGAGATATTTTACCTTGACTTGACTCTCTGTCATTCCCAGCGAGTAGGCTAACCGGGCTCTTTCTGGTCCAGCTAAATATTTGGTCTGTTCAAACGTTTTTTCCAGAGCAAAAATCTGTTGACCTGAAAATGTTGGCCTGGAATGTTTCTTCTTTCCGTCTTTATCAAGGACCAAACTGCCCTGCGCTGTTGGAGGAAAAACGAAAAAAAATCAAACAGGGAAATATTGTCTGTAAATATGTCGACTCACCGCATAAAAAAAAGAACTCAATTCTTTGCAAGTTAAAAGTGCACACGTGAAGAAGTTAAATTGGCTGCAATTAATGCTCGTGTTCTGTTGTATTTTGGGAGTTTCATAAAATTAAAACCAAAACAGCAAGTGGCTGTATGGTCAGCGCTGACCGCACAGAAATAAGCAACAAATTGTTAATTTGCCTCACCAGTTGAATCAATGTTTATCGCAATGATAGTATTAACGTTACAGCAGCTGGAATTCAAGGAAAGTTTGTAAGGCTGAAGTGAAAGCATTTGTACAAAAATTCAGAGCAAAAAGCAAAGTTTTCTCGGAGACAATGTTTTAGCTAGTAATGTCAAAAACAGATTCGAACGTGTGTATATACATTTATATATATACATATGTAGATATAAGTGTATATAAGTGAATATGTGTATATATGCATTTAAAAACAGCAATGCGTTTAGAGAGTACGTACTTGGGCAGGCCACCCTGGGATCTCTCCATGGGGATCCCTGCATCATTCCCGGCCAGAAGATGGGAGGTCTCCCCGGCAATTCAGCAAGGGGCTTGGGGTACCTGGAGACGCTGGCTGCTGTCGGGTTGAAATACATTCCCGCCGTCGTGGCAAGTCCGTTGAGTCGAGGGAGTCCAGAGAGTAGATTGCCAGCGGTAGTGACCGGGCGGCCTAGAATGTCGTTGATCCCGTGCGGCGTTCCCAGCGGGATCTGTGCGTTCAAACTCGCCAGGGTCGGCGCTTTGAAGCTGGACGGATTCTGCAGGGAGTAGGGAAATATAGACGCCTTCATCTCAGTCATGTTATGAAGCGCAGCCAGCGGCGTACTGCTCAGGACGAATGCACTCTGGCGGGTATCCATCTGCCCGACGGCTAACATTTGATCAGCTCATAGAGTTGACAGGACCCCCTGGTAAATGCTGCGAGAGCTCTGTGGATCGTCCTGTTGTCGCTGGTACAGATCTATCGGGTGTATGACAGAGGGAGACTGTGCCCCTAATGACAAGTTGGGTTGATCCAGAGGAGGCTGTCCAGTCCGGGGAGATCTCCAGGCTGGGGGTGGGGGGGGAGGGGAAGGGAAAGGGGTGCAGTGGGGTGGGAGGCGGAGGAGGGGGGGGAGGCAGGACGCTGTGTTCTGTGGCCCGGTCACCAGCCACTATCCTGGGCTTCCCGCGGAAATTGAGGCGAGTCAAGGGCCGGGCGCGGGAGATGCGCTGATAAACCTGCCATTCCCCCCTTGCCATTGGTCCAGGACCGACACCCTCACTCTGTGATTGGCCACACGCCTGCAGTTCCTGAACGCGCGTCAGCTCAGAGTCGGAGTTCGGTCGGAGCGGCCGGAAGATGAGGCAAATCTCAGCCAAGATTGCTACCAGTTTCAGTCCCACTTCAACACAACAAACCCCTTGTCCATGAGACGATCCAAATCACCAAACAACCTCAGCAATAAAGCTTGTTTTCCGTCTGTTTCTCTTTGTTGTCATTGCTATATTCTGCCTGTGCGAGGAATTGGGTGGTTAAACTTTATTTTTTATCATTCAGAAAATGCTTCATTTAAAAGTAACTTCTTAAACAAATTTTCATTCCAGTCGAGTTCTTCTAAACAGTTCAACGAGCTACAGCGAATTTATGAATGAAATAGTAACATGCAATAAAAAAGTTACAAATAAAAGCTGATCTGAACTGTATGACTATTATATCCTGCATACGTCTATACAATTCATACCATGTACTGCACATGTGTACAGCAGTAGGTTTTCCCCTAGACTTTAACGAAATTATCCTATTTTATTAGCATCTCAAATTTTTAAAATATGGAAAGTGGCTGTAAGATGAGCTAAAACCCTTTTAATTCAAGGGTTTGCGTTATAATGTTTGTTTCTGTTAAATGCATGGTTAGGCGCGTACAGTTAATATTCAAAACAAAAGCCCGCTCTCTATTAAATAAGGACACGAAGATCTCGAATACAAAACCAGTAGCACTGTTGTTTGTAGCCAAGCACAGCCCACTTCAATTTTTAAATACCTAAGTGCCGCTGACGCACAAATATGTTTCAATACCGCTTGTCATTGTCAATTATCTGCAAATGCAGGAGACGCTCCACTTTATCAACTTATAGCTACGACAGGAAACTCGCTTTATTTCAGTTGGTCCGAAATTAAAGGAACCGATTTGGATCAGTTATTCCAATGGTGATAAGAGGGGCAAAGACTGGTTACACAATTTAGAGCGTGAGTGAATTCCCCATTCTCAATAGGTGTTTGAGTGTGTGAAAGTGCCTCTCATATGTGGGACACACGCACTCATCACTATGTTCATGCTATTTATTGGTTTCAAATACACAGTTTATATAATAATGGAAATATCTAAACACGTTCAACCCGATTCAATATTCTACTTATTTACTTTCTGTTTGAGGAGATTTTGTTTTTAAAAGTTGATCTTCTAAACGAGTTCAGAATTGAACCATTAAAATGATCAACCAACCAAGGGGACAGGGAATACACAAACGGACCTCATTGATAAGTCTTTAAATACGTGTTCCACGTTAATAACTTGTTTAAATAGAAATGGAATATCGTGATATACACTTGCATAAAAATGACTTTAAATTGAATTATTTGTTTTGAAATTAAATAAGAGAGTATTTTTAACGCCATCAGTTCAGTTTAATGGGCGAGTGTATTCCTTGAGAGAATATCTTCATGCATGAGCTTCCAGTGTCTTTTAACAGGAGACATCAGCCAAAACATCATTGTCACCCCACAGCAGGTCCCATCCATTTTGGAGTACTAATAATTAACTATCCAAATATGGCGCCTATTCCGATCACGTAAGATAAATGAACACGAGATGTCCCTTTCTGAGCTTTATTCATTTACAAATGAAACTTTTGAAGAATCAGCCACTGGCAACGCTCTACCGCCCTTAATTCGCAAGTTCATGAACAGAACAGGAGTGTGCTAAATCCTAACGGGGCTTTAAGCAATGAATATCATTTTTAATAAGCTCCAACTAGTTATCTGCAATGATTGGAAAGTTTTCAGTGGGGGTGAATCGCTTTATTTTAAGAAATGATCGAGACCTGGACCTTGTCTTGAGAACGCAGCGTGAGACCTCTAGTGAGCACATGGGGTTAGAGCAGGGATCCCGGCCAGAGTTATCAGAAAATTTACCCTGAAAATTTCAAATGATACACAGCAGTTTTACTTGGTAAAAGTCCACTCGTTTGGCAATGAGATGCAGGGCTAATAAAATCGACAGCGGTTTAATTGGAAGCATTTGGTTTAAGATCAACATTTGCGAATGAGCTCTCTGTATAATCAAGCAGGGTTACGTGATGTACCCAAAACCACTATCAAGCATCAAGTACTGAACAAAGTAACTTCACATCAAATCGAAAGAACGGTGCAGATTAATGTCGGATAACAGGAAGTTGATGAATGGGACACTCATTGCCCCGGCACCTATTGATTCCCAATGCACAAGGTATTTAAACGAGGAATTAATGCGTTCTCTTTAATGAGGACAGTCCGAGACGAGACCAGCTAATTACCAACTTTATCTCTTGATGCTGGTTTTCATTCCGATATTTTCCTGAAAGAAACCCCTGTTTATGCAATGTCTCCCACCCCATATTTCTGCTATTCGGTGTCTGTGGAATTTTCACTTTCTTGTTGAACAGTCCGAGCGCGTTTAAATGGTTCGTCTGGGTCATTTCGAAAGTTTCCAAACAGGTATGACTCACCGCCTCTTTCTAGCTGAAATTGAGCTTTCTTTTCTTTAAAAAGAATAATTTTTGAAATGTAGGAATTAGCAGATACCTGGAATCGATCTTATAAAATTGGCAAATCTAATCTGTTCCATCCGGTTACACCATGTCTGTCACCAAAACAATCAACTGGACAATTGGCATGAAACGATAATATCTTCCATTATGAATGCAATATGGCTTCATCTAAATGACCTACAACTTCCACTCTGACAAGAACTCCTTTCAGAGATAGATTTTTGTTGTAAAAAACAAAGAACAAATTATTTTAGTTTGGATGTTCCTGTATAGTTGATGCCATTATAGTACATTATTCGGGTATTTGCTGTTCTGAAGTGATCACACATCTTCTAGTTTAGAATTAAGTTAAACCGTAAATTGGCATTGACACTGCACATGTACATGTACTGCACATATCCAAATTGGGCAACTAGGGACGGGGAATAAATGCTGACCAACCGGCGCTGCTCACGTTCCACCAATGAAGAAAAACAAGTTTTTTTTTAATTTCTAGTGTTCAGAATGTGAATTGAAATGAACCATTAACTGGGTTGATTATTACTGGCAACATTTTTGTTTAGCATTCTGTTAGTTTCATTGATAATTTTAGCCCACTTCTTCACTTTTCGATAAAACACTTGCTTACATATACAACAAGGTAACATGAAGGATCCCTTCTTCTCTACCTCTCCCCTTGCATGAGGTGTGGAGGACACCCTCAGGTTAAATCACCATCGGTCTGTAACAAGACAGCAACCTTGTGATCCTCCGACACCACAGCGTCTTTACGTTTTACTTTTGTATGTTCAAACAGCACCCCACCACAAACCAAAAACCCACATCAACGCTCAAAATCGTCAGATCTCAGTTTAATTCCCATTGATGCCTGAGTTGGAGGATTGGATACAGACTTGGTTTGAATGGCTTCCACGTGGAAATAAATGGTTGCTGTCTTTTTTTTTAAACGTGACACAAATTAGCAAGAAGATAACACCCCGGTAGGACCATAAATCCATTCGATCCTCAAAAGGTAAATCGCGCAGTCAGACTCTCCAAATGAGTTGAGATAGAAGTGGTCGTTAAAGGAGCTTCTCTATTGGACAGACCTCACTCGTTTAAGGAGAATGAATTATCATTCCCATTCTTAGATTAAATGTTGTATGAAAAAAAAACTATGTGATATCGGAATAAATGAACACAATGCCGCTTATTTAAACAGATTGCTACAACCTGTTGCGCTAGAGTTAATTTTGAAACAAAAACAAACGGCCCCTTAAAAAGATGTAGGAAGTTTAAAACAGCCGGGGAGGCATTTGCTGCATGTTAACGATACTCAAAATATTGGTTTTAACGAGACTTTTTATATCGGACTTTTAAGAACAGTTTCTACATGATGGATTCAACCTAATTGTTAACACTTGGTTATTCAAGTAAATAAGTCAGAAATGTATATCATCTAGAGGTGCTTCCCAAGATGTGTACAGGTTCCTAGATTTTGCTTTTTTTCCCTCTGGAAGTGGAGAACTTTAAAAACAATAAACGGTTGCAAACTGCGTGATGTCTTTGTTTTATATGCGGCATGAGTGCTCTAAACTGTGACAAATAGGAATAGGCTCCCAGTGGCAAAATACTAAGTTACCAACTTACAGAGCACGAGTAACAAAACTGCTGCATCCAGATATTTAATCTCATTCATCTGGATGTCTCCGGGGATGGTAGATGGTAACATATTGAGTTCCACTAATGGCAGCTCACTCAAAAACGTTGAGCCCTTCGATCCGAATCAGCTTCAATATTCAGCTCCAAAGCAAAATACTGAGGATCTGACCGCCGACTGATCAGACCTGGGTAACATTGAATGTTCCAGCCGTATGTGCAGAAATTCTCTGGAAAATATATAGCTCCTTGTAATTGTTACATAGGGACCATGCATCTTAGAAACATATGTTTGGATTTTGCCAATTTTGTTTTTACAAGAAGAAACCTTTGAGGCTTTTGACTCAAATTAAATGTGTATTTTATTTTGAGTTGAATTGAGATTTTAAATACATTTAATTGGCTATTTAAACCAACGTTTTCATTGAACTCCAAATGCAATCCCAAACGGAAATAGATATATTCCTGCAAAAAGCATCCTCATCAAATTAAACATAATTTAGCGAAGCTTCCATAACTCGCTCAAATTCCTGTTAAGGTTTTGAGCTCTAAGTTCCCAGGCAGTTGCAACAGAGCTACCGCACGGCGCTTCTGTCACAGTTACCATAGCATTACAAATACTTTTCTCGAGAACAGCGCCGAAAAATGCACGCACTCCAGTTCCTGAGGTACTTTCCTCAGATCTGGATGAGAGGAACACAGGCACGTAGTGACAGATGCTTAAGCGTTGACTTAAATGCTGAAGAAAGCGCTCAATCGGGTCTGAAAAGTCACTTGAATGACATCATATGTTAAAAAAAAAGTACGTGTCCTGCCTTTCGCGACATGATTTTCTGGTTAAAGTGGTAGTTTGCTATCGGATGTTTAAAACTGAAAACCATGTCTTTTGGTTACGATGAAGATTTATCAGCGGGCGAGGAGAACCCGGCTAAAAGGACAGCTTAAAGCTACCTGGAGTTGCAATTGGGATGGTTTTAATGAACATATTAAATTATTGCGGAATAAAATGTATCTTTGATTAAAACCAGGAGTTGAAATACCAAGTCGATATATTTGAAAGAGAATTTAATAGGCAAGCATTTTGCAAAGCAACAGCATACTGAGCTGAGATATTCGATGTTACACGGACTTTGCTTTTTGACGCTAGACTTACAATTAGACTCTGCACTAATGGGGGGCTCTACAGGTGCTAGTTTATATTTCGAAATGTGTGGCGACCATTTAAAATGCACACTAATTATTGTTATGCATTGGTTGGATCTTGCGTTATTTAGGTTTTCATTAAAATAATAAATGATTTAAAATGTAAGTGAATTCGATTAGTAGTTTGTTTACTTTCGTCTACCATACACAATTTTGACGATTTCTGCAAGTTCATGTCATGCAGGTTTCCTGAAGTAATTTTCGCTTTCCATTCAATAAAACATTTTTCATGAGGAAATCTGCTTCCCAGCCCTTAGAAAAATAAAGACGTGCAAGATCTATGTATTAAAATGCACAGTAAATCTACAACAGTGGGTTTCAATAGTTCCAAATTGATGTCTTATTTCAACATTCATTTTCACCTCCACAATCGTCATCATTTTCACAAGAAAAAGTTGGAGTAAAGCGTTAAGTTAGCTTTTATAAAATAAAATGTTGTACGTCGCATTTGCAACACACCGGTGTACCAAAAGTGGATTAAGAAAGTCATTTCACGTTGTTTTCAGACTTGCTGCGAGAAATTTACAAGCAACTGCCAATCAGTATTCATGAAAAGCAGCTAACCTCCAATTGAACTTAGGGCTTGCAACAATTAGACTTTGTTGCCTCATATGGACCCAGCTAAAACAAACTGCTTCTGGCGGCGCCGTGGTAGTTTTCCGAGTCTGGGCTAAAAGGTTGATGTTCCCCTTGCCCCGAAGGTGTATCATATCATGTTTGATATGTACAGGTTGATTTAAAATAATAAAACCAAACAAAAACTACGTAAACCCGAGTAAATAATGGATACTTATGGGCAGGATTTTTACTAAAGAGGTGATAGCGGGGTTGATGTAAGCTGTCAGAAGTGTGCTGTAACAAAAGCACTGGAGAAACTCAACAGGTCTGCCGGCATCTGTGCAGAGAAAGCAGAGTTTACATTTACAAAAACAGAAATTGCTGGAAAAGTTCAGCAGGTCTGGCAACATTTGTGAAGAAAAAATTCAGAGTTAACATTTCGGGTCTGCTGACCCTTCCGCAGAACAGAGTTTACATTTTAGGCTGGTTACTGGACCCGAATTGTTAATTCTACCCTTTCCTCACAGAGGCTGCCAGACCTGTTGAGTTTTGCAAACAATTTCTGATTTGTTTCAGGTTTCCAGCATCCATCAGTTCTGAGGAAGCGTCACTGGACCCGAAACGTTAACCCTGATTTCTCCTCACGGATGCTGCCAGACCTGCTGAGCTTTTCTAGCAACTTCTGTTTTTGTTTTCACAGTTCTGTGTTTTGTTTAGGAAGTGTGCTGTATTGCGCTTAGGAAACTTGGAAAAAGCGGATTTGCCTAGGGCGTTGCCTAATCTTGTGGCAGGGACTGGGTAGCGTTTTATTTCCGTCACTGCTCAGTCGCAGTTAGACAATTTGAAATGCTTACTGGCTGTGGGTAGGTAAGCCTTCAACACCAGTCTGTAGCTAAGGATTGGGGAGGAGGGAGAGTGGTGTCAAAAATTTTAGGGGGAGATACCAGAAGCTTTGGCAGGTGTTGGAGGCTGTGGGAGGGCTATCAGAGGCCACAGTAAAGGGTATTACTGTGGTGGCATGTAATGGAGGTAGTGGGAGGGTATTGGAGGCTGCCAGACTGACGTATTAATGAATGTGGGAGGAGGTATAAATGAATGAATGCTCCTGTCATGACATAAAGCCACTCCACAACTTGAAGTAGTATGCTTTGGTGTTGCATCATTATTATTCCTCTATCACACTTGGTCTTCATATGGAGTCAGGCCACAGATGGCAATGATCTAAATGGTAGAACAGGCTCAATGGGCTGAATGGCCTACTCTTCTTCCTGTGTTCACATACAAGTTAAGAGCAGGTCAAATATTGTACATATTGTAAACATGGCACTGATAATTGGAGAAATTCAAAGTATCAGCTGACAGAACCCTAACATTTCCTAGAAAATGTGTGGCACAAGCAAAATTCATCTTAAATCAATGGCCCTGATTATACTATTGGTTTCAGTTCAAAATGAAAACCTCTCCACCGCCAATCATAGAACTTCAGTATTCAGATGACTTTTGTGAGTGCACGTGCTCAGAAACTTTGCTGAGGTTATTGTCTTAAGCATTTGAGAAAATGGAACAATCACCAAACAAACTGAGGTCCTCTTCTAACCAGCTCCGACAGCAAAACATATCCCTGCAACACATCAATTAAGATCAATGGCAAGTTCCTGGAAAAGGTCCATAACTTTAGAGGCTTCTCTTGATGACAGCAGATAGATGACAAAATTAAACATTGTTACCAATGTGCCAGCTCAGCCTTTTCCCAAACGAAAAAATAGTGCATTTGGGGACCAGGATCATAAATCTAAGATCAAGGTCATGGTTTACTGGGCAGAGGTAATCCTCATGCAGCTATATGGTTTTGGCACAAGGGGAGGATCTGACTGGTCATTTATGAGGCATATAGCCTGCTGAGGCAGCAATAAGTCCTTGCTGATCGCACAGGAGCTGATTGATTATGGAAAAGCCACTCTGCCTCAATACCAACCCACAAGCAAACAGGAGTGCCAGCTCCTAGAATGGGGTTACTGGGGGCAACCACATGTATGTGTTAGGCCCCACCTCTCTTGAGTTAAAAATGTAGGTCCTGTTAATGGCAAACCAGAATAGCTCCTGAGCTGATGAAGAGCAAGTGATGCTCAGGGCATGGATTCAGAAAGGAAAAGTGAAAACTTGTGTTTGTGCTAAACTGAAGATTTACAAAAAAAAATTGTAAATCTCTGAAATTACTTTGCTGCCTAATTCAATACATGATTTGTTGAAGATCATCTGTGCGGTGGACACTGGTCTCCAAATACGTTGCCTATCCCTGCTTTTGGATAAAGACCTTGCTCCACCTGGACTGTCTGGTAGTCAGTGTGCAATGGCCAGGCCACGTTAAAATAATCCACAAGTACAGGCATTTTTCACCTCATAAAAATGAAATTTTGACCCTGGAGCATCAGGATCCTCATAGACCACATGTGAAGACATGGACTTTGCACCACAATCTTTTTTGGGAACTCTGGTACTGTGACAACATTGCTGCCCTAAATGCGATACATTAAGCAGGTGAATGTCAGCTCAAAGAACAAGACGGCAGATATACCTTCTTCTGGAAAGGTAAATCTGAGGGAGAATGATGTTTCCATGGATTTGGTTTCACTATAATAGACAAACTAGTTGACCTTATTAGTGAACCCCCATGTACACCCAACCACAATGTCATAAATTAATGCCTCATGATCTATTGTGCACCATAACCCAGAAACAGTACACTACAGTCATCCCCAAGCCCAGAATCAATGGAGGAGGCCAAAAAGGAATTCTACCTCTGCCTCGATTAGTCATTGTTGCTCGTCCAAAAGGGAGACAAACAAATTAGTAAATTTCCAAGATGTTATAGTGGTGGCTATCTTCAAGAAAGGGGACAAAAGTAACTGTTATAATTACAGAGGGTTCTCATTGCTTTCCATCACAGGGAATGTCATTACAAAAATCCGCCTCAACTGTTCTTTTCCAGTGGCTCAAGAGCTCCTAATTCAATCACAATGTGAATTCCATTAACCTGAAGCATAGTGGTCATGATCTTCACAGCAAGACTAGCCCAAGAAAAGTGCAGAGATGATCAGCAACCTCTGTGCATAGATTTTCTTGACTTCATAACAGTCTTTGATTCTGTAAACCAGGAGAGAATTCAGAAGAGTGTACTTGTAAAATTTGACTGCCCTGCCGAAATTCGTTATCAGTCTCCACCTGCTGCATGACAACATGCAAGTTGTGATTTTCACCAATGGAGCCACCATAGACCCATTACATGCGAAATCTGGGATCAAGAAAGACTTTGTCATTGCACCAAAATTCTTTGCCATGTTCCTTGAAGCAATATTACACTACGTACCCATGAAGGTGCCCACTGGAGTAGAGCTTCTCTACAGAATTAATGGGAAACTGTTCAACCTGTATCACCTCCAGTCCAGAATGCACCACCTCAACTTGTGCATGCAAATGACACTCCTTTGTGCACATTTTCAGAGGCCAAGCTCCAAACCATCATTGATACACTTGGAGAGGCAATGGCCTCGTGGTATTATCGCTGGACTGTTAATCTGGAGAGCCAGGTTTGAATCCCACCATGGCAGATGGTGAAATTTGAATACAATCAATATCTGGAAATAAGAATCTAATGATGATCACAAATCCATTGCTGATTGTCAGGAAAAAGTCATCTGGTTCATTAATATCCTTTTGGGAAGGAAACTGCCATCCTTACCTGGTCTAGCCTACGTGTGACTCCAGACCCACAGCAATGTGGTTGACTCTTAACTGCCCTCTGGGCAATTAGGGATGGGCAATAAATGCTGTCTCACCAGCTATGCCCTCATCCTGTGAATGAATAAAGAAAAAAAAAAGGTGTATAACAGAATGGATCTTAGGCTAAATATCCAGAAGTGGAAGGTGCTCTATCAGCCTGTTCCTGCCGCACAACACTAACGCTAAATATCAAGATCAACGGTGAGCCATTGGTTAATGTGAATTATTTTTCATATCTTGGCAGGGTCCTTGCAGTGAGGGCAGGCAACAGTGATGAAATCCAACAACATCTCAGTCAGAATAATCTTTGGCCATCTGAGGAACAGAGTGTTTGATGAGAAAGCCCTCAAACCCAGCACAACGCTCATGATCTATAGGGCAGCAGGGTTAACTGGCAGATCTATCAGCATTAGAGACATGGACAACTAACAGCAGACATCTCAAATCCCCAGAGAAAGAACACTAGCAATTCCTTTTCATAATCCTACAAATTCAATAGCTGGGTAGATGCCCTATTATCAGTGTCCTCTCTCAGGCCAACATCCCCAGCATTGAGACATTGAGCGAGCTATATCATCCACATGACTTCAAAAACAAGCTGTCTGTTCCAAGTGGTTACAAGGAGGCAGAGAAAATACCTTGGCCGAACCCTGGCTGTGACTGACAAAGATGGAGAAAGTTCAATTGGAAGGGCATTGACCTCTTGGATAAACATTGGTCAGGAACATGCAAAGGTCAATAGGTGTTAAAGGGAGCATATAAAACTCCAAATGGCACACAGATTCGGCCCTTAAAGCACTATCTGCTCTGCAACTTGGCAGAATCTGCACATCCCACTTTGGACAAATATTCTTGTACTCTTATTGTTTTAAAATAGCATATCCGCCAAATCAACAGGACCTTTGCAACCAGACATTAGTACATTGAAACATTGTGCCTTGTGCATACTTTCATAATCACAACATACTTTTTGCGTCACATTTTCGGTGTCATGAAACTGAATATTTCAATATCGCAGATTTATTGCAGCAGACTCACTCAAATTTGTAAAACAGCAATAAATCTGCGGAGGTAACTAATGGACAACTTGAACTGAGGAATATAGAACAAAAGCTCTGAGTTTACATGAGCAGCGGCTACAAGAGCAAATCAGAGGCTAGGGATTTTGTGGCAAATAACTCACCTCCTGACTCCTCAGTGCCTGTCCACAATCTACAAGGCACAAGTCAGGAATGTGGAAACTGACCCCCTTGCCTGGATGGATACAGCTCCAACAAGACTCAAGAAGCTTCACACCCTCCAGCGAAAAGCAGCCTGCTTGATGGGCACCGCAACCTCAAACATCCAATCCCTTCAACACTGACACTCAGTAGAAGCCGTGTGTGCAAGATACACTTCAGTAATTCACGAAAGATCACCTTCCAGAGCACCTTCCAAATCCACAACCACTTCCATCCAGGAGGTCAAGGGCAGCAGATACATGGGAACACCACTAGCTGTAAGCTCTTCTCCAAACCACTCATTACTCTGATCCGAGAAAATATCATTGTTCCCTTGCTGGGCCAACATTATAGAACTCCCTGCCTTATGGCATTGTGGGTTTACCTACAGCACATTGATTGTAGAGGTTCAAGAAGACAGGCCGCCACTACCTACTCAAGGGCAACTAGAGATGGGCAATTAATGCTGGCAGCCAGCACCATCTGCCTCCTATGAGTGAATTAAAAAAAATTCAGGCTTGGGCATAAGAAAAGCCTACCTACAAAAGAAAGAAAAAGATGAACAACTAAATCAGCCAAATTCTGTTTTGAAGAACTGCAATTTTCTTCCTTGAGAAACTAACACGATATTTTCAGTGCTTTTGCCAGTAAAATTGACATAACATATATATCTGTAAAAAAGCAATCTGAACAGAATATCTGAACAGAACATTTGTGAATGCTTTTAGATGTGTGCATTACAGTGAGAGTCCCTACAATTCAGAAAGTCTCTCTTTAGGGTCGTAAGTCTAATACACACTTCTGGCAGCAGCCAAGTCAGTTGCTGTCATGTTGAAGGCGCAGCAACTCTTTCTTTCTGTCTTATGGCAATCACAGGAATTTTGATTTTGTGATTTAACTCAAACAAACTTCATGTTTTGCTTTGCAACAGGGAATTTAGACCAGAGAACCATGAGACATAGGATCAGTTTTAGGCCATTTGGCCCATTGAATCCATTCTGCTACTCACTGAGACTACGGCTGATTTGATAATCTTTAACTCCACTTTCCTGCCTTTTCCCCATACGCATGACTGCCTTACTGATTAAAAATCTGTCAATCTCAGTCTTTAATATACTTAAAAACCCAGCTTCAACAGCCCTCTGCTGTAAAGAGTTTTACAGATTCACTAATCCCTGAGAGTAAACAATTTCTCCTCACCTCTGTCTTAAAAGGTTAATCCCTTTCTCTGAGATTATGCCTTCTGATACTACAGTTTGCTGAGAGTGGAAACAATCTCTCAGATCTAACACATTGTGCTCCTTAGAAACATACATTTTTCAATGCTGTCTTCTCTCATTCCACTAAACTCCAAAAAGTGCAAGCCCAAACTACTCAACTTCTCTTGATAAGAAAACACGTTCATTCCTTGAATCAACCTAATTAACTGATTTACAAAAAATAATTAAAAATAAAAGTAAACGGGCATCGATTGTATTTTTGTAATTCCTTCATTCATGGATAGTGGCATCACTGGCAACATTTATTCACCATTCCTACTTCCCCTTGAGAAGATGATGGTGAGCCACCTGCTTGAACTATTGCAGACCAGTGGCTGTAAATAAACCCAGAATGCTGCTAAGGAAGGAGTTCGAGGATTTTGAACCAATAACTCTGAAGGAACGGTGATATATTTCCAAGTCAGGATTGTGCGTAGCTTGGAGGGAAGTTTGCAGGCAGTGGTGTTCCCATATATCTACTACCCTTGGCCCTCTAGAAGGTATTTGTCGTGTGATTGCAAGGTACTTCAAAGGAGCCTTGGTGAATTACTGCAGTGCATCTTATAGTAGATACACGCTGCTGCCACTGAGTATTGATGGTGGAAGGAGTAAATGTTTGTGGATGTGGTGCCAATCAAGTGGGATGGTGTCCAGTTTCTTGAGTGTTGTTGGAGTTGCACTCTAGACAAATGGGGAGTTTTCCTTCACAGCCCTCACTTGTGCTTTGTATGATAGATAATCTTTTGGGAGCCAGGAGTTGAGTTACACACTACAAGATTCCAAGCCTCTGACCTGCTTTTGTAGCCATTATAATAATATGGCTAGTCCAGTTCAGTTTCTCATCAATGGCAACCCTAGGATGTTGATCGTGGGAGATTCAGTGGTGGTGATGCCATTGAATATAAAAGGGCGATGGCAAAACCATTTCTTGTTGAAGATGGTCATTGCCTAACAATTGTGAGATATGACTGTCACATGTCTGCTCAAATGTGGATGTTGGCCAGGCTGTGCTGCATTTGGACATGGACAGCTTCTGCGTGTGATGAGTTAGGATGGTGCTGAACGTTGTGCAGTCATCACAAGCATGACTTTACGATGGAGGGAAGATCATTGATGAAGCAGCTGAAGATGGTTGGGCCAAGGGCACTACTTTGATGAACTCGTGCAGAGATGTCCTGGAGCTGAGATGAATGATCTCCAACCACCTTAACCACCTTCCGTTGTGTCAGATATGACTCCAAATGGTTGAGAGTTTTCCTCTAATCTTCATTGACTCCAATATTAAACTTAATGAATAGGTTGCAACATCCTACTTCAAAATGCATTGAAAAATACTATGTCACACTATCTCAATGGGGAAATTCAATATGAAAATGTTAATGTTTGCTTGACATAACATGATGCAGAGGGCACTTAATATTAAATGTGATTATTGCTGGCTGCTAAAATACAACCCGATGTATCTGATAAACTTGCCATTACAAGTTCCCATCACTGAGTATCATGCTAGATTAGTTAAGATTTTGAGCCTCTGACCTAGGTAACAAAAAACATTGAGGTCTTCAACACAGCACAGAAAAAAATGATGTAGTATCTTTCATGAGTTCAAAACCTCTGAAAGTACACAACACTCAATGCAATAATTTCAAAGTGCAGATAGTGCTGTGATGTAGAAAGTGTAGCAGCTAATATGTGCAGAATAAGTGGTCACAAAAAGTAATGTTGGGGTTATCTATTGCTCATGTTGGTGAGCAATAATTGTGAGATTGTTCTCTTTCTCTTTCATAAGCAGTATATTAGATAAGCATTTAACTTTTTTACGCCATCTTAAACTTTTTGTCAACTTATTTCTTTTCTGCGTCATTCTTTCAGCTTAATCGAATTAGTGATGTGCATTTGCTTAAAGGTGTCTAACTTCCAGCTCCTTCAATTGTTCAGAGGTCACCAATATCCAATGCTGGCTCCATTCATTTCTCACAGCAATACCTCCTTTTTTATTTTTCCTCAGACAAAGTGCATGTCAATTACTACCTGTTCTTTCCTTTTTAGCCTCAGCATTTGGTAAACCCGCATTCCTGTCCTATCAGAAGTATTAGCAAATAACAAAGTGGTCATGTTTGATGGCATATAGCTCATATGTCCATAATCTTCTGCATTACAGCATTTCTTGTATCTTGACACCTTTTCTTTGAATTTAAAAGATTATATTATCAGCAAAAAGAGACACCACTTATAAATGTCCAAACTTTCTTGCCTCATTTAAAATCAAGTCAGCTGTCCATTCGCTAAGCAAATTTCACTTCGGATTAACAGGAAACAGAGTGACTAACTTTCAATTCGAAAAGTCACCATAGTCCCAGAGACACATAGAACTGCTCTCTTATTAGAAAGAGATGACTGGCAGTGGTTTAACCTAAGGGCTACCATGCCTCAGGTGAGGGCAAGGTTGAGAAGTCAGGACCTTCATGGTAAACTCCTAATTACTATATATACTACATACCACATCATAAAAATCACTTGCCTCATGACAGTAGTGATCAGTATAAGTCTGTATATTCAACATAGAAGGTATTTAGTTTATCACACAGATCCATTGGTTTATTGATCTATGAAGTCTTCTGGAATTCACTTGGTGTCACCACCAGTGTTGGTAACTGTGAGTATACTCCTGATCTTTGTGCTACTGTTAGCCCTTCTTTTTTTTCTGCTCTCCTTCCTAGGGCAGACAGCTAGACCATTCTGCACTTACATGTGAGAGCTGCATTCAGTTCCTGGCTCCCACAATACCCATCTTGGCTACTGCTGATTCATCTGCTGACTATTCTGATATATATTCCGAATGGGAGTACTGGTTGTTCCATTCATGATTATCAATCAAGCAAACTGGAAGCCCCCTCTAGAAATTCATGTGATGTTGGTGTTGCTGGTCATGTCAGCATTTATTGTGCATTTTTACTTTTCCTTCAGAAAGGGTTTGGTGAACCACCTTCATGCACCTCCGTAATAATTCAGGAATCAAATATGTAAGTAGACCAACAGAGCTCTTTGAATCATAGTTCTAGGATTTTGACCCAGCAATAATGATGGAACAGTGATATATTTCCATGTTAGCATGGCGTGTAATGTGGAGGAGTGTATGCCAGCAATTATGTGCTCATGCAAATGCTGCCATTATTCTTTTAGGCTATAGAGATTATAGGTTTGCAAAGTGACATTGAAGAAGCCTTGGTGAATTGCTGAAGTGCATCTCACAAATGGAAGAGTCTGCTGCTACTGTATATTGATGTTGAAGGGAATGAATTCTGAAAGTGGTGGATGACATGCCAGTCAAGTGAGTTGCATTGTACTGCATGTTGAAGAGCTTGTTGAGGGTTGTTGGAGCTGTACGCATCCAGACAAGTGGGAAATATTCCATCTTACTCCTGACCAGTGCCATTTAGATGGTTAGGCTTTGGAGAGCCAGTTGCTGGGTTACTTGCTACAAAAAATCCAATCCCTAAGAGCCAAAGTATTTATGTCACTGGTTCATTTATGGTTCATATTATGTTCAATAGTGACCCCCTTGATGTTGATGCTGGTGGTTTTAATGGTGATAATGTCATTGAAAGTCAAGGGGAGGTGGTTGCAAACTGTTTTGTTAGAGATGTGCAACTTGGTTGGTGCAAATGTTTCTGGTCATTTAACCGTCCAAACCCTAATAATGTCTAGATCTTTGTGGATGTGGGCATGATCTGCTTCAGTATCTGAGGAGATTAAAATGAATGAGCACAGTACAAAATCATCAGCAAATATCCCACTTATGACTTTAAATGGAGGATTAACTTAATTTTCAGAGTGGCCAGACAAATAGCTTCAGAAATAACTTGATTTACCAAAAGGGAGACAGAACATCTGGGTGCTATTTATGGAGGATATCAATATGATAAATTTTATAGCAAAAGTCCAAGTGCAGTATATTTGGATTTTTCAAGCACCAACAATTATTGCAAATAGGCAATTATGTACTAAAATGTCTTGGCAACAATTTGAAAATAAATGTTTCCATAAATTTGCATTTGTTAACTGTTGGATATTAGATCCCAGTAAACAGATTTTTTTTGTATTTGCTATGAAGTGTGAGATATTATTTAACTGTTATTACAGCAGTAGCCAGCCTTCCCCAAACATAAAGACATTTCTAATAAATAAAGAACAAAGGACAGTACAAGAAAGCACACAAGAATTCCCAAGAAAACCATTGAAATGACATCAAAGATTTATCTAAAACATGGTTACCCCCTTATCATAGAGACATAGAGTAATACAGCATGGAAACAGGCCATGACCATGGTGCCCACTCAGTCAGTTTCAATTCCCCGCATTTGGTCCTTATTGCTCTAAACCCTTCCCATCCATGCATCTATCCAAATGTTTTTTAAATGTTGCTATTGTACATGTCTCAACCACTTTCTCTGGCAGCCCATTCCATACGCACCAGTCTCTGCACGAGGAAGTTGCCCCTCAGGTCCTTCTTAAATCATTCCCCTCTCACCTTCAACCTTTGCCCGCTAGTTTTCAAATCCCCATCCTTGGGAAAAAAGACACTATGCATTCATCTTATTTATGTCCCTAATGATTTTATATACCTCAATTAAGTCACCCCTCATTCTCCTACATTCCAAGGAATAAAGTCCTATCCTGGCCAACCTCTCCCTATAACTCAGGTTCATTAGTCCTGGCAACATCCTCGTAAATCTTCTTTGCACACTTTCCAGTTTAACTATGTCTTTCTTATAACAAGCTGACCAAAACTGTACATAGGACTCCAAGTGTGGCCTCACTAACAACTTACATAACTGTAACATAGTGTCCCAACTCCAACTCCTACACAATGCCTCGACCAATGAAGGCCAGCATGCTAAATGCCTTCTTCACCACCCTGTCTACCTGTGACACTGCTTTCAATGAACTATATACTTGTACTGTTAAGTTTGTCCGTTCTACAACACTCCTCAGGACTTCACCTTTTACTGTATAAGTCCTACCTTGGTTTGACTTTCCAAAGTGCAATACCTCACACTTATCTGTATTGAATTGTATTTGCCAATCCTCAGCCCACTTACACATCTGATCAAGATCTCTCTGTAATTTTTGATAATCTTCCTCACTATCAATGATACCTCCTAACTTTTCATCATACACAAACTTACTAATCATGTGTTGTACATTCACATCTAGATCATTTAGATAAATAATGAATAACAAAAGTCCCAGCACTGACCCCTGTGGCACACCACTAGTCACAAGCCTCCAGTCCGAGAAATAACCTTCAACCATTGCTGTTTACTTCCTACCATCGAGCCAATTATGAATCCAATTAGCTAACTCTCTCTGGATCCCATGTGACCTAACCTTCATGACTAGCCTGCTGTGAGGGACCTTGTCAAAGGCCTTACTAAAATCCATATAAACAACATCCACCACCCTACCCTCATCCATCATCTTGGCTATCTCTTCGAAAAACTCTAAAAGATTTGTCCGACATGACTTCCCACACACAAATCTATGCTGACTATCCCTAATCAGGACTTGACTATTCAAACGTTCGTTGATCCTGTCTCTCAGTATTCTCTCCAATAACTTGCCTACTACTGATGTCAGGTTCACTGGCCTGTAGTTTTTTGGCTTGTCTTTGCTACTTTTCAGAAACAATAGAACAACATTAGCCACCCTCCAGCCTTTCGGAACTTCACCAGTGGCTAAAGATGAAGCAAAAATCTCTGTAAGGGCCTCTGCAATTTCTTCCCTAGTCTCCCACAACATCCGAGAATGACTTGATCAGGCCCAGGGGATTTATCCACTTTAATGTGCTTTAAGGCTGAAAACACTTCCTCTCTGGTAATGTGAATATGGTCCAAAACATCCCCACTTGTTTCCCTTATTTCCTTAGCATCCCTGATTCTCTCCTCAGTAAGCACCAAGGAGAAATATTTATTAAAAATCTCCCCCATCTCCTGTGGCTCCACACATATACAGACATGCTGATCTTTAAGGGGACCTATTCTGTCCCTAGCTACCCTCTTACTCCTAATATAGCTAGAGAACCTATTTTAAACCTTTTCTGCCAGATTCATCTCATACCTTCTTTTTGCTCTTCTGATTTCCCTCCTAAATGTGCTCCTACTTTTTATAGTCAGCTACAGATTCACTTGAGCCTGATTGCTTAAATCCAATGTATGCCTTCTTCTTTTTCCTGACCAGAACCTCAATATCCTTCGGAAGCCAGGGATCCCTAAACCAACCAGCTTTTCCCTTCACCCTAACAGGGACATAATGTCCCTGGACTCTTGATATCACACTTTTAAAAGCCTCCCATTTGTCAGTCATTACTTTTCCTTCAAACAGACTCACCCAATTGACCTCTGCTAGATCTTGCCTAATAGCCCCAAAATGGGTCCTGCTCCAGTTCAGCACTATAACCTGTTTACCTGTCCGATCTTTTTCCATAACTATGTTAAAACTGAGAGAGTTATTGGCACTGGACCCAAAGTGCTATCCGACTGACACTTCAGTCACTTGCCCGACTTCATTTCCTAAGAGGAGGTCCAGTGTTGCACCCTCCCAAGTAGGGCCCTCTACATATTGATTTAGGAAACTTTCTTGGACACAATTGACAAATTCCACCTCGTCCTGGCCTTTTACACTCTGGGTGGCCCAGTCAATACAGGGGAAATTAAAATCTCCAACCAGTACTACTCTATTATTCCTGCAGGTATCTGCAATCTCTCTACACATTTGCTACTCTGGTACCTGCTGGCTGTTTGAGCGTCGATAATGCAGTCACAATAGAGTGACCAACCCTTCTTGTTTCTAAGTTCTAACCATATGGCCTCATTTGATGACCCCCTTAATAATATCCTCTCTATTATGTTATGTTCTCCCTTATCAAAAGGGCAACTACCCTCCTCCCCCCTCACCTTGCTTACTTGTACGTCAGTATGCAATGATTGGGGAAGTAGGAAGTTATGGTCTTAGAAATAATTATAACTAATCTTCAGATAAGAGTGGACAAGAAAACATTGGTCATTCTGATATCAAAAGCGGTTGACCTATGGTCATTGGTTTAAAAAGATACAGGCATATGATTAACACAGCATAGATTGCCATGTTTTGTTTGGAAGTAACTAGTGGTATATAAAAATGCACCTGAAATCCTGGTGTAGAAGATTAGATTCCACTGTTTGAGCTCTTCCTGTACACATTGATTGGCCATAATGCTATATCAGAAAACAATAACTACCCAAGAAGAAATAGATAAATTATTGTAGTGCTTTTCACATTTTCAGAATGTCCTATGGATGCCACAACCTATGAAATATCTCTTTAAACAGAAGTCATTGATCTAATGTAAACAAATAAAACAGCGCACAGGAAGATTCCACAAACAGGAAATTATAAACAGGGCATTGTGTACAAAAGCAAAGTATTTATGATGAATATTTATAAAACACTGGTTTTATCTAAACTGGAATATTGGGTTTAGGAAACGTGTGATGGCTTTAGAGAGTGTACAGAAAAAAATTACAAGAATGACTCCATTTTTGAGGGGCTTCAGTTTTGTGGGTAGGTTGAAGAAACTGGGATTGTTCTTGGAAAGGAGAAATTTTAGGATAGTCTCTATATGATGTTCAAGAGAATGAGTGATTTGATTTGAGTAGCCATTGGCAGAGATGTTGAAAAGGAAAGAGATTAAATTGGAAACACATTTTGAATACAATGATTGGTTGTGATCTGGAATCTGCTGCTTGAAAGTAGAATGAAGGCAGATTCAATTGTGGTTTTAAAAAGGGAATTGGATGAGCAATGGAAAGGAAAGTACTTTCAAAGCCAGGGTCTAGGGCTATCAACAATGCCTGTCCAAAGGGCCAGAACAGCAATGATGGGCTGAATAGCCTTTTATTATGCTGTGGCTCAGTTAGTAGCTGGTGACTCTTCCTGCTATATCAGATGGTTCACAATACGGGCTCAGATCTTGATAAGAGCCAAGATTTGGCTACCAACTCATTCTCCTCAGTTGTGGTTTCACTTGCTGAGTGTATCAAACATTTTCTGCTTTCAACTTTGTTTCTAGGTTACTCCGTGAGATTTACACCCTGCTGACTCATGGTCAATAGATCTGAATCTAACGCTGAAGTCCGAGGAAGTGGAGCTCTCTCCAGTTTCATAGGGCATTTAAGAATTTAGTTATGGAAGGAGTGCCTGGATCCATCAGCTGAATAGTTACTGTATAGGCCAGATTTGGTTTTGTTTCAGTGTTGACCTCACTGTTACCAGTTCACCATCATCTCACAAGAAGACATTTCCATAGTAATTGTACGTAAGCAAAAGGGAATCATGGATGCCACCAATGTATGCTATGCCTAATATTCAGTTTGAGCAAAGTCAGTGGATTGAACATTGCGCAGAGTAAATTACAGGTGGCGAGTAAGATACTGTCTGTTTTGCGTTACCACCAACGTTAAATTTCACCCCCTTTAGCTTTTCACTGAAGTGAGAAAATTCACTTTAATCTATGTCAAACTCACACCGCAACAAAGCACATCAAAATAATATATTTGAAATATTACACTTTTACAGAATGCTTTGGATTTCCACATCAGAGATTCACAATAGGTTAATTATTGAAAACGTTGAACTCATACATAAACCAACTCTGTCACTATTTAAAAGTAGTTGATTTTGGAGAATACAAAATTCTGAGCTGAATCTTAGCACCCTCTTCTGGAAAGTTGTTGTAAGGACACTACTTATTCTGAGTTAGATGTGCTTTAGTTTTAGCACGAGCCACCAAGTCAAGTCACTGCAGGGCTGTTCTCTGATTAGAGAGAGATGGCTGGTGGCAAATTAACCTGAGGTCCACCATACCTCAGGTGAGGGGAGAAGGACAGTTCTTCATGGTAACATCAGCTTGTGTGGGGATTGAACCAACACTCTTAGCATCACATTGCCTTTGCAAACCAACCATCCAGCCAACTGAGCTAAACTAACCAGAAATGGCCAGCTTAAATGGTTAAACCATTAACCAGGTAACAAGTTAATAGTTTAACAGATCAGCACTCACTGAATATGAGATAAATTGGTCAGCAACTTCCAACACCTGCACACAAGCAGTTAAACTTGGAAATCTGGAACGATCTCTTGAAAGTTTCATCAGAACCCTTTTTCAAACAACTGTATCAGATTAATATCCTGCTTTATCACATCTGTTAAGTTAATTTCCTTCTGAACCAAGGAATCTTTTTTAAAGCAGTTTAATTCTGTGAATGTGAATCAGCAGGAAATTCAGTACAAATAACATGGGCCCAGTTTTAAGTTAACAAGAACTGGGTGGATTTTGGTCGAAATGAAATCAAAGTAATTAGGTGGGTGCAAGCCTAACGCAGTGCTACCTTGTCCCTGACCAAGCAACCATCAAGTCCAGACTTTCTAGTGTTTTGTGAGGAGAGAAGCTCTTTCCTGTGAATGCTTTTTACTGTTGAATTAAATTGTTCAATAGCTGTCTAAATTATTGAATACGGATTTTAACTCTCACTCAAAATGTGCAAACTGCACGATAACTGGAAGATGAACAGTGTACGAAGATCATTAATGGGCTGAGTTAACGATATTAATGTGCAATACATGCAGTCGCTGCCAGAAGATGTAGAAAGAACATTCCTGCTCAACTGTCTGTTGAGGACAATAGTGTCAGCACTGTGGTAAGGTGTAATTACAGGTTGGTGATGGGTTTCATATAAACAAGCTTTTACTATAAAGTACATTGATAAATTTTATTTAGCAGTTTTAGCTGTGTGCCTATCTTTACTGTGCCATTATAAGTATAATTATTGATTTGCAGTGTGAGTAGTTTGAATGCCAGGATTGTATTCCTGTTTTTATAACTAGGTTTACGCTTACATTACATATAACATGCTGTAAGAAATTACCCTGTCACTGCCCACACAACACATTACAGTTTAATGTGTGATAGCTTGAAAAGAAGTAACTTGTGGAAGTTACACATGCAATAGACTTGCTCGCTGTCTCCAGGAGGTTTGGGTGCTAGCAGCTTTGTATAAAGTTTAAAATTGTTATTTTATCTCAAACAGATGTTAAGCAATTAAGGCAATGCTTACCAAACCATTCCCCTGTGTGACACCATTTTAATAGCCTCAGATTTCATGTGGCCCTGGAGAGAAAATCTGGGGCATATGAGAGTTGTTGAGCAAGTGGTATTCAACTGTAGAGCGGAAGAGAGGTGGGAATAAGGTTGAATATGGCAGGAAGTGTTTCAACTGCAACAAAAAAGACCACACCAACTCTTCACAGACATTTTTTGCAGCAGGAATTGGGCCTCAAAGACATGTCCCTTAAGTCATGACTGCTGTTAAAAAAAGCAAGGGAAGGCTTAAAAGGGTCTTGCAGCTATTGGTATTCAATCCATTTATCACAATAGCCATTGCCACCTCGAAATTGGCAAACTCGAAATCTCATTGTGTGATCCCAATGAAGATCATGACCTCCAGTCTAAAAACTCTGAATGAAGGGTTGCAAAAGAGGACCAAAATCAAAATATGAACAAAAAATTTAAAAGGTTTCAAAACTAACAATTTTCAGAAATGTTTTAGGTGAAAGAAATTGATAAGGGTGAATAACAAACAGCCCATGAAATACAGATGCAATTAGTTCATGAATAATCTCTCTTTGGCAATTCATCATGATCAAGAATGATTCTCTTTCATTGCAGAACAATCCATTTTAAAATGATGTGACCTGGAGACTCTACCCAAGAGGGGCACGTGGTATTTGAAAGCATGGGTAAATGGGTTCCTTGCAATGCTGGGACTTGGACTCCACTGTTCTAATTAGTGAGGTTCTTTGGTGTCTTTCTGAATGCTTCTTCTCCATTTAAAGTGGCCAGGGATCAGGGATTTCCATAATGTGGGTATTGGATCTCTTTTTTTTCCTCCTGGGAACCTACTGGTGCAATGAAATTTGGAGTGGAGCAGTTATTTCAGGAGTGTGGTGTCGAACATGCAAACAATGTAACTTACCCAACGAAGCTGGTTTTGTCTTGTAATGCTAGGAATGTTGGTTTAGGAGGGATTCCTAAAAGTAGATAATTTATACTGATAACAAATATGAATGAATATGCTTAGACAATGTTAAGTATTACTCTAATGCCTTGAAGGTGTCATCCGTAGTTGTCCAAGATACTGAAGCATAGAGGGTTGTAGGGATAACTGCTGTACAGTTAGCTGTAGCCTTAGTCTTGAGTTTAAAATTCTGATCAGTCAATGTTCTTTTCCTCAGTTGACTGAAGGACAAACTGGCACACTGGATATTTTGGTGGATTTCATTATTGATATAATTGAGATATCATTGGGTTGTTCTCACTGGAGGTTGAGGGGCGACCCGATAGAGGTCTACAAGATTATGAAGAGCATGGATAGTCAGAAGATTTTTCCCAGGGTGGAAAAGACAGTTACTAGGAGGCGTAGGTTTAAGGTGTGAGGAGCAAGGTTAAAGTAGATGTACGAGGCAAGTTTTTTACACAGAGGGTGGTGGGTGCCTGGAATTCACTGCCAGGGGAGGTAACGGAAGCAGATATGATAGTGACTTTTAAAGGGCGTCTTGACAAATACATGAATAGGATGGGAATAGAGGGATACAGTCCCCGGAAGGGTATTGGGCTTTAGTTGTGACGGGCAGCATTTCGGTGCAGGTTTGGAGGGCAGAAGGGCCTGTTCCTGTGCTGTAATTTTCTTTGTTCTTTATACTCGCTCAAGATATGGAAAGTGATCCATTTTTTCTATGAATCTTGATCAACAGAGGGTGGTATTGCGCTGTGGAACATGTCGGAAAAGCAAATTAGATTTCCAATTGTTTAAACTAAGTCCCGTTGTCTGCTGTGACTTGGACTCAAGTAAAGAATCAATGATGACGTGGAGCTAGTCGTTGAGTGATATACAAACACAAGCATTAACTACATACTGAAGCTCAATGAGTGATGCTGAAGGGACCTTAGTTGTGGAGTAAAGTTGATAAAGCTTAAATAATCTCTTGTTTATCCTGTGGGGAGCTTGCTGGGGGTGAGGTGCAGAATTGTAACAGGAAAGGTGAAGTAAAGGTTTGACACAAAGCAGCTTCATTTGACAGGAGTCTTCATTGAAATAAGGTCTTCTATTCTTGTGTTAGTAAGGATCATGGATTGCATCTAACCATGTGATAGGTGAAGGGGTGTGACAAATTGCTGAGAACTGTCAAATTTGAGGAGGATGCTCCATGGCTCTCATGATTGATGGAGTCAAAGGCTTCCGTGAGGTCACACAGGCAATGTAGAACATTTGCTGTTGTTCTTCCAAGATTATCCATGCAATGAAAATTGCATCTTTAGTAGTTCTCAGTCAGCAAAAACCAGTATCATAGCTTTGGGAGGAGGTGGTTGTGGAAGATCTTTGCAATGATCTTCCTTTTAGTAGGCAGCAATGAGACTCTCTTGTAATTAATTCAATTGCATTATAAATTCCTTTATTGAAGAAATCATGATTACAGATTTCTTGACACTCCAACATGTGGTCTTCTTCTCAGATGAGGGAAATGTGGTTCTGCATTTGTGCTAGGATCTGCCCCTGCCATGTTATATATTGTTGTTATTGGTAAGTTGGTGGAATGCCCATGTTCTTCCCAACCGTTATTGGTTCTTTATGACTCAAGTTTTTTGATACATCACTGCCTTCAGACACTTAATGATGTGCTCCTTTTTCCTTCAATTGTGGTATTTCTGAGTCTTTTGCTATGATTTTCAAACCAGTCCATAAGACCATGAGAAGAATGAACAGAAATAAGACATTTGACTCACTAAGTCTGCTTGCCATTCAGTGCGATCATGGCTAATCTGTGTTCCTCATAAAAAAGCTGAGAACTTCTTCACAGGTTTTGATTATGGTTGATATAAAAGGCATAGAAGACTTGTTAAATCAATGCCATGTAGCTGCTTTCAAAGTGTTGGAAATGGACAAAGCATGGTTGGTTCACAAGGGTCCAAATATAAGTCAAGGAAAGTACTATGTGGATCTAACATAAATTAAAAAGGGGAAAATAATGTGACCTAAGACTTATCTCTAGGATCAGTTCGTTGCCAGCTTGAAGTTGTAAAATTTGGGGAACTTTCAGAGGGGTCAGTCATCAGTTTCTAAAAACCTCTGCATTCAGAAATTGTGTCTTTGAATTTGAAACTTACAACTGTCACTCCATTACTTAAGGCAGGAGACTGTAGAAATCAAAAGTTGATGGATATATTCATTAATCTATTTTAGTGCAGTTAGTGGAATTTCCCGTCAGGACATAGTGATTAAGAATTTTAACAAGTATGAGCTGACCAAATAGAGTCAATATAGGTTGAGGATGGTAGGTCATGCTATAATATTTAAGTTGATTTTTTTTGATGACATTAACAATGTGGTCAAGGTAGTTTAATTTGGATATCAACTTTATGAATTTCCAAAAGCCATTTGATAATGTTCTACACAGGATGTTTTAAATAAAATTACAGTATGGAATTGAAGGAGGTTGTCCACCATGCTATTTCACTCCTCTGACTCTTTCACTTTATCCTCTTGTTCCTCATATAAGGGCATAAGATAGTAATTGCTCTTGTATATGAGAGAAAGTAGGGATAAAGAGAATGAATTCCATTTGGTGCATGCATCACATTGACAGGGATCTATACTTGTACCTCAGGTTTTTATTATAAGAGATAATCCTGTCAGGCCTGAGAACTATATCTAACTCTTCTTGAAAATATTCACTATTTAGGCCTCAATCACTTTCTGTAGCAGAGAATTCCACAGACTCACCACTCTCTGGATGAAGAAATATTTCCTTATCTCAGTCCTAAATGGCCAACACCACATCGTTAATCTGCGACCCCTGGTTCTGGACTCCCACGCCTATCCTACCTATGTTTACCCTGTCTAAACCCATTAGAAATTTGTAGGTTTCTATTGACTCCAGTCAATATAGTACTAACCAATTCAGTCTCTCTTCATATATCAGTCAAGCCATCCCAGGAATCAGTCTGGTAAGCCTTCATTGCACTCTCTCCACAACCAGAACATCCTTCCTCAGATAAGGAAGCTGAAACTGCAAACAGTAATCCACACATGGTGTCACTAAGGCTTTGTACATTTGCAGTAAGCATTGCTGCTTCCATACTCAAATCCTCTCACTATAAGGCCGACATGCCATTTGCCTTCTTCACCACCTAAATGCTTACTTTCATAAACTGATGTTCAACGACACCCAGGTCTTATTGTCCCTCACATTTTCCCAATCTATCACCACTCATAGTAGCTGTTATATTTATTAATGATATGTTGGATCTCTGCCAGTACAGGAACTGAACATATCCGAATGGCATCACTGCTTTGCAAGCCAGTGTCCAGCCAATTGTGCTAACCAACCCTGTTCAACTAATTATAACAGCTATCAAGTCAGATTCCAGAATGAAACCTGGTTTGATAGATCAGAAGTTTTATTTTTTGAAATTTGTTCCCATGAGGGTCCACACTGAACATTTTCAGAAATAGGCTGCCAATGTACTTTTAACAGAAAAAAAATTGCTTCACAAAAGAAAGTAAAGAAAAACAAACATATATATTCAAACAAACAATATGGAAAGATTTTTTTCCTCAAGAGTAGAAAGAGAGATTCAACTCATTTTCCCAGCAATATCCTTTACAGACACTTGAGCCCGGTGAAGCATCATTGTTACCTTCAGTTTTTTACATTTTTCACTTAACTGATGAGGTTATATCAGCTTCCATTCAGTAATACTGTAAACATTCATCAGATGTGATTCTATCATTCTTTCCCAGGGACACACAGACACAGGCTAGCTCACTGACATTTCTTCCTGAGTGCTAAGAAAGTCTCAGAGCGTTTTCAAGCATTATCTATTTGGACTGTTAAAAGAGCTTAAGACTTCTTATCATCTCTGAACACTTGGCTACTGCCAAAAGTAAACCACTCTTCTGCTAGTCTCTTTCTTCTTCTGAATGGGACCTGCTTTTGGCCTGTGGCCTCTGTTTCTGTGGGTTGGAAGAACTCCATCTAGTAAACACTTCAGAAATTATCTCCCCATGTAGCTTATTGAATCATTTAGCTTTAGTCACAGGCTTTCTTGGAATGCTGTTTTGAAGTCATAGTTAAAATGACATTCTGACCTTTTAAAAAAAGTCACACTGACAAAACTAAGATGGAAAACTCATTTATTGTTACTTTCAATCAAGTTACCAAATAACTATAATATATCAACTCAAAGTTTTTGACAAGATTTGTAGCTCATGTTGTGGATGAGGTTGTAGACTTGCTCACTGAGCCGGTGTGTTTAATTGCAGATGTTTCATCACCCTGCTAGGTAACATCGTCTGTGCGCCTCCGGTGAAGCATTGATGTTCTGTCCTGCGTGTTATTTATATACGTTTGCTGGCGTTGTTGGTATCACTTCCGGTTTTGTTTATCACTGGTGTGTATATCGGGTTCAGTTCAATGTGTTTGTTCATGGAGTTCTGGTTGGAATGCCAGGCCTCCAGGAATTCCCTGGCACGTTTCTGTTTGGCTTGTGCTATTATGGATGTTTCGTCTCAGTCGAATTCGTGTCCTTCTTTGTCTGCGTGTATTGAGACCAGTGAGAATTGGTCATGTCTCTTGGTGGCTAGTTGGCGTTCATGTATCCTTATTGTCAGTTTTCTTCCTGTTTGGCCTATGTAATGTTTCTCACAGTCCTTGCATGGTATCTTGTATATTACATTGGTTTTATTGGTTGTGGGTATGGGATCCTTTAAGTCCATCAGTAGCTGTCGCAGGGTGGTTGTTGGTTTGTGGGCTACCCTGATACCTAGAAGTCTGAGTAGACTTATGGTCAATGTCTCTGATATATCTCTGATGTATGGTAGGATGACTAGTGTGTCTGTCTGTGTTGTGTCTTCCTGTTGTGGTCTGTCACGGATTGTGGTTTTTGGGTATTCATTTCTTTTAAAAACTCCGTATAAGTGCTCCTGTTCTGCTTTGCACAGTTCCAGGTTGCTGCAGCATGTTGTGGCTCATTTGAGCAATGTCCTGATGCAGCCGCACTTACAGGTATTAGGGCAATTGCTGGTGTATTTAAGTATCTGGTCCATATGTGCGGTCTTTCTGTATATGCTTGCCTGGAGTTCCTTATTGTTCTTACATCTCACCATTACATCTAGGAAGGGTAGTTGGCCATTGTTCTCTTCTTCTTTTGTGAATTTTGTTGCAGTGAAGATGTTGTTTATGTGTTGGTGGGTTTCTTCTAGTCTCCTGCGTTTGATAATCACGAAAGTGCCATCTACGTATTGGACCCAGAGTTTCAGTTGTATACTGGGGAGCGCTGTCTGTTCTGACCTTTGCATTACTGCTTCTGCTATATATAGTCATTGAAGGTGAAGTGGGTTGTGAGGCACAGATCCAGCAGTTTCAGGGTGCTGAAACATTACACAGACCAAACAGGAAGAAAACTGATAATAAGGAAACATAAACACCAACTAGCCACCAAGAGACACAACCAATTCTCACCAGTCTCCATACATACAGACAAAGAAGGACACGAATTCAACTAAGACAACACATCCATAATAGCACAAGCCAAACAGAAATGTGCCAGGGAATTCCTGGAGGGCTGGCATTCCAACCGGAACTCCATCAGCAAACACATTGAACTGAATCCAATATACAATCCACTGAAAAACAGAACCGCAAGTGATGCCAACTACTTCAGCAAACCGAGGCATGTAAATAACAAGCGGGACGGAACACCAACGCTTCACCGGAGGCGCACAGACGATGATACCTAGCAGTGAATGTTACCAGCTTAGAGTGTAAACTCTCAACACATGAGTGAGCTCATGTCTGAGCCCTCATGAGGTGGAAAGCAGGAATCCAAATGAACATGATATCATAAGGTTTTGTTTTATTAAAATAGTTCTTTGGGTTAACATTTCCAAGGAACATGGGCACATTGAGACAATGTGAATCTATACAAAACATTAACCTGTCGGTCTTGTTTACAGTTCTGTTGTGGTTCATGGCAATCTATTGGATATTTATCAGGATTTCACTTTTTACTCTGGACCAGTTGCAAGTCTTCACTTAATGTTGGGAGGTTAAATTTTGGCAATTTTTGGACATTGGTCTCATACAAATAGTCTCTTTACAGAACTTTCTTTTGGGCTTTTAAAAGTTGACTTCTTTCAAGTTAAAAGCACTTGATGAAGGACCAGCTATCAGACTTGACCACCAGAGATGACTGATGTCCTGGGTCCTTAAAATATCAGTCACTTTTAAACTAATTTCCCTTTATGTACTAACTTTTGTTGTCTCTTCATCTTCTGGCATCTTCTCACTGCCATCATCAGAAATAGGAAATAGATCACAATGATCAATTGCATTATGATCAACATATGAGGTACAATCTGTATCCAATGATTAACCTCAAACAATGTTTCCCATACTCTACAATTAGTCCCAAAATAGGATAATTTTGATGTTTTGCATATTGCTCCCCATCTCACTTTATCATTATTTTTATTCCTACAATGTATGCTGGATTATGTCAAAATCATTCTGTAATTTAGTTATTTTTATTGATATTCAAGTTCAAATAAATCTGGGTCAAAGCAAATTTTCTAACAAATTCTTCTTTGTTCATGTGAGAGGATGACCTAATTATGTGTTATTATGCAGTATAAGTATCATGCACATGTGCCTCAAAGCTGTAATTTACAAAATAAAATCTCCCTTGTCAATACCTTTATCAAAGTGAAATTATTGCTGCATCCTGTTTCACCTTGATAGAGCTGTTATTATTGTCAAAGCACATGTAAAATGTTGACCTTTGAACATTTTTCACCTTTGGTTGTTTTTCCCAGATAGGTGAACATTTTGGAACACCAATCTAGTTCACAGATCACATGGTCACACCACATGATTCTCAGAAGGGTTGACACATACATACCAATTCTTCCCTTTCCTTTATCTTCCTGAGTGATCTTCCTGACAGATAAAAAAAATGGCTTCATGGGTGGAGGGAAAAGCTGGGAAAGCAATTCAGTGATTCCTGTCCACATGATTCACTGAGATGATTCCTTTGGCTTGCCAGGATTTGTTGCTCCATGATTTATCTTCTCCAGGGGCATTCATTTGCTTGCAGAGGCACAGAGCAACTGGCTCACAACTTTAAAAATCTCTGAATTGTTGGTTAAAAGCCACAGCTTACAGTGAGTGGTGAGAAAAAAATAAACTGGCTTATTTCAAGCTTTAGGTGTTTTTACTGCAGAAACAAAGACAGTGCTTCTGTTTCACTGTTTCCAGAGGTCAAGGCTATCTTGTTCTCACTCCCAAGCTATTCAGCTACCAGGGAACCAATCACATAGTTGTTCACAGGTAGAAGGCATTTAACATTGACAACAGGTTACCATTCCACAGACCAATCAGTTACTTGTTGCTGTCCAAAGCTCCTTTCTGACATACTCCTGGTTCCAGCTCATCTGCAACAACCTCCCTTCACTGCTTAAACAAATAATTGTGTAAAAGACATTTACAATAAGTACTGGTAGCTTGCTTTTAAAAAATGCAGCCATCCCTTCCACTATTCTTGGATTTTAAAACAGTCCATTTTCTTTTTCATTCCACAACTAAAAATACAGAAAAATAAAAGGACTTTACAACTGGAATACTCGTCGACCAGAAGACTAGTTTTCTGAGGACTTTGGGTTGGGAAAGCTGATCCTAACTGGGTCTACAAGACTGCAGGCCCATTGATGTTGCTAGTGTTTCTGAATTGTTGGTTAAAAGCCACAGCTTACAGTGAGTGGTGAGAAAAAAACATAAAAAGTGCTGTGGGTGGAGCCTTTCCAATGGAGAGGTTTCACGTCTGTACTCCAGCTACAGATTTCAGAATATGGCAGAGGCCCAGTGCTACAGGCACAGTGGATTGGTAATGTTTGTTTTTGGTTAAGGAAAAATTATTTGAGGGGGGTGCAATGCAATTCTCTATTTGTATCCATTATTCTGTGCTAATCAAGCCAGCAATGTATGATTGTTAACAGTTAGGGAACTCTCATTTCCAAGAGTTGCTCAGTTGACCACATTCACTGAGCCCTTTTGGGATTTATCAGCAATTCTTCACCATATATTAATCACACAGTGGGTCATCAAATCTCAAATAAGAAAGAGTTCACTAAATACCATTTTAAGCATAGGTATGCCTAATAATTAGGCAGAGACATGAATGGAAAAGAAAGCGCATAGAGAGGAGCATGAGTTTGAAAGTGAACAGATTTTCTATATAGTGACAGTCACACTGTATGCGGATACAATCACCCACCTGAAAGTTGAAATGACATTTGAGAACATATGTCTAGTTAGAGTGTCAGGCATCAACTCTGACTGAAGGTAGATACTGGGGCAAATGCTAACATTTTGCCACTACTCCTCAAAGGCAAGTATCTGATAAAATGCCAACAAGAGCTGGATTCACTGCATGGTGGCACAGTGGTTAGCAATGCTGCCTCACAGCACCAGGAACCCAGGTTTTGTTCCACCCTCAGATGACCGTCTATGTGGAGTTTGCACTTTCTTCATGGGTCCTCCAGTTTCCTCCCACAGTCCAGGGATATGCAGGTTAGGTGGGTTAGCCATGGGAAATGCAGGGTCACAGGGATAGGGTAGGGGTTGGGTCTAGTTGGGATGCTCTTCAGACGGTCAGTATGAAGTTGATGGGCTGAATGGCCTGGGCATGGTTACCACAGTCTCCTTGTAGTTGACACCAATGGACCTGTGGTAATGGAATTCCCAGCATGCAGTGGACTCCAATGGTGAAGATTGTGTCTACTAAAGATCTGTAACAGAAGTACCTAGATAGGTTTGACACCATGGGCATTGAAAGAACAAGATGGTTTCCATATAAGATATTATTACTAGGGATCAATAATGGCATAGATGAAACTGTGATGATGCTTGTTTGGACGAATGCCAAGAGTTAAAAAGGTGATGGGGGGATGGAGATCAAGGGACAGAAAGCAGAAGCAGCAAGGCCCATTATTTGTCTCCCATTCATTACATCACGGAAGATCCAGAGTAGACTGATGGTGCTGGGAATTGTTTAGCTAGGATTTGTCCTCCTTTTTGTGGACTTTATACATCTTGGTGATTTTCCACATTGTTGGGTAAATGCCACTGTGGCAACTCTGTTGGAACAGTTTGGTTAGGGGTGCAACTAATTCTGGAGCACAAGTCTTCAGTATTATTGCTGGAATGTTGTCAGGGCCCAAAGCCATCAGCCATTTCTTTATATCACATGGAGTAATTTGCAATGGTGGAATACTTACATCCGTGACAAAAAGGACCACTGAATGAGGCCAAGATTGATCATTCACATCACACTTTTGGCTGAAGGTTGATGCAAATGCTTCAGTCTTGTCTTTACACTGATGTGATGGCCCCTCCCATCGTTGAAGATTAGAATACTTATATGGCTTCATTCTCCTATTAGTTGTTTATTTTTTCCACCATCAATCATGGCTGGATGTGGGAGGACTGAAGAGCTTTGATATGATCCATTGGTTTTGGGATTGCTTAGCTCTTTCTATTGCGTACTGCTCATCCTGTATTATAGCTTCACCAGGTTGACAAGTTATTTTTAAGTATGTCTGGTGCTGTTGTGGTCATGCCCTCTTGCACTCTTGAATGAACCAGGAATGATCCCTTTGTAGTGTAGTAATGGTAGAGTGGAGGATAGACTGGAAGGCAGTCAGGGTCTCCAAGGAGGTCAGCCCATGTAGCAAGGCTCATCCCAACACTGGGACAAATGTCCAAGCAATTAGAATTGTCCCTCAATTGGGCCCTTAAGTGGCTGAAATGTATGCTACTTAAGTTTCCCACTAATGGCAATATGCCATGCTGGTGTGAAGATATTGGTTTCTCCTCAAGATGGTTTCACCAGACCATCACACCAACAACCCTCGCTCTAACCCAATTCAAATAACAAATGCAACTCAGAAAATATAAGTGAAACAAAAATTGGAAACAAATCTCCAACAATAATTACAGCCTAAAGGAATGAGATGCCAAACTTGTAATAATTAATTTTCAGTGTCTAGATGGGTCAATGGAAGTAATTAATAATTATCATATTGATAAAAGAATATCTGATAGCTAATCCAAGCTCAATTAAATATTCAGGGACAGAAATTGCTCCTAAAAAGCCTCTTTCCATTAATTCAGAAGAGCTCTAACTTTCTGTGGCAAGTTTAATTCATATCCACCATATCATCAACAATAACATCATGGCAATCAATGCATTTCCATGGTTCATCAGACAATGAGATGTTTTTTTTTCTGGAGTTGAATGTTGTAGTCCATCTTTCTAACTTCTGTACTTATTTCCAAATCTGCCTGCATATGAATTTGCCGTGGCATTTACACATAAATAACAGTGAATGCAATTAGCCTCTCAATTACATCAACAGCCGAATGTGAGTTATTATTTTACCATTAATTGACAATTATAGTTTCTTTGTGCATTTCAGCCTGAGGTCACAAACAGTGAGAATGCGTGAATACAATTGCACCTCTGCTATCTGCAAAACAGTCAAAGCTTTGACAAATATGAAGAATGCACCTTGAAATTAGATTTCACTGCAAATGAAAAAAATCAAATAAATAGAATATTGACTTCTGTTCTACACTTTAAGTGTAGGCATTTGAAGTTCCCCTTTGAAAAGTGTTTTTAAAAATTTTATGCTGAAAATCAGTTTTAATGCCTATGATGTGTTTTCAAAGCTTCCAATTATTCTGTAAATATGATTTGTAATAGATAGTGAATGCTAAATGTGTCCTTAGTATACTTAGATCCTTCTAACATTCAATCAGAGTAAAAAAATGTTGCATTGAAATAATATTATTTGAGTTTATGGGTATTGAACAATATTTGCATATATGTGATATACCATTTTGGGAAATGATCTCTTTCGCCTGTCCTGGGAGAAAATATCACAGAAACAAATGTTACCATGGTGCAAAACAGAAAGTGACGAGAAACTCAGCAGGTCTAGCAGCATCTGTAGAGGGAGTCACAGAGTTAGTGGATGCAAGTCCAAAATGGCCCTTCATTGGAACTGCTTTTATTTTACTTCTCCAGCATTTACAGAAGTTTTAATATTATCTACTTCGGTTCTGCTTTATGTAAAACCGATGAGTTGGCAGCAAAAAAATGATTTGCTGGAACAATTTATTGCCTGCATTGGTTGATTAATTGGCAGTTGCTGGCATTATTTTGTTTTTAGAAACATATTTGTTAATTGTTAAGGGGAGGTGATGGCCTAGTGGCATTATTGCTGGACTGTTGACCCAGAGACCCAGATAAAGTTCTGGGGACCCGGGTTCGAATCCTGCCATGGCAGATTTTGGAATTTGAATTCAATAAAAAAAAAATCTGGAATTAAGAATCTGGTGATGGCCATGAATCCACTGTCAATTGTCAGAAAAACCCATCTGATTCACTAATGTCCTTTAGAGAAGGAAACTGCCATCCTTACCTGGTCTGGCCTACATGTGACTCCAGACACACAACGTGGTTGACTCTGAACTGCCCTCTGGGCAATTAGGGATGGACAATAAATGCTGCCTAGCCAGTGATGCCCTCATCCCATTAATGAATGAAAAAAATTGTTAACTTCAATAAATTAACTCATTGCTGGCACTGCACTTTATTGAAAGAATTCTGTATGATATTCCTTCTAAGTTGTTTTCAGACAGGCTCCATTTTCAAACAACTTTAGTTCTTCATTCTCCAACAACTTTACACATTAAGCTCATCATCCTTTCTCTTAAAGAACCAGTTGAACAAGAATTCATTTAAACATAGATTTATATTTATAAAGCATAAATCACACTTGGCCAATTTGACTGATCAGTGAATTTGGGAGCTTAAATCAAAGAATGATTTTGATAATGATGTACATTGCCCGTTTTTGGCCCTGATTTTGCAGTTAATAGCAATGAAGTGACTGTGCTTGCTGCTAACCTTGAAGAAGGTTGTCCCTAGAGAAAAAGCAATCTCTCTCTGACATTATTTTGCAACATTAAATGGAATCTAGTGTCAAACTAGCATCCAGCAAGATGTCGCAGCTAATCATATTGCAGTCTTCTCACAGACTGAAAACCAGGAAGTTAAAATCACCTCACTTTAAAATCTTTTAGATTTGCAGATGACATCATAAATAATTGAGATACATAGATGGCATTTAAATAGAAGCAGAAAATAAGATTGACAGTATAATTTTTAAAATGTGTTGGATTTGTTGTCATGGAGAAGCCTGACTTTCCATAACTGTACAACTATGCTTTTGGGATCATTGTGGTTGTTTAGCAGTGAGTATGACATTAACATGCCTCATTCAACACAGTGTAACTCTTTCAAGAGCTTTTGTGACAAGATTAATGTTTAATAGTGGCAGTTCCTGTCAGATTACTAACTACTTCCAGGACCTGAACACTGAGAAATATAGGCTCAAGTCTTCCAGTGTCTGGATCATTGGAGACTAGATGTACATCAATCCCAAACATTCCAATTTGCTAACCAAGCTATTATGTGGCACTCTCAGATGTTTTCACGGCACATCCATGGTACTTCCCTCATCCACCTGTGTCACCACCTCGAAAAACTCAAATTGTCAGATGTGATCTGCCCTTGACAAAGCCATGTTAACCGTCTAGTATCAACTTCTTTTTCTCTGTGTATATTTATCTTATCCAATATTATGGCATCCATCAAATTTCCCACTATTGATGTCAAGCTGACAGGTCTGTAGCTTCCTGGATTATCCTTTGTTCCTTTTTTAAATAATATTTGCAATCCTCCAGTCCCCTGGAACTATTCGTGTGTTCAGAGAGACCTGGAAACTTTCTGTAACAGCTCCATGATTTGCTCCCTTAACTTTCTTAGCAATCTTGGATGCATCCCATCCGGGCGTTGCGACTTCTCTACCTGGAATGCTGCCAGCCTTTTTTTTTTGCACCTTGTCTTTATTTATCATTATACTGCTCAGTTGCTCAACACCCACGTTTTCAACTAGGCCATTATCACCATGTTGAGATTCGGTCAAGATAGAACCAAGGTATCCATGTTGGACCTCTGCCATACGTTTGCTTCAGTGAACAATTTACCCCACTTGTTCCTTAGGGCCCTGTTCTATCCTTTGCTAATCTTTTACTACTTTACTAATTCATGTACACATGGTTGACATTTCTTGTTCCTAAATACATTGTTAAATTTATGTATGTTTAATCCATTTGCCATTTTTGAAACCACTATCTTATTTGTTCTAAATCATGGTCGGGGCGTGGAATGGATTGCTGGAGAGTGTAGTGGAGTCGGCCTCATTAGGGGTATTTAAGCGGCTATTAGATAGGCATATGGATGGTAGTATAAGGTAGGGGTGGAGGTTAGATAGACCTTAGGATTAGGGTAAAAGTTCAGCACAACATTGTGGGCCGAAGGGCCTGTACTGCGCTGTACTGTTCTATGTTCTATGTTCTAAGATGCATATCATGACCTGGCTGACATGCCAATGTCCATTGTGACAATTGTCAAGGAAGTTTAAACTTCCAGCTGCTTTACAGAGGCATCCAGGCTCTCTAACCTAAGCTGGATTCAGAAACTTTCAAAAGTTCTGTTGCACTTACCTAGTCTAATTCCTGTGTAAACATAAAACTGACTGTCTGCAATCACACTAACCTAAACCCTTTGGCTCCCCTGCCAGCCTACACACCTGACCCAAAGATAATATCCAATGTCACCTGGTTAGCCCAACCTGACTCTCCCTAACCAAATCTCATGGTCTCTCTACCATCTGAATACCCACCCCCACCCCTGACCTTACCTAATCTGGCTACCCATGTCCCATCTTACACACCTGCCACACTACAGTCTACCACCTCACCCATCTGGCACCCTAACACTTAACACACCACCATATATACTCACTCTGCCAATGTGCTTATTCACCCATCCACTAACGTAAGGTCAGAACTGGGGATGTTTGCTGACAATTGCACACATTTCAGCGCTATTCATGACTCCTCCGATACTGAAGCAGTCCATGTTCAAATGCAACTAGGTCCGGACAGTATACACGCTTGAGCTGACATGTGGCTAGTAACGTTTGCACCACACAGATGCCAGGTAATAACCATACTCAACACCATCACTGAATCCCCCATTCTCAAAATCCTTGGTGGTTACTTTTGAGCAGAAGGTCAACTGGACTTGCCACATAAACACAGTGGCTACAAGAGCAGGTCAGAGGCCAGGAATACGGTGACATAAATTTGAGAGGTAAGTGCATGGATTCCTGACTGATTGGGTCAGACATAACTGTTCCGATGCTGCCTGAAAGAATTAGGGCCTGTGAATTGGACATTGCACATATGGGCATCAGAAAATGCTATCAGTTTCAGAGGATCAATGACATTAATTGCTCACTACAAACATAAAGCATGCTTGTTTTAGATTTGTGTATTAGTTATATTAGTTGAAAATTAATAGCCCAGACATGGTGATCAGAAACTCTATTTCAGCCTTGATGGGATTAAAATGAACCCACTTAGCTCTAGATAGCTTCTGTTGGAGACTCCTGGAATCTAGCAATGAAGAAAATATTTATAGATACCATACCATTTGCCATGTTCTGTGATTTAAATACCCAACAGTACCATCCTTCTGTGAAAGGGTAGGTATGTAAGGTATGTGTGGGGTTAATGTGGTAGTTAGTTAGGGTGCCGAGTGAGTACAGTGTCAGATACAAAGATGCCCGGTGAGTAGGGTACAGGTAACTAGATTTTCAGCGTGCCTAATGTCAGTTCTGGGGGTTTGGTGTAGGGCAGGCTGATGGTGGAAGGCATGGCCACAGAGTACAGGGTAATTTCAGGCCAGCAGCCAACAAGTATTGTGTTGGTGGGGCTGTGGGGTCTGATGAAGTGCATAGCTAGGTTGGCAACACAGATGTTATCTGGGAGTGTGGGGTGAAGACAGGTTTAGGCGTTCAGGTTGTTGGTGGGGGGGTTCTTCTGTCTGGGCCAGAGGTTGAAGGTTTAAATCAGGCCAACGACCAGGGATTTTGCGTTGATTTGGTCAGTTCAGCGGTGTGGGGGGTGTTGGGGAGGTGGGTGTTGGTGGGAGAGGGGTTTCGGCTCTAAGAGTGTCAGGCCTGCAGCCAGGGGCTGTTGGGTCCCTGGGGGGATGGAATTGTTTTGGGTGGGTAAGGGGAAATTGGTCAAGGGTAGTGTGGCTGATAGGAGTCCAGGAAGTGTGGGGTTCAGGGATGTATAATTTAGGAGATATAAATCATGAGTCAGGCATTCAGTGTAATAGTTATTCTGGAATTAGAAGATGCTTTTAATCCTTTAATTTCTCCTTGGTAGCTATTAGTTTAACTGAATCTAGGTACATGGATTCTGTTTACTTGAAGATCTTAAATAGGTTTATTTACAGCTAAACTAGTATATCCAATACAAAATAACTTCCTATCACAGCCTGTATCTAGAGTGCTCAAAAGCCAAGAACCTGTGGCCTGTGGTCAGAAGACAACATCTGGATACTTGGCTCAATACATATTGCACTTCTAAAAGGGGCATCACGCTAAAGCTGTTAAGACAGCAGTCAAAGCTGATTTAAATTATAGCAGCGTGTGTTTACAATGATCAGTGCATGATCATTAACGATCAGTTTATGTCAGTAATTCAGATCGCAAAGTGTCAATTCCGGAAGCAAATGCTAAACCAAGGTATCCTGTGGAGCAAAAGTGAAACATCTAGTTCAACTGTTTAAAATGCCATTTGGAATTATTCGAACCATTTGCTAAGACAGCTTTGCATTGTCTTGCTGAAGTTCTCAAAAACTACACATACTCTTGGAAGTCAGAATTGAACAGTGAAAATTAGACATTTAATGAGCTGTAATTGAGAAAGACAGAGAAAACAAAGAAACAGGATTTAATGGTGTGAGTTCGTATGTAGAAACATTAATGAATGGAGTAATTATCAAGCTTCTCTTTTGAGTGCCAGTGGTACTGTAACCCTTGAAAAGTTAATTTATTATTTAATTACCATATTCTATTCTTGGCAGTTTTTAACTGCTTAAAAACATAGCTCACTTGAAATGCTCGACAACACTTCACGTAGAGCGTTGGTTAAACTGCAGAGGAGTGTGATATGCAACTTCATCTGTCCAATTTGATTTGTGTAACTGACATGATCATTAACTGGAGTTTTATATGTCAAATATGCATACCCTAATAAGTAAAGATATGGATGATGGATGACACATGCTAGTCTGCCTTAAAATGTGGGAGGAAGTCAAAATTTACTTTGAGCCAAAAATTAAGAAATCTCTTACTGTATAGGACATTGGACAATTACAGCTTCTCCAGCACATGTACATTTGTCTTTTACTGACATTTATTCCCCATAATGCACTTGTGGTGAGCTCTTGTTTTGGGTTTTTAAGCAAATCACGTGAAATTATACAAAATCAAATAATTTTTGACTGCAAGAAGACACTGAAACTGCTTCCTTAACCTTTTATTTCATAGTGTAGTTTCATTAAAAATTAACCACCATCTGCTTTGAAATATAAACTGCAAATAGTGTGACACAATTTAACTGCAATTAAAGTGTAACTTTAACAAAAGAGCATTCTCAATAAAGATATGGATTCATTAACTTTGAACAAAGACAGAAAATATAGATTTCAAAACATTTGAGTTGGTCGAGATAGAACCCTATTTTTTCAATAGCAAAGTAAAACAATAATAATTATTTCCAAATAACTAGTACCAGCCTATCTCATCGTCTGAGGGAACTGAAGTTCTTCTTTGTCTAGCTAATTGATGCAATACCATTATGACACAAATACAGTATTGATTTTAATTTTTCCACATCACTCACAAAACAATCAAAAACATTATAATGATTATTGGTTGTAAGTAACAACAAACTAACAATTGTTAATAAATTTGTTCTTTTTTATAGTTTTCTGACCATTACAATTGCAACCTGCAGTTTTTGTATTTTTTTTATTCAGGAGTCTGAACATGACTAAAATGTGATCAATAGTTTATCACATCTTCATGCATTTCCTGTATGTATGAACTTGTTGTCACTGTTTCATTCTACTTCTGAGCTAACTTTTTCTGCTTTAAATTTCTAAGCTCCGATATATAATGGAAATCTTTGAAGACTGTAATGGTAAAACCTGGCCACTAGGCGGCATTTCCCCACAGATTCGGGTTAAACTGGCAACAGGAATAAGGTTTAGACGTAAACAAATTGGAAAATTCAAAAATAAGTTGCTTTTTTTACAACTATCAAGTTTATATTTTAAATTGCCTTGTGTGTTTTTTAATGCTTTTAATAATGTTTTACTTTGTTGGTCTCAGTTGTTCCAGAAACCTAGGCTTGGGCTTGGCATTTTTGCCCAAAAAGTGACTCTTGTAGTTGAAGACATAGACTTAGAATGCAATTAAACAATGCCTAATTCTTAGCTAAAATACAGACACTGAATGCTCCGAAATAGAAAGCAGCACTTGTGAAATTATTTTGCCCAGGGATACTTGCAAAATTACAGAAGCCCTCCCTATGACATTGTGCAAGTTGCTTGAAATTATTAGGCCTATTTCCTGTAAAATTCAGAGCCTTAGGCTTCCTTCCCTTATTCCGTTATATTGATAGCATGGAGTCTGAAATCTAAAGCAGGCAAGTCAGAAGTAATTAAAGAAATTTTTGGACACTATTACCAAAAAAATGTTTAAAATTTGTACTTCCCAAATATGGAGCCACAATGGGCAAAAACTCAGACTCCTGCAATTGTACAGGGCCTTGATGAGGCTGCACTTGGAGTTTTGTGTGCAATTTTGGTCTTCTTATCTGAGGAAGGATGTTCTGACTATGGACAGAGTGGAACAAAGGTTTACCAGACTGATTGCTAAGATGGCAGGACTGATGTATGAAGAGAGACTGGATCAGGCAGGACTCTAGAAGGACATCAGGAAGGGTGACGTATTAAAAAGCACAATCACCCATTTAAACTATACCTAAGACAATATAATATTATTATAATATTCTACATCAATAATCACAGTGAAAGTAATCTGGCACCAAATGACTTTGAATTATTGTTCACTTTGTTATGAATTGTGCACAACTGGTTTCTGTTGTAATGACAATGTTTAGATTCCTTGCAAGTTTCACATTTTTAGAAGGTAATCATCGTCTCCAAGGAGTCTGTTTCAAAGACTGAATGTTTCATGCTAACTCAACAAATGGAACTCGAAAACATCATAGCAACTCCCTAGGAATCCTGCATGGACATGCATAATGGTGGTTGCAGACCAACCAACTATGCATCACTGAAGTGGAAGCCACTTGATTCCTTCATAGCCACTGGATCAATATCCTGGAACTCCCTTCCTAAGATCACTTAGCTAGCACTCCAAAGTTAAACAACTAATTTGAAAGCCTACTGGTGCTGATTTACCATTCACTTGGGGATAATGTTCATAATACTTTGATGTTTGAAGTCAGTTGGTATCAGATTACTTTCACCATGATCATTGATATAGAATATTACAACAACATTGTACTGTTATGCTGTAGTTTAAATGGGTGATTATGCTTTTTAATATGTCCTGTTTTTTTCACTCTGTTGCTTGACATAATATTAAATCTTTGTAATAACGTGTTATGCAAACTTGTCATTGGTAGTAGCAATTTCTTGAAGAGAATCTATTTCTGTATTCTAACTCTGGAAGTATCAATTCTTTCTTTCTTTTCTATCAATCACCCCAGTGAGTACACATAGCTTCTATTTTTACTTCCAAATATCAGTATCTTGAATCTATAAAGTTATTGAATCAAAGAATTTGAAAAGGAGGAGACAATTTGCCCACTGAGTCCACGTGGGACCTCAGTAAAGTAATCCAGTCAGTTCCATTCACACACTCTATTCCCAGAGCTAAATGAGTTTATTTTCCTTAAGTGCTCACTCAATTTCCATTTGAAATGATTTATCAACTCCACCTCCAGCAGCTTGGTGAGGAGCACATCTTATCTTTGATACACACTGACGTTAGTGGATAAATAAATCTTTCAGGCACTACTGTTGTAGAATGTCCTTGCATAAGGGATATTGGACTCTTGATTTGGTTTAGCAATCCTAATTGGGCATAACCCAAGATTCGACTGGAGTATTATGCACACAGTCTTCAGATAAGTGTTAACAGAATCAAGGTGGATATTTACCCAGTCTGAGCCTCTAAACAGCAGTACAATGTGCTGTGTTTCACTGTTCACTCATTTTTTGGCAGATCCTTTTGGAACTTTGGGAAAAGAAAAATCAAAACAATGGCATGTTAAAAAGGAGAAAGAGAGACAAAGGCAGTGACTGCATGGAAAGTGAATCAAACGGAGCAGTAAACCTGCACAGCTGTCTGACCCTGCAGTAACCTGCACAGCTAACTGCCTCTGCTGTTTGGCTTCATGTATCTCTGGACATTGGAGTTCGTCTAAGAAAAATTAAAAAAAAACAGTGAAATTCACAGTGACCTTGGAGAAAGCTCTGTGGGGGAACCTCACAGTAGGGGAGCAGCTAAGTGGTGAGTTTTTTTAAAGTATAACCTTACTGTTTATTTTCTGTAAATATACAACAGTGAGTAGAATGGGTTCTTTTTTGATTATATGTTTTTTATTGAGATCTATCTTTTGATTAAACTTTAAAAATATAAAACATAGGTACTAAGTTAGCCTGGAGCAGTGTTTTTAGAGCAGTAAGACTATACTATTTTCTGGGTGTGCAGACTGTAAAGTTGCAAAGATGGTGTTAGTAGAGTGATATGCTGTTCCTCTCAGATGTGGGATATTAGGAAGAGTTTCCGTGTTACTGATGATTATGTCTGCAGGAAGTGTGTTTGGTGGGGAATCCTATCAGATCACATGGATCGGTTGGAGCGGCAGTTCGAGGCAATGAGGAATTTACAGCAGCTAGGATGTCTGATGGATGGTGGTTGCAGGAAGGGAGATAAACCAAATATACTGTCAGGTAGATGTATTACCTCTAATAAAGAAAAAAGAGGAAGGCATGTAGTGCAGGAGAGAGGGAGAGGGAGCAGCAGGAGGCTGTTGTACACGTTGGAACTAACGACACAAGACGAGAGAAGGTCGAGATTCTGAGGAGAGAATATACGAAGTTAGGCAGGAATTTAAAAAGCAGGTCCTTGAGGGTAGTAATATATAGATTACTCCCAGTGTCACGAGCTAGTGAGGGTAGGAATAGGAGGATGGAGCAGATGAATGCGTGGCTGAGGAGCTGGTGCAGGGGAGAAGGATTCACATTTTTGGATCATTAGGATCTCTTCTGGGGTAAAGGTGACCTGTATAAGAAGGACAGATGGCACCTGAATTTGAAGGGGACTAATATACTGGCAGGAAGATTTGCTAGAGCTGTTCGGGAGGATTTAAACTAGTAAAAGGGGGAAGTGGGACCCAGGGAGATAGTGAGGAAAGACATCAGCCGGGGACTGGTACAGTAGGGAAAACGGGAAGTCGAGCAGCCAGGGCAAGCAGGAACAAAGTAGAGAATGTGGTAGGACTGATAAATTAAACTGCATTTATTTCAATGCAAGAAGCCTAACAGGTAAGGCAGATGAACTCAGACCATGGTTGGGAACATGGGACTGGGATATCATAGCAATTACAGATTCATGGCTCATGGACTGACAGGGCAGGCAGCTTAATATTCCAGGATATAGCTGCTGTAGGAGGGATAGTTGGAGGGGCAAGAGAGGAGTGGAGTGGAATCTTTGATTAGGGATAACATTATAGTTGTACTTACGGAGGATATTCCTGGGAGTAAGCCCAGAGAAGTTATTTGGGTAGAAATGAAAAATAAGAAAGGGATGCTCACCTGATCTCACTAAATGGCATTTTCCAAGAGTTTTGATCTGACAAGGATTCCTCATGGTAGACTAGTTAGCCAGGTTAGGTCACATGAAATACAGGGAGAACTAGCCATTTGAATACAGGACTGGCTCGAAGGTAGAAAACAGAGGATGGTAGTGGAGGGTTGCATTTCAGACTGGAGATCTGTGACCAGCGGTGTACCACAAGGATTGGTGCTGGGTCCAATGCTTTTCGTCATTTATATAAATGACTTGGATGTGAACATAGGAGGTATGGTTAGTAAGTTTGCAGATAACACCCAAATTGGAGGTGTAGTGGACGGTGAAGAGAGGAGGGGAGTGGCATTTTTGGTCAGGGATAACATTATGGCTGTACTTACAGAGGATATACCTGGGAATATGTCCAGGGAAGTTATTTGGGTAGAACTGAAAAATAAGAAAGGGATGCTCACCTGATTGGGATTGTACTATAGAACCCCAAAAATCAGCAGGAAATTGACAAACAAATTTGTGAGGAGATCTCAGTTATCTGTAAGAATAATAGGGTGGTTATAGTAATGGATTTTAACTTTCCAAACATAGACTGGGACTGCCACAGTGTTAAGGGCTTGGACGGAAAGGAATTTGTTAAGTATGTACAAGAAAATTTTCTGATTCAGTTTGTGGATGTACCTACTAGAGAAGGAGCAAAACTTGACCTAATCTTGGGAAATAAGGCAGGGCAGGTGACTGAGGTGTCAGTGGGGGAGCACTTTGGGGCCAGTGACCATAATTCTATTAGTTTTAAAATAATGATGGAAACGGATAGACTGGATCTAAAAGTTAAAAGTTCTAAATTGGAGAAAGGCCAATTTTGGCAGTATTAGGCAAGAACTTACAAAAGTTGATTGGGGGCGGATATTCGCAGGTAAAGTGACAGCGGGAAAGTGGGAAGTCTTCAAAAACAGGATAATGAGAGTCCAGAGACAGTGTCTTCCTATTAGGGTGAGGGGCAAGACTGGATGATGAGAGAAATTGAGGTTTTGGTCAAGAATAAGAAGGAAGCATATGTCCAGTATAGGCAGCAGAGATCAAGTGATTCCCTAGCAGGATTTTAAAGGCAGTAGGAGTATACTTAAGAGGGAAATCAGGAGGGCAAAAAGGGAACATTAGATAGCTGTGGCAAATAGGGTTAAGGAGAATCTAAGGGGATTCTACAAATACATTAAGGACAAAAGGGTAACGAGGGAGACAATAGGGCCCTTTAAAGTCCAGCAAGGCCACTTATATTGTGTTGAACTGCAGGAGATGGGTAGATACTAAATGAGTGTTTTGTATCAGTGTTAAAGATAGGAGAAAGATATGCAAGATAGAAAACATGGGGAAATAAATAGCGAAATCTTGAAAAATGTTCATATTACAGAGGAGGAGGTGCTGGATGTCTTAAAATGTATAGAGATGGATAAATCACCGGGACCTGATCAAGTGTATCCTAGAACTCTGTGGGAAGCTAGGGAAGTGATTGCTGAGCCCCTTGCTGAGATATTTGTATCATCGACAGCCACAGGTGAGGTACTGGAAGACTGAAGGTTGACTAGCATGGTGGCACTATTTAAGAAAGGTGGTAAGGAAAAGTCAGGGAACCAGTGGACCTGACATCGGTGGTAGGCAAGTTGTTGGAGGGAATCCTGAGGGACAGGATTTACATGTATTTGGAAAGGCAAGGACTGATTAGGGATAGTCAACATAGCTTTATGCATGGGAAATTGTGTCTCCCTAACTTGATTAGTTTTTTTGAAGAAGTAATGAAAACAATTGATGAGGGCAGAGCAGTGGATGTGATCTATATGGACTTCAATAAGGTGTTTGACAAGGGTTCCTCATGGTAGATGGTTAGCCAGGTTAGATCACATTAAATACAGGGAGAACTAGCCATTTGGATACAGAACTGACTCGAAGGTAGAAAACAGAGGATGGTGGTGGAAGGTTGCATTTCAGGCTGGAGATCTGTGACCAGCGGTGTGCCACAAGGATTGGTGCTGAGTCCATTGCTTTTCGTCATTTATATAAATGACTTGGATGCGACAATAGAAGGTATGATTAGTAAGTTTGCAGATAACACCCAAATTGGAGATGTAGTGGACAGCAAAGAAGGTTACCTCAGAGTACAACAGGATCTTGATTAGATGGGCCAATGGGCTGAAGACTGGCAGATGGAGTTTAATTTAGATAAATGTCAGGTGCTGCATTTTGGAAAGATAAATCAGGGCAGGACGTCTACACTTAATGGTTAAGGTCCTGGGGAGTGTTGCTGAGCAAAGAGACCACTGTGCAAGTTCATATTTCCTTGAAAGTAGAGTCGCAGGTAGATAGGGTAGTGAAGAAGGCATTTGGTATGCTTCCCTTTATTGGTCAGTGCATTGAGTATAGGAGTTGGGGGGTTATGTTGCGGCTATACAGAACATTGGTTTGGCTATTCTTGGAACACTGCGTGTAATTCTGGTCTCCCTGCTATGGGAAGGATGTTGTGAAACTTGGAAGGATTCAGAAGAGATTTACAAGGATGTTGCCAGGGTTGGAAGATTTGAGCCATTGGGAGAGGCTGAATAGACTGGGAATATTTTCCCTTGAGTATTGGAGGCTGAGGGGTGACCTTATAGAGGTTTATAAAATGATGAGGGGCTTGGATAAGTGAATAGCCAAAGTCTTTTTCCCGGGGTGGTGGAGTCCAAAACCAGAGGGCATAGGTTTAAGGTGAGAAGGGAAAGATGTAAAAGGGACCTAAGGGGCAACATTTTCATGCAGAGGGTGGGAGGGTGGTGTGTGTATGGAATGAGCTGCCAGAGAAAGTGGCAGAGGCTGGTGCAATAACAACATTTAAAAGGCATCTGGATGGGTGTATAAATAGGAAAGGTTTAGAGGGAAATAGTCCAAATGCTGGCAAATGGGACTAGATTAATTTAGGATATCTGGTCAGCACAGACAAGTAGGACAGAAGGGTCTGTTTCCGTGCAACTCTATGACTCTATCCTGTTCCTTATGGTTTTCCAGGGCATCAGCCAAAACTCAATGGCTCTACTCTACCTAGTTTCTGCCATTCTCTTCTACAGATTATAACCTTATTGAAATTAAGTGTGACTTTGTTTGAATCAAATGTGAAAGCATAAAACTAAGAATTGCAATACCTGTCTTTTTACCTCCTACCTTCTTACCAACCAATGGTTCAAACATCCCTTCTTGGTGAGAAAAAGATTTACATGTATTTCAAACAACTTAGTATATCACAAGACAAATGGAACCTCCTCTGCAAATGTAGATTGGGTGATTGCTTTGCAGATAGTTCTGTTCAGGTCACAACTTTCCAGTTCCCTGTCATTTTAATTCTCCATACCATTCTCACACCAGCCTCTCGGTCCTTGGCCACCTTCACTCTTTCAATGAAGCTCAGAGTAAGTTAAAGGAACAACGTGGCATTTTACGAGAGTTTTGATGTGACAAGTCCTTTACTTTGATTAGATAGTTTTTACCCCATTCAAAGATGTGTTCGCTCATAGTTTGCAGGTTTTTTTCTTAACATTGATAACTGAGGCTGGGGGAGTGATCTGCCACCCTGTCACAATACTCCATAGGTTATAATGTAAAGTTAAGAATACATTTTCTAGTCAGCAAAAAGGGCAATTAAATACCTTATCTATATCTGGTTTTAAATAAATATATGTTATCAATCAATTAATTGATGTTGCAGTAACAAGCACAGACAGTAATATGGATGTATTAATGTTTATCCCTCTAAATAATCCAAAACACAAACATATTGTCTTTGGCAAAATAGGGAAAGAAAAGGATTTCTTTCTGCAGAGCTTCACTTAAAATAAAACCTCATGCCATTATGATTATTCTTGAAAGCAAAAAGAATAAAATGTAAAATGTCCCAAAGCCTGTCATTGTGAAGTTCTGGAACATGTGGTCATCACAAACCATGCATGGTTACCTCTAAAGTCTTGGCAGAAAATACAATATCGAGGAGTAATTTCAGAAGAAAAATAGATTTCACCCTGCACTCTTTTCAGAAAGGAAACCAATCAGTTGGGTAGCAAAATACCTCAGGACTCTTTTATCCAGTCTGCCTTTCAATTATTTCTTTTAAATAAACCATCCTAGGTAGCTTCACAAAACAATGAAATAAATCAGATGATACAATGCGATATTTTTTAAATTTGCAAACTAGATTTGTCAGTTTCCAGTTTACCAAGCCCTTGCATATCTTCATAGAATTTCTTGACATAGTTATCAAATTGAACATTAATAAATGCTATTATCCCAGTTGAGAATGCTGGACAAGCTGGATATGTGTTAATATATAGAGTTTGTTAAACTAAATCATTCAAACAATATAATAATTGGAAGAACCAAAAGTAACAAAATGAATGGCCAGACTACAGGATTAAATTTAAACACCAAAGAATCATTAATATACAAACTTGACCAAAATAAACTTCAGTAGCCATTACTAAATGGGTAAATTGAACAAATTAGATAATAATTCTAAACAATATAAGTGTCTACTTCAAACATAATCTAGCAAACTCAATTTAATCTTTTTCACTATGATTTTCAGATTCTTTTAAGCTAGAAGGCTGCCAAGAGGGACAAAACCAGTAAAAGAAAACAGGAATACTTGGAAATGAACACAGTGGTTGTACTGGATCACAGTCCTGAGGCATACAAAACAAATTTGACCAGCATCTGTCATTTGTAAGTTTTACTGGTTTTTCCTTCTGGGTTTGCAGACAGAAATAACATGTACATGCACTGCATTTGTTTCAACTCAAAACACAGGTATTCACTGGTTCTTTTCACAGGGCAATTACTTGATCAAAGTCAATCTGCCTGTTTTAAAATTTAAACAAAGCTTAATGGTAAACTATCAGTCATCATTAACTGGTGTTTAAACTGTGCTGTTGCCTCTATCAACCACAGTGAAACTTTAAAACAATCAGCCAAAAACTAATTATTTCATGCAGTGTAAATATTAGTTTCTCCTTACATTGGTATTGCAAATTGCCTTGATGAGTGCAAGATGAAAAATTTTGATAAAGGTATCTATTTTCAGCAATGCTCAAGTTCTGTATAGCTAAATGACTATTTTCAATAAGTCAAATCAATTCTCATCTCTGAGCCAATCTTGGTAAACAATGTTTCCAGTAAGCTGCATAAATGTGCAACAATCTGAAAGTTCTTGCAAAGACTATACACAAGGGACCCTTTAAGTTCCATTTGCACCTAATTGCACACAAACAAATCTTAAGGGGTTATGTCCTTCGATAAATTATCCATACACTGAACAAAATTGAAGGGATTTTGATAGTTTTCACATGGAGTATTAATCAGCAAACCTCCTCAAAACTTTTTCCAAAAATCAGCATAAAGAATCAGGTTCAAGAGACTGGGTGGAACATAGGCCATCTTCCGTCTGTAAGGCCTCTTCACCTTTTCATTCGTAGAATTCCTACAATATGTAAACAGGCCATTTGGTCCAACAAGTCCATGCTGGCATCACACACCTGTAGACTCACCCCTGTACCCTATATTTGCCATAGCTAATCAATCCTAACTTTCACACCCCTGAGCGCTTTTGGCAATTTAGTGTGGCCAATCCACCTATTCCTCCACCTCTTCAGATTGTGGGAGAAAACTGGAGCATCCATCAGAAACAGGGAGAATGTACAAACTCCATACAGACAGCCTCCTGAGGCTGGAATCAAACTCAGGCCCCTGATACTATAAGGCAGCAGTGCTAACCACTGAGTCACTGCACCACTCACCTTATTGACAGTATGGGAATTGAAGTTTGTAAACATCAAACCGCTAATTATGCTCCTGCAGCATGTTAGATAAAATATAATTGTGTAAGTTTTTCTCTTTCAAATTAAGACAGTAAAAATATAGATCAGTGATGAGCAACAAAAAAAAAGACTTATTTGCTACAAAACAGCAATTCGATAGAAATGATTAAAGATAGTCCCTCAGATGAGCAAAAGATAGGAAATGGCATTGGGTGCTGGGGACCTTTATGATTGATCATTTACTTAAGTGAGCATTGTATCCCTTTTGATTTTTATGAGGGCATTCTTCAAAATCTTTAGGTGTCCGTCGTATTCCTCCTCATCTGAACAGATCCTGTGTATGTGCGGGGCTTACCCATAGGAGATGGCTTCTATAATATGTTTAGGATGGAAGCTAGAGAAGTGCAGCATCGTGAGGTTATCTAACCCCATTTTCCAACCTTTGGCTTATAACTTTGTATGCCTTGGCATTGCAAGTGCACAACAAAATCCTCAAATGTTATGAGGGCTTCTTCCTCTATCACACCTACAGACAGTGAGGTCCACATTCTCACCACCCTCTGAGTGAACCCCTGATTCTGATTGAAACAGGAAGTCTACTCAACAAATTGTAAGAGACAAATTTGTAATTGGTGACAAGGTAATAGTAAGTTGTGGTATTCATCTGGTATAAGCTCAAACGGTTCTGCATCCTACATCATACTGAACTTGATCATTGACTGATTTAGGTTCTCCATGGTTGTTACAACTTCTGTTTCCTGGATCAGTTATGCATATTAATTCAAAGTGAACATTTAATGTCTTTGGAGTACTAGATTGTGAAGCAACCATGCATTACTTATGTCAATTTTGACTATTTGGTTGTTTGGAATCATTTACATATTAAAAATGACTTTTCTATCTCTTCACAGAACAAGTTATCTTCCTTCTCATAACTGCAATGAGTTGATGGAAAGTGGTCCAGATAATTGACATCCAATGTTCTTTGATTTATATAAACGTCCTCAGAAGACTAAATCAGTGACAGTTGCCAATGTTTTTTAAATATCTAACTTGTGAAGAAATTAAACAATCTATCTACTGGCAGATGTTATCATAGCCTGTGCTGAAGCTCACTGAAGGTTACAATGATCTTTTTTTAAAGCTGAAGCTCAGTTGTAACAATTTATAAAATCATGGAAATTTATTGAACAGAAATTTGTTCTTAATTTCATTAGCCGTGGCAGCAAAGCTTGCTACTGATCTGAAAACTGTTCACTAACCCTGGGCTATCACCCTAATGGAAACTTGGTGGGAAATACAAACATGTTTGAGCTGCACCAACTCCCATGTATCTGCACACTATTTGAGGACATGTTAGAGCACGTGAAACAATCCAGAAAGGTCAAGCTAACAAAATTTGATTAAACTCACGGAAGGATGTAGTTTCAGCTGGGCTCTTAAAGGAAAGTACATGAAGTTTAAATAGCCTTTTTGTGATGAAGACTTATCTCCTTACTATGTCCTGCTCTCCAAAACACCATACACCCCACCTTCCTCATCCTATTTGGTCAGACCCTCTTTGCCCAATTACCTTGGTCCATGATGTGTGGCTGCCTGCTCTCTTGGCAGACCTATTACTATTGGAGCTGCCCACCAATCAGTTTGAGCAGCATCTGAGGGTGGAACTATGTCTACAGTGAAATACAGGAGTACCACTCTTCCCTTTTAATGCAACATCTAATTCACTGAATCACAGAATTGATAGAGTGCCAAAGGAGGCTATTCTGCCCACTGTGTCTGCACTGGTTATTGCCTATTAATTATTGTTATTAGAAATTATTACAAATACAACAACTTATGTCTCAGCTTGTTGTTCATTGGAACAATCTGAAACTAATCCCAAACTCTGTCCTCGTATCCTGTTATTTGTTTATTTCCTGCATGTTATTCTGTTCATGAGTGGACACTAAAAGGTGATGTGACTTTCAGAGTATTATTGAATAATGCATAAAATTTGGGCACTCTGTAACCTTTCTCTTTATTCTTTAAGTAAGAATGTTTAAGAGTCATTGTACAATATAGTGATCAAGGACAAAAATTAGGGCATTGAATTCACGTCCAGCTCCCAAAATTTTTCCTTGGCCAGTATAAGTACATAGACTGTGGATTGAGCTGGAAATGTTGGTATGAAATGTATACAAGTAATTACTTAGTCTGATTAAAGGTGATACATTCGTTCATCTCGATTGCCGGCTTCACAAATATTTGTCCTTAACAGGGCAGGTTTGGCCAGATAACATGCTAGCAGCCACAGGCATCATAGAGAAGATAAAGATAAAGGCATCTGACTTAAATTGATAATTTTTTTCCAGCTCAAAAGAACACATTCCTACACATCAAAATGACCTGGAATTAATAACATGTTGTAAAAGAGATTTAAAACTGCATGAACACTTTGAAGTTAAAAGATTGGCAAAAATAGTGTCTACCAGGCATTTTGGGAGTAATGATCCAATTACGAAGCAGAAATCATTTCAACATGTGAACTGTCAAAATTGGTAGCTTAAGAAGCAAGTAATAGTAAAATAAAACAGAAATAACTTTGTAGTGGCTGATTGAATAATTATTCCTAATGGCAAACCCTTGTCTATCCAAATTATTTTCCTTGTTTAAGGTGTTGTGCTTGGTTTTGAAGCAATTTATGATCCCAGGAATTCATTGAAACCAACATGTTATTTAAGAAATTAAAATAATCCCTTTTCATCAATCCCAACTGTCTACTATTAAAGGTTCTGAGTTTGGCAAGCAGAAATTTCAGAATTCAAAGTATAATCTTTCTTTCTTCATTGAATTACAGAATGACAGAAGGAGGCCATTGGCCCCACCAAGCCTTCGCTGGTTTGAGAAGCACCAACATTTAATCACATTTCCTTGCCTTTTTCCCAAATTTTCCATTTACAAGCATTTGTCCAGTTTCCTTTTCAGTGATTGAATCTACTTCCACTGTCCTTTAGACAGTTTCTTCCAGATCATAATAAATCACTACTGTAAACAATTCTCCTCATATCACTTCTGAGTCTTTTGCCAATTCCTGAACAGTTTCTGCTTATTTACATTATCTACTCTTCGATCAATTTAAATATCCACAACCTTTTCTGTTTCTAAGAGAAGCCCAGCTTTTTCATTCTCTCTACAGAACTAAATCTAAAAATCCAAACTAATTCAAGTAAATCTGCTTTACATGTTTTCTAAGGCCTTGATATTTTGTGATACCAGCATTGAATAGTTTTCCAACTAAAACCTGACCAGTGTTTTATATGGACTACTTATATGACTTCTCTGCATCTACTCATAAAGCTTAACATTCCATATGATTTTCATAACTGGTTTCTCAAATTGTCCTTGTTCTTCAAAAATTTCTGTAATGCATCCCCAAATCTTGCTGTCTTGCACTCTCTGTAAAATTGCTTCTGGCCATTCTTTGAGCAAAGTGCATCATCTCAGACAACTCTCCTTTGCATTGAGTCTGTCCCATGTTTGTCCATTTTACCAGTCTGGTTATATCTTCTTGAAGTCTGTTACTATTCATCCCATTGGTTATTATATTTCTGAGTATTGTGCAAATCATTTGTCCTGTGATTTTGAAACACTGCTCTGTATACTTAAGTCCCGATCCATAACAGCAGTAATTCTAATAACAATCCCTGAGGCAGACAATTGTATACTTGACCCCAGTCCAAAATAAAAACTATTCACCATTACTTTCTTGCTTTCTGCTTCTTAGCAGGTTTTATATAGAGGGTGTTAGTGTTCCTCAAACTTGTGGACATCATATTTGCTGACCTGTCTTATGTGGTACATTTTCAAACACTTACAGAAGTCATTGATGTTGTGTACATGGATTTTCTAAAGTTCTTTAACTTTTGGCTTCCCTTTAATGTTAACCATTAAACTCTTATCATAAATCTTTTATCTCCTGTCTCTTACTTCCTTTCTTAGTTCTCCTCTATTTAGCTTAGTTCTCTGCTATGTTATGTATCCATTGTTCATTTGCTATTTTCCTTGCCAATCTTTGATTCCAAGTTATCTGGACCAGTTCCCTTTCCAATACACTGAAATTAACAAGTTGCTTTTCCCTTGACTTTATCCATGCCTACTTTAAAACCATATAAAGGGATCACTATTTCTGAGGAAGGGTCACCGGACCCGAAACATTAACTCTGATTTTTCCTTCACAGATGCTGCCAGACCTGCTGCACTTTTCCAGCAACTTTGTTTTTGTTCACTATTTCTTAAGTATTCATCCACTGAAGCATGCTATAATTATTCCATTTAATTCTCCATAGTGCTGTTAGGTAGGAATTTCCAGGATATAGATCCACTGGCAGTGAAGAAATTTGGATATATTTTCAAAGCAGGATATTGTGTTTACTGGAGGGGAACTTGGAGATGGGATTGTAGTCTTGGTTTTGTTCTTTGAGATGGGAGGTTGGTCAGAAGAAATATTTATTTGTTGTGAATTTTGGGAAAAAATTGCCTAATATTAAAAAAAAATCAATTGAGAACTTCAAGACAGGATGAAAAATAAAGAAAATTAATACGAATACTTTAAGAGGAAAATATTACAAATCGAACACTTAAGGAACATTATACACTTTATTGATTCATTCAAAGAGGCTTACTTCAGCTTCTCTTTATAACAGTTACTACAGAATTCATGTAATTTCAATGTTGTGTATAGATCACACAAAAATTCAGGTCCTATTCAACACAGGAACAGGGAAAAAACATTATTTTTGTTTATAACAATGAATCTTAATAGCTACTCAAATCTTACATTTGCCTCGAGGTCTGCCAATATTCTCTTAGCAAATTCATGGATCAGTCTCTGGATTATTAGACCTGTGATACAGCCATTATATTACTGTGCCTTCTTCTCACTGAAGGATTTTGTTGTAATGTTTTTCCAAATTGTGATCAAATGTATCATTTACTGAAGGCTATATCTGTGATGTTCTAAATGAGAAAATATAATGCCAGTATTTTAATAGTTAAACCAGGCTCACTTTGAACTAATTACAACATTAATTTATAATTTTGACAGGTAATGCATCAGTTGGATTAGGATGAAGGGGTACAACCCTTTCATTAACTTTGATATGCCTGCTTTGATTGGTTTTGCTGGCTTGTAGGATTTTTAAATGCTCAGCTGGGGGATATTATCTATAACCAGAAACACACAAGCTTAGAATAAATGGCAAGCCATTTAGGAATGAGACGAAGAGGGACCTCTTCACTCAAAGGATCGTGAATCTTTGAAACTCTGTACCCCAGAGGGCTGTGGAAGCTTAGTCATTGAATATGTGCAAGATCGAGATCAAGAGATTTCAGGATAGTATTGAGATCATAATACAGGAAAATGCCATTGAATTAGATGACCAGCTAGAATGACAGAGTAGGCCCAAGAGGTGGAATGGGCCTCTTGTATGTCATACAAGAGGCCTATTGTACTCTGTCATATGCACATTGTAAATAGAGCTCATAGACAGTGTCTCAACCTTCCTACATCTCTGGAATCTGTTTCAACTTTTAACGCCAGACCTAAGGATAGCCATCCAATTAGTTTTCCTTAAAACTTAAGAAAGAGTTTGTTAATGGCCTAGAGAGGGTCAGAAGGAAGTTTTCAAGGTGGTGACTGGAAATGGAGAATGGTCTGGGGTTCATTAGATACGAATACTGTGTCTATCTGGAAAATCATTTCTAAAATTATGTGAGAAGGACGTCCCCAGACACATGAAGGTCATGTAGGAATGGAGAAGTATAAACTTAATGATAACTGTGCACTGATTAGGCATTACACAGACATGGGAAGGATGGTCTCCTCCACCCTGGAAGAACCATGGAAGCATAAAAAAGTAACCACAAAGAGACTATTTTATCTGTGCCAGCTGCCCAGTCTAATTCCACTCTCCGGTACCTGGTTCATAGTCTTGCAGGTTACAGCATTTCAGGTGTGAGAGTTTCTGTCTCAACCATCGAACTTGTCAGTGAATTCCACACACCCACTACCTGCTGGGTGAAAACATTTTCCTGCATGTCTCTTCTAATTCTTGTGGTGATTACCCTAAATCTGTGCCCCCTGGTCATTAACCTCTCCATTAAGGGAAACGGATCTTACCTGGCCACTCTATGAAAGCCCTTCAATATTTTGTTCAACCTCTACCGCCTTACTTCCCCTCTTGGGGTCACTAGCTTGCACCTCAGGGACTGCCTGTAGTCTCAGCAGTTGATACATACCAATTTTTTTCCTGACACTACTGGGACAACAGGGTTGCCAGTCACCGGGATTGACTATACATTTCTGCCAGATGGGGGTGGAAGTACCATCAGAAACTGAATGAAACAGCTAAAGGCCACATCCTTCCCTTGTTGGTATTCAACTCTGATTAACTAGAAACTGTCAGAGGCAGTCCAGAGGAAATGAATGGCCTATTCCTTCTTATATTTCTTATGCTTTTATTGGTACATGCTGGGAAATCAATGGTCCAGTGAGAAAGAGGAATTGAAGGACATCAGTATCAGAGAAATTAATAGGATTGAAAACTGACAAATCCCAAGGGCCTTGTCATCTACATCCCTGGCTAGTGAAGGAGGTGGGCATGGAATTTTTTTTATTCATTCGTAGGATATGGGTGCCATTGGCCTGGCCAGCATTTATCTCCCATCCCTAATCGCTCTTGAGAAGGTAGTGAGCTGCCTTCTTGAACTGCTGCAACCCATGTGCGGTAGGTTGACCCTTCGCTGGACCTAAAATGTTAACTCTTATTTCTCTACACAAATGCTGCCAGATCTACTGAGGTTTTCCAGCAATTTCTGTTTTTGTCCCATTGATTCCGGTTTTGCTAAGGTTCCTTGATGCTACATTCAGTTGAATGCAGCCTTGAGGTCAAAGGCTTTCACTCTCACCTCATCTCTGGAATTTAGTTTTTTTTGGCCATGTTTGAACCCAAGGCTGTAATGAGGTCAGGAGCTGAATCGCCCTGGCAGAACCCAAACTGAGTGTCATTAAGCAGGTTATTGCTGAGCAGACGCTGCTTAATAGCACTGTTGATGACACCTTCCATCACTTTATTAATGATCGAGCTTTGACTGATGGCCAACAGTTGGTCTATTGGTTGCCATCTTCCAAAATTTTGTATATCCTATGCCAGTGGAGGTTACTATGAAGGACTCTCCTTGTCAACCATTCCCCTTGCCTGAGGCATGATGACCTTCAGATTAAACCGGCACCAGTCATCTCTGTCTCTCTCTATTGAGAATGGCCTGGTAGGACTACTGTGACTTTACCTTTTAGTACTTAGACAATTCCTTGGCTTTCTTTTGGAGTGAGTTTGTCAATGGAGAAACTATAGTGCTGTAATTTAGTATAATCTTGCAACCAAACCCACAAAGCTCCAAAAATTTAATTATTTCCCGTTAATTATAGGAGTAGAAAACTCCACTGCTGCTTTTTACTTTTGCTGTTCCTCGTATCACATATCCTTTCCCTATGATTGCTCAGGTATGTTACTCACACTTCTGGCAAGTTTTTATCGTCAAATCAGTTGGTTGTAATTTTCAAAACAAAGTTGTTCCGTGTCATCCTTCGTAATGTCACTGAATTTGAGTACATCATCAGATTAAACTCCACAATTAAGACCATTGGCTAAAACTTGGTTCATTAGTGTCTGGGAAATTGCTGGAACAATTTTTTAGCCAAAACGGTTAGGCCAGCATTTATTGCCCATTCCTAATTGTCCAGATGACAGTTAACAATCAACCACATTGCTGTGGGTCTGGAGTCACATATAGGCTAGACCAGGTAAGGATGGCAAATTTCCTTCCATAAAGAACATTAGTGGATTTCTGCTTTCATTTGGGCCTAAGTGGTAAGGATGCTCTTTTTTTTAATAACAGAGGATTCTTCTGCAACCACAATTTATACATCCAAGTTTATCCATACAGAATATTTTAAATTGGTGTGTAACCTTGAAAGCTCCTTTTGATCTTCTGCCTGTAAATCTGCAAACCTGGCAAACTCTATAATAGTTCAGTGTTACCTAGCCAGATAGTAGGTAGTTTTATTTTAGAATTGTCTCATCCTCCTTCATCATCCTCACTATCACTTTCATCCACCACTGTCCTTACTAACTGAGACTTGCTTATCTTCCTCCTAATGGTGATAATACTTCAAAATATTTATGCAACAGGTCAATTCCATTCCCAGCCATCTGGAGTGTCAATTTGATAACTTGTTTTTCCTATTCTTTTGGCTATCCTGTATAGATCACTGATCTGTGCTTTCAGTTATTCACCTTAAGACAGTAGTACCAAGCCCTCATCCCCCAGTTGAACTGATTAGGCCTCTTTGTCGGCCCATTGTTTCATAGAGATTTGCAACACTCTAAGGTGTTCTTGACCTTCTTTGCAGGGTTCTGTGAGCTGGTGCAGGAGCACAGATATATAGTCTGACATGGATGAACCCCTTTCAGTCTAAAATCTTTTCTTTTATTGGCTTCAGAGGCCCCATTTCAGCATGGTCAAAACAATTTCAGAAGGGACAAAATTAGTAGACTATTAAATGAATCCTGAGTGGCTAACAAAAAGAAAGTCCTTTCTCCAAATCATGAGGGTTTGATGGTACCTTGTGTATATAGGTGACATGCAGAAGATTTTAACTGTGGTATACTCAGACCATTCATAACATCCTGGTAAGTTTTAGACATGAAATTAGAAACTTGATCTGGCCAGATCTCCATTGGTAATTTATAGTGAGTGAAGAATTAGGTTAACCTCACTACCACTACCTCATCAATAATTATTCACGATTGTATTGTCTTTGGGAATCGAGTAGCCATATCCATGACCATAGTGTAGGTGCATTTTACATTGTAATGAAGGTACCAATCGGATTTCACTCACCAATCAATTACACTTCCCTCTTGAACAGTAAAAATGTTGATTTTCTCCTTGAATTTGTATCGGAGTGAAAGGCCCTGATGAGCATAAGGTAAAAAGCTTCAACAAAATGTGCCATTTTTCAGCAATATACAAGGGATTTCCATGAAGCCTTGTTAGAAGCAAAAAACCTCCATGGTCCTCAGTGAACTTCCTTTTAAAGAAACCACTCCATGTACGTCCACAAAACTTGAAACCCTTTCCCACAATCCTTCAAAATTTCAGTGCTTCAAGCAAAATTATGCATAAAGTGTCTTTGTAACAAAAGGCATCGACGTACAAAATAATTTTAGTTCGACATTTTTTGTATCCTGTAACAGTAGCAGAGTAAAAGCAGAATCCTTGACATCCATCATAATCAATGTTAAGTGGGGTCTTTCCAGGAGAAGGTGAGCATTCTGTTTAGAATCCTTGTTGGAATGGGTTGTACATTGGTTATAGAAATCTTTCCTGGCTCTTGTTCCTCCATTTGACTTATACTTGTGGATGGCCAATCTGTCCCTGTAACTTCAGGAATATTACTGGATGATGCTTTCTTAAAAAAAAAATTCTCCAGCTGAAACACAGCACCAAGCATTAGAATTAATCAATTTGAATCTGCAACAGAATTTCACAGGTGTTGGAAATTCCATCATTGAAAAACTCAAACGTTCTCACCGTGTCTTGACTCCGAATGTGCCTCTAATATTTAGTGCAGCTATCATAAAAATCAGAACTGCAAATTACAAACAGCAGAAATAAATGGTTCTGTCTGTAACTTATCACTTGTTCTGTTCACCGCTGACTTCCTTGGGTTGTTTCCTTTCACTGAAATATACCACCAGACGAATCGGAGGATCCATTAAAATTGCTGCTGTGGAGACACGATTTTGTTGTGACTGTTACATTTATATTGATTGGCAATGTTTTGACAAGCTTAATTAAATAATTGGCTTACAGTAATCTATCACTGTGTTGTATTAAACATTCACGCCTGGATTTTGCAGTGGTGTTGACAATGAAACTGTCAGCAGTCATCATCATTATTCCATTAAGTTGCAATCAATGGAATTGACCAAAACTTCAACTTCCACTGATATACTATTAATCTCACTATTTAAAAAAAACTCTCAAATTTAGACTTTGGTGAATCTTTTCGCTGCTAGGAACTGCTATTGATTAGATTCTTCTCTTCAGACTAGTCTGCAGTATTTTAACCTGCCCTTTACTCACTGAAAGGACAACTGAAAGTAATGGATTAGCTCTTGCTTCTGTCTATGGGGCTCTATTTACAGTGTAATCTCAGTCCAGTATCTGCTACTGAAGTTGTGTTCCTGCTTAAACTTTGCAGACAAAATCTAGCTAATTAAACCCTCCCAGATCTGACAATCTTCCAAGGACTTGATGCCTTCTACCTAGAATGAAACGTGATCTCAGAACAATGTTACAATTTATAGAATCCCTACAAAGTTTCAGAATTCTTACACAGTGAGACTTGATACCTGTCTAAGTTTTATATTAGCTTTTTGGTTTTGTATATGAAGGATTTAGTCTTGTATTCTGCTCAATTAGCTCTCAAAAACCATGGTGCCTGTATGTTATGGAACTCATGTTATGCACTTAAAAATCCAAAATCTTTAGAACTAACATGTAGTTCTTGCATGTAGTTGTACCAATCACTCACAGGGATTAGTGAAATAGTAATGTGCGTTCTGCAGCTCCATTCCATCCATGAAATGGCATGACCAATTTGATAATGTTGGTTGACAGTTCAGAGTAGGGGCCACTGATGCTTCAACACATAGGAATTCCCACTCCCCAGAGTTTGGGTCATAGGTAAGTGGGGGTACAACAGCATTGCACTTGTGCCAGGATGACAAACAGCCAGGATATTTGAAACTAGGTAACCTAGGTAAGTGCCACAGGTGATAACAAGCAAAAAAGTACTTTTCCATTTATCTTCAGTAGCTCTACTTTTGAAGTCAGCAAATGATAATTTGGAACAGTCCAAAGAGCAATGATGGGATCTGGTACATTTCTTACTTTGTGCATTTTAATGCTATATTTCCATTTTTGACTTTATCACCATTAGTGCAGTACACTTCCTCCGGTGGTTGATTGTATAAAAATCCTGTCAATGTATTTCTGAGTCTACAGATCAACAAGATCGCAGATTAAATCAATGGTCTATTCTGAGCTAGCCAAGGGGAAGTGATGGCCTAGTGGTGTCATCACTGATCTCTTAATCCAGAGAGCAAGGTAATGCTCTGGGGACCTGGGTTTGAATTCTGCCATGGCAGATAGAGGAGTTTGAATTCAGTAAAAATCTGGAATTAAGAATCTAATGATAATCATGAATCCATTGCTGATTGTTAGGGAAAAACTCATCCAGTTGATAACATCCTTTAGGGAAGAATCTTCACGGGATTATTTTGATTTATTTAGTGGAAAGTGAAATTAAAAGTCACCAGAAAAGGCAGCATAGTTAAGGATAAATTGAAATTGCTACTAATGTCATTACAGTACTAAGAAATTCACTGAACTTTCATTAAAATTTTGACTACTTACTACAGTATGAACATTGTGTTTCTAGTTCATGAAATGAAAATTCTTAAACTTTAACTCTAATATTAAACATGTAAAGAAAATGAAATTCAACATCTATCAATTATATTAGCACTCCAATTGCTGCTGTGTAAAAAGATAGTAGGCTGTTGTTCTTTGTTTTTCTTTCAGCAAAAATGGTAGTGTTGTTTACTTTTTACTCACCTGCTTAAGTTATTAAAAATAGCTGATGTAGTAAATATACTCCAGTGTGTCAATGTAGTACAAGATGAAGTAATCGAACTGACTCTTCAAAGGTCCATAAGGCAAATGTAACATTGCTTTTTCTTGCAAGGGGAATGGAATATAAAATTCGAACGGTTCCACTGCAGCTGCACTGGGTGTTGGTGAGATCATATCTTGAGCATTATCTAAGTTTTGTTCTCTTTTTTGGAAAAAGGACACAATTGCTTCAGAACAATTTAGTGAAGGTTCACATAATTCATTCCTGCGATGAAAGGGTTATCTCATGTTGAATGGATGAGGCAGGGATTAGACAGTGTTGATGCCCAGAAGATGGTTCCACCTGTGGGGGAGACAAAAAACTAGGAGACATAGGCAAAGAGTAAGAGGTCTTCCTTTTAAGACAGGACTTTCTCCTCTCAAATGACCATTGGAGTGCAGAATTCTCACTCTCCAAAGGGGTGTGGAGGCTGGGTCTTTAAATTTAACCGAGGCTGACTGCAACTGACTTTGGACAGACAAGGGAGCTGAGGATTATGCATGCAGTCAGGAAAGTGGAACTGAGACTACAACCAGATCACCTTTGCCCTTATAGAAAAGTGGTGCAGGTTCAAAGGACCAAATGGCCTACTCCTGCTCATATGTCCTATGTTCCTATGAATCTATTATAACTAAACAGCGGTGGGCTTGTTTTCCATTCTCACAAACAAGATAACTTACCTAAAATAAATAGTCGAAATCTGCGTGAATGCTTTGTTAATATCTAGAAAATACTCCACTCTACAGTTGTACTGCTGCAAAATAGATGACATTATTTTCACGATGTTACAAGAATCCTTTCAAAGCCATGGATGAGAGTAAGCTTAGTACTTTGGCAGTAGATACACGTCCGAATTCGATGTCAGTAGGAAAAGATAGACAGAAGTGTTTAAAACAGCACATAAAGCAGAAAGCTGAATTTCTGAGTTCTTCCTAGCAAAGGTCAGCACATTGATCAACATTAGGAGTTGTTTTCCATGTCGTTTATTTGGTGTTCAAACATTAATTCATAGATTTAGATTTAGAAATAGCTTTCCTTTTACCTGTATATCTTTATTTTTAGCTAGTATACTGTCAGTAAAGCTACTTCTGACATTTGATGATGTTCAATTTAAGTGCGCATGTCCTGTAAGAGCACAGAGCTTACTTACATCCATGACTATAAGGGGATTCTTCTGACGTGAAATTAAATCTGACGTTATTGTAATTGATTCACCATAAAATGTGTGTGAGCGAAAACTGCAGAAATTAGACTGCAACTTCTAAATGATGCATCGTGCAGCAATGATTTGTTGACGTCTAGCATTTTTCAGACAATTATGTTCAAAAAGAGGATCACAATATGCCATCTCTGTAATCCCTATTAGCTTTGTCAACCTTGCCATTTAGCATAATTGCTTGGTCTGTAAAAAAATGAATTGAGCTTTCTTTGCTGAAGTTTTATAGTCACCAGAAATGAGCTTTGCAAAGTTTTGTCATATCTCCAATAAACATTTTAATGAGAAAAAAAAATCAGAAGGAAATTGTCCAATAAGCATCAATGACAAAAAGAAGGACCAGCGAACAATTTCTAATGCAACACAATTTAATGAAAATAAATCCACAGGATCTGTTTATCTAAAGCCCTTTCTGTGAAGTTGGTACTTTCTTTCTAACCAGGAAATAGACAGGAAACAGACAAATGGTAAATCTGAACAGAAACACTTTACAAACAATGCCAGCACCGCCACTGCTTGTTCTAAATTGCACCAAAGCATTGCCCCTACAGGTCACCTGATGAGCTAACTTAAAGAGGTAGCACCTCCAACTACATACATAATTCTTTCCACTTTAATAAACCTTACACCTATATTCCCCCTTGAGAATATTCTGTCTAAGCTGGGGCCCTCCACATGGTGGGAGATATGGAGATTTTAGAAAAGTTTCAGAGCAGGATCATGAGATCAATATCTAGTTTAACTTTCACATTAGACTTAGAGATTGGGTCTCATTCTTCTAAATTCCTATTAAAGTTATACACTGTTCTGACCTGGTCACAAAAAAATTATTCTTTCACCATGTTGGGGTCGAAACCCTAGAAATCTACAGTTTACTGTTCATGAAAGTTTGTACACAATATTGTTTGCAGCAATTCGAGAAGAGTTGGAACAACCTTCTTGAGGGCAAATGGAAATGAGAAATAAATGCCACAGACATTCTTATTTTGAATACTTTCTAATTAAAGCGAAAAGCAGTATATATGTAGTTGGAGGGGCTGCCCCTTTAAGTTAGCTAGTCAGGTGACCTGGACGGGCAGAGCTTGGGGCCAGATTAGAACAAGCTGTGCAGTGATTGTAATGTGGTCAGCCAGGTGGACCTCATTGAATATGAGTTCCCTACTGGGGGTGTTAATCTGGTCCAAGCAGGGAGCTCTGGCTGACAAATATAAACAGGAGTGTCAGATATCCTGTACACACAGTGCTGGCTCTGAGGGAGCTGGATCAGTGTCAAGGAATCTCCACACGTAAATAAAGGGTGACTTGGTGATGGGATACCGGCCTGTGTGGAGTTATTTCAGTGGCGACGAGAGTGGGATAAATGAACAATCCCTCACATAGAGGATGTATGCGCAAAGCTGTAGGGGGTCTGTCCTTCACAAAGCTGGACATGAGCCATGCGTACTTGCAGTTGCGATAAGATGAGGATTCCCAGAAGTATGCTACAAATAATACCCATAAGGGTTTGTACCAATATACGAGACTGCCAATTGGGGCATTATCAGCCTATACAATTTTTCAGCGGATGATGGAGAACATTTTATAAGGTCTACCGTAGGTCGCCATTTATCTTGCTGACATGATAGGAGGTTATAATCAGGGATCTTGTCTTTGCTTATTGGAAAGGGACCGTAGTCTGCAGGTCACTGTTTAGGAGGAACTAATGATCACAGGAAGATTGTAAAGCAAGGAGTAAAAGAATGTGATCATAGAACAAGTTCTAGATCAGAGCTGGAAGTGGACAGGCCGTGGGTTGCAATTCATGGCTGGGGTAAAGATAGACTGCTAAAACAACAGAAAGGAGACCAAAGGCTTCCTTTAAAGGCAAGAGAGACTCTTGCTTCTCTTGACAGAAAATGGTGCTACAAAATACTTTTATCTGCAACAAATCTTATCATTGCCAGATTTTCTGATTGTGGCCAAACCTAGCCAAGAGCAGAAGGAGAAAAACAGTAAAAAAGTGAAAGTGATGGTCTTGGTCAAAATTGGAGTTCCATGATGACAATTGCTTACACCAGACCAGTTCAGGCTAGTCCTTCATTTCCACATTTTACTGGATTTAATTCAGGCTTCCAATTCCACATTGGGAACCTGATTCAATAATGTTCATGAAGCGTCTTGCGGTGCAAGGTAGATCATTCATGTATCATACCACAATAATTTGAAAATGACAGTCGGCACATGCATGTCATACTGACAATGTGTTTTGCCTTTTAAATATTGAACCTGAGTCCCAAATCCTAAGTTTTTTATAACTTTGTAGGACCGACAAGGTGAAATGTAGATCAGTCAAACATAGGATATGAGCTATCTTTATTGAGTAGAATTATTGTTGTTTTATTGTTGGTGAGCATCATTTAAGAAAAAAGACAATTCTATACATTTATCCCTTTTGTGCAACATTGTGCAAGTAAAATTTTTACTCTTGTAAAGATTACATTTTTTTAAATTTCCTTTAGACTTGCACTGTAGACTGGAAAGGAAAGACACTACTTTAAACCAAGATTAAGAAATGGTCGCAGTTTTAAACATCATGTCTGCTGGGGTATATGGATTTATATAAAATGGTCTGGATTTTTCATTGGCCAGACAGTTGTTATTCCAGTGTGGATGGGAGTTGTAGATGGGGACCCCACAAAATTCTTAATATAGCAGACTCCAAAGGAATTGCTGAGGAAGGGTCACTGGACCCGAAACATTAATTCTGTTTTCTCCTCCACAGATGCTGCCAGACCTGCTGAGCTTTTCCAGCAACTTTGTTTTTGTTCCAAAGGAATTGCCTTGGGAAATTAAAGATTCCACCGGGCAATTCCTCTACACCTGGAACCTTCTGAAAATCTCCACTTAAATCAGAGAATTCAAATGATTCTTATGCAATTAAATAAAATAGTTATTCGGGAAAAGTTAGACAGTTAAATGCATAGTCTAACTCCTGAGTTCGATTGACCACATACTTACCTTACATACCCCCATCTACATGTTGCCCAGATAAGTTACACCTCCCAGACCCTGACCTGACAACTCCCTTGGACCCACCAGAACCCCTACCCAGCAATCCGCTCCCCCGCACCGGTTCTCTCACAGTAGACATGACCCCTTCCTGATAGGCCCAATCCGACACCTCTCTCTGCAACCAAACATCCATTTCCTCCAGTCAGATCGAAAAGACCACCACTGCTCTCAGATCAGTACCACTCACCTGTGCCCAAAGCCCCTGCTGGGCCTGTCTCAACATAACCTGATAAACTCACTGCTGGACCCCACCCAACACCGAACCGAACACAACTCCTCCTAACACAAGGCACCCACCCTGCCTTACCCTAAATACTGCGTCACTTACCTTGCCACCTTTCGACCTAGCACCTTACCCACTTGGTATTCTACCCCATTGGCACCCTACTTACCTGGCACTGTAGCTCCTACTCATCTAGTATCCAAACAAAATGTCAACTTGCATCCTACCCAACTGGCATCCAATTCTCTCTATCCATCTGGCATCCTACCCTCCCAGCATGCCAACATCACACTTGCCTTATGGATTTAACCTTTGATAGCAATGGTCAAAGTAGATATCTGGACTTTACATTTCAGAATACTACAGTTGACTGGTGTAGAAATGGGTTGTGCGTTCTTCTGCTACAAAAGATCTGAGCATAACCTTCTGCCAGAATGTGGAGCTGCCTTCTTACATAAAAATAGAAAGAGCCAGAGTTGAAATCTCATGCATTCCTTTAAAGATCTGGTCCCATGATATTTTTGCCGGAACAGTGGGATCAAAAGTAAACACCAAGGAGTTGGTGGTTTTGGAACTAAAGGGGAAAAAATGATTGATAACATCGTGATTGGTTGCTGTCCAGGTGACCATGGCTTGTGTGAGGGCCAGTGCAACAGAAAATCACCCAGCCTGCAAAGAGAAAAATCAAAAAATCTGTCTCTTTCTCTCGTGTAGGTGTACCAAAAAGTCTCCAATCATGGCTGGCTGTCTGCCATTTACATTTCCCTGCAAATCCACTGTTGAAGCAGGAACACAAGCTTTTCAATATTATGTGAGAACAAATTCTCAAGCAGTGTATGAAAGAGAACATCAATGTTTAAAGAACATCGTGTCAGCAACAAAGAACGAAAGGATTTGGAAAAAAAAACAAACTCATCAACTCCTGTGGTCTAGATGGCTGCTATTGAACTGTGCTTCCCTGATTCTTTTCCTAACTTTAATGTTTATGTTATTTCTGTCTGATTGTGAAATGGCAAATTTAAAAAGGGATAGAGTTTAAGTTGTAGAGTTTAAGTTAGCAATTCATGATTTCTAATTGGCATTAGCTAAAGACAATTTGTTCATAATGAACAATTATTTTCTTGCTAAGTAAAGAAACAGACGAGTTTTTTTCTAAGGTTTGTCAATGATTTCATCAGTCAGGTGAATTGGAGACTCCTAATGGTTTGAATAGATCATTTCACATTTCTGACAACTTTAGGAATAGCAGAGCTTGATTTCCAGTGCACTGCTCCAGTGAGTCTTGACAGTCTGCTGAGCATTTCTTTGTCAATGAGAATTACAAATGTATGCAATAATTAATTTGAACCAAAAGTAATAATGTCATTGTAATCATAGCAATGATAAATGTCCTAGAAATATACCATAGTTGAGGTGTTCCACCTAATTAATTTCATGTGGACTTGTTAGTCCTTAAAATGTATATCTCACTACCTTGATGAATGGCTTTGTCTCTCTTTAGCCACACACAATTGGAAGACGAATTATACATTTCATGTGTTTTCATTGACAGACTACTAAGTAATAATTGTTGCTGAAACTTTTTATTCTAGTATCATTATTTGAATTTGGTGCACAATGAGAAACCATTGACTAACAGGGTCCAATTTACAGCAGACAGTGAGGCAGACCTTTGGCTGAATTTTCGATCAATTTTGTTTCTTGCGTCAGTATAGCAGTCACTGAAAACAACATTTTACACATCACTACAGGAAAGTTTCAATAGCTGAATCTCTGAAAGATAACATCTCTAAATATGCCTGTGATTTAAAAAACTAGTCAATTTTATTTGCCATGTTATTTGAAGGAAAATGATACAGCACAGATTTTTGATATATAAATCTTGTTTTGAATAGATAGGTGCTAAACATAAAACTATTAATTGAAATTTAATTCACTTAATTGATGCAAAGAGACTAAGCGTTGGATTGTTAAATTACTTCTACGCCTATTTCCACCTCTGCTAAGAATTGAACATTTGGGGCTTATTGATAAACATAAATGAGTATCTGATCACACATCAGTTAAGAAGTAATGGGCCAGATTTTATGATAATGAATGTAAAACTGACAGCATTGTTACCCCACTGAAACTGACAGAGAAACTTCACAGGTACCAATTGCGGACTAAAGCTTAAGGTCCTTCTATTTAGAATTATCTGCACTGAGGAAACGCACAACCTTTCACCTTGGCATAAAAAAAACTGTATCATAATGGTAGTCCAAATCACTTGTGCATGTACTTTTTAAAAATTCTCATTCTTTCACAAAATAATCATCCTCCGTATGTGTGCATTTTCTTTCAGCTGGCGTGATGAGGACCTCTTTGCTTCTGGTAGTCTTCAAGTATTTTTACGTTGCAAGGTCCTACAGCAGGACATCATAACACAAGGATTTCATCTGGTTATATTTAGTAACTATATCAAATGATTACAAATCATGTTAATATTATCAAAATTATCAAATAATGTTAATTGATATGATTTCATCATTGATTGTCTCCATAGCCATTAGCAAGAGGATCTAGGATCCAATTTTCAATTTGGCTGGGAGAAGGAATTTACTGGAGAAAATGAAATCAGAAATGGTCCAATTAGTTGGAACAGTTACCAAGAGATGGGGCTTTGCTCATGCAACTCATATCTATCTAACCCATAACATAAATGTAACAAGATAGGCTGGATCTAGATAATGCTTACTGCACAGTTATTAACAAGCATTATTTAATGACCTTTAGAAATAAATAACATCTGAACATTTTAAAGATGCAAAAGTAATTCATCAACTAGCTAATCTTAGAAATTATTTGTGTCAATAAATATTTTGTGTTCTGTGGAAAATGAAGAATATGAAGAATATTTACACAAAATGAGCATTCAAAATGTTTTACAGAATTTATCACGAAACCGCCATTTGGCTGGGACTATCCATTCTAATGCCTTTATTGCTTACCCTTGTACATTGCTCCATTTCAGATACTTGCTAATTCTGTCTTCAAATGATTAGATCATTTTAAATGTGGACAAATTGTTGATAAATAATGTCATGCTTTAATAGCCTGCAAACATATGATTTAAGAGTGGAAGAAAGTTGTTTGGCCCCTCAAGACTGCTCTGCCATTCAATAAGATCATGGCTAATCTGTTTGAGTTGCAAATTCCACATTCCTATCTACTTGACAATAATTCTTGATTTAATTGCTTTAAAAAATCCATCTACCTCCATCTTAAAAATATTCAATGATTCACGTTGACTGCCATTTGAGACAGAGATGTCCATCCAATCTATCCTCATAAAGATAACCCACTCATTCCAGGTATCAATCTATAAACTTCCTCTGAACTGCCTCTAATATCATTGCACTTACAATTAAATAAGGAGATCAAAACTGCACACTATATCCAAGATGTTGTCTGACTGATGCCCTGTACGACTGAAACATAATATCCTCACTTTGACAATTAATTCTTACTGTAATAAAATAATTTTTGGTCACTTGCTGTGCCTGCATAGAAATGTCGTGTGACTCATGGGTTAAAACACTTGGCTGCTCTGTTCCTTGGAATTTTGAACTCATGCTCAATTTAGGTAATACTCTGTTTCTTTTATGATGTAAAGTTCCAAAGTTTTCCCACATTGCACTTCATCTGCCAGATGTTTTTTCCCCACTTACCCACCCTATTACATCAGTCTGCAACTTCCTTATGCCTTCTTCATAACATAATTTCCGGCCTGTCTTCATGTCATATGCAAATTTAGTTAACATGCCTTTGCTCCCCTCTTTTAAGTCATGGATATATATTGGAATATATATACATATATATATTACAAAATATTAAGGTCACAGCACAGACACCTGAGGTATTCCCATTCTCCCATCTGCCAGGAGATAGATGGCGATAGTCCTCAACATGTAAGTTAGAGTGGTCAGCTGGTGATACCAGCTCACTGTTTGCTCCTCTGGATCTCCAACTTCGATTTGTTCTCCTGTACTCTTCATTTAATCCCCTGATGGTATTGGTAGAGTGATGGACACACTGGACAATGAGGTTGTAGATTACATTCGAGTACAATTCTGCTGCTGCTGATTGTTCACAATGCCTCATTGATACCCAGTCTTGAGTTACCAGTTCAGTTCAAAATATGTCCCTGTTAATGTGGTGATAGGGTCACACAACACATGGGAGGGTATTGTCACTTTGAAGACAAGTCTTCACCACTACAAAGACTGATCAAAGGTCACTCCTACCAATACTCAGAGACAATACAATTGTGGTAGGTAGACTAATGAGGATGTTGTCAAGTTTGCTTTGTTTACCTATGCTCAGTTTTTGTTCTGCCAGGGCCATTCAGCCCCTGAATTTGTTACAGCCTTGTTTCAAAAGTGGACAAAAGAGCCGAATTCCAGAGGTGAGGTGCGTGACTGCACTTCACAACAAGGCCACATTTGAGTGAGTATGCTATCAAGGAGCACTACAGAAATCAATGAAAGTCAAAAGAAAGATAAAATTCCATTGGTTGGATTTACACTGAATTCAAAAGGTCAGTCATCTCAGCTCCAGAATATCATTACAGGAGCTCTTCAGGCCTAACTAACTTCAGCTGCTTCTTCAATGACTTTCCTCCATCATAAGATCAGAAGTGGGTATATTTGTTGAGTATTCTTCACTATTTGTGACTCCTCAGATATTGAAGGAATTCAAATGGAAGAAGTCCTAAATAACATCCAGGTTCAAGTTGACAAGTGGGGAGTAACATTCATGCCACACAAGTGTCTGGCAACAACCCCCACCAACAAGCGAGAATATAACCATCTTAGCATTCAATAACATTTCCATCGCTGATTCTCCCATTATCAACCATTGATCAGAAATTTAACTGATTGACCATGTAAATACTGTGGCTACAACAGCAGGTCAGAGCCAGGAATCATGCAGCAAATAACTCACCTCCAGACTGCCCAAAGTCTGTCCAATATCTAGAAGGCACAGTCAGCGTATGATGGAATAGTCTCCATTTGCCTGCATGACTGCAGTTCCAACAACACTCAAGACACTCAGTACCAATCAGGACTAAGTACCCACTTGAAGGACAAAGGCAGCAGATACATGGGAACACTACCACCTGAAAGTTCCTCTTCATCCACTCAACATGCTGACTTTGAATAATTTTGCTGTTCCTTTATTGTTGCTGGGTCAAAATCCTGAAACTCCATCCCTAACAGCATTCCAGGCGTATCTACATCAAATGGATTCAGTGGATCAAGAAGGCAGCTCACCACCTTTTCAATAGCAATTAAGGATGGGCAATAAATGTTAGCCTAATGAGTAAAGCTCATATCACCTGAACCGTTAATTGAAAAAAAACTAATTTATTGGTTAAATTATTTTTGCGCAACTTTGTCCATTTACTCCCTGCAACTTAAGGCGAACATGATATTTATTCTTGATATCCTCTGTTTAACACCATGTGAGATTACATTTTTCCTTTTTAGATTTTTTTTGACAAGTAATTGTTTTAGTTTGTTCACTTTATCTTCTTACAACTTTTCGTTTACAAGGTAACACTTTTATTATCACAACCTACTAAGTCACTCTGGGAAAATATAACTGTGATTCTACAAATATTTAATATATCTGCATTACAATCGAACACTCGTCGAAAGTAATCCAACTTTACTAATCTCTTAATCATATTGGATAAAATCACATGTGTCTTCTTATGAACAACAGTGAGATTAACTTTCAAAGCCAACACTGAGCATTCATTACAGCTGTTTTATCAGTGACGAGACCAAAGTGCACAAAATAGCTTGCAAGTTTGATTTCCAATTAACTACAAGTCATTTTAACAACAGCTTCTTACCAAATCCTCTGCAAGGAAAAGTCTTTTTTAATCAAATTACAAGCAGGTTTCCTGCCTATATTCATTGGTAGGCAGAATTAGCAGTGCTGAATGTAGGCTCACTAACCACATTAGTTTAATAGACCAGAGATAACAAAGTGTAGAGCTGGATGAACACAGCAGGCCAAGCAGCATCAGAGGAGCAGGAAAGCTGACGTTTCTGTTCTGGACCCTTCTTCAGAA
>NC_063351.1:18449222-18526567 GCF_021869965.1 Rhincodon typus | reverse complement strand
TTGTTATCTCAGATTCTCCAGCGTCGGCAGTTCCCACTATCTCTGAATCAGTTTAATAGATCATATTTGTTAGAATTTTAAAAAGACATCACCACTATGGTCTAGGCATAACTAAACTATGTGATTGATGAAAAAATATTCCACCCTTGTCAACTGATTGTGATTTGGTTGAGTTCAGTACTTTGGTGAAAAGAACAGAAAACATTACATTCATTTTGTTCCTACTTGTTATAAACTATCCATGTTTTCTTGTTTATGCACTAATGAATTTAATTTTAAAAGTAAGTTACAGTGGGACTCAGGAAACCACAATGTAGATAGAAAGAGGCTATTTCCTTGAACTACAGAGTTTGGGACTAGGGGATATCATGTTGCTTAAAAATTGGAACCAAATACAGTTTATCAATCAGGAGTAAAGTTAATAAAGCTGGTAGGATCACGGAAATCTGTTCTGCAAATGATAGTTGATACAAGGCCAAATGCTTTGGGGATTAAATATTTGTATGTTTTTAATGTGGAGATCCAAATTACTATATAATGCCACTTAATTGACACAGCAGCAATTATCTCTCCTCAACTCCTATGCCCCCAGGCATGGGTCCTAAAAAGGATGTAAACAACATCAGGAACATTCCACTGAGGGTCATCAAGGAAACATGAACAGGGTTTGCATGGAAACACTCATAAATGAAAAAAACAATTTTTACATATTTCAGGCTTTAACTCTGCCCAGGTAAATTACATAGGACTAAATTCCATGCCACTACACAAGGAAAAGTGCCCTACTCATTTCCAGCACATATCTGTCATCAGATATGGATTAAACTGGTCACTCCTCATATGAGGAGTGAACTTAAACTTTTTTTTTCAAGAAAAAAAAGGTTTAGAAATACATTAATTCAAATTGAATAGAGTAAATATTTTATTGAAAGCAACACAATTAGAAAAGTTATATTTATGAATTTTACAATTACTATTGAAATGTGAATTGTTTTTGTGACAGTTTGTAGAATTGTAATTTTACTGTTCATTGTTGGACCTATCAACAACAAATGGATTCAGCAATAAGTTAAAATCTGTTGGTTGTGAATATGTATAAAGGGCATTATGAGACCAATTTTATGATGCTGTAGCCTTATTTATTACAAATTTAGGCTTTTATTCTTCATAGCTCTACATTCAGGCAAATGTATCAGAAATCCTATCTTGTCCTGCTGGTGGACAAATTTCCACAATAGATGCCTGGTTTGATAAGGATATTTTTTATGACTTGATATCCATCTGTGTATTTACTCAACTGGGAGCAGAAACATAATCCTGAAAATTCCTGCACAATTACAGAGAATATGGATATTTTAAGTTTGTGTATTGCGCCTTCACTCACATGTCCCTCCTTTCATATTAATGGCTCTGTCTCCAAGCTACAAACATTAATAAAATGAAAGTTTCAAAATTTCACTTGTCCTGAGATTTTATTCAAATTACTATCAGATTTCTGGGAATTATAATACTCATGTGTCTTATCATTTCAATATTTTTAGACAAATGATCATAATTCAAATTGAAAATGTTGTTACAAGGTAATCAATCTTCAATGTAAGATTCACAAAATTGAGGTCTTGCTGCCTGTGACTTCAATCCATTGATTTCAACTCAGTCATAGAACTTCATTTATCCAATATATATATATATTACCCCGTGTAATGTCTTAACACTTGTGAGGACTCCCCTTTGTCAATTTTCTACACTGCTCTAGGCAAATTCTGCTTCAGATTAACAAGCCTCTAAGTATTTTTGACATTGAAATCAAACAGCTAGAATTCAAGTTTACTAACCTTTTCAGAGTCATAGAGTCATACAGCACGGAAACAGAACCTTTGGTCTAACCAGTCCATGCCGAACATAATCCCAAACTAAATTAGTTCCACCTGCCTGCTCCTGGCCCATATCCCTCCAAGCCTTTCCCATTCATATATCCATCCATATGTCTTTTAAATGTTGTAATTGTAGCCGCATCCACCACTTTATCAGGAAGTTCATTCCACATGTGAGCCACCCTCTCTGTAAAAAATTTGTCTCTTGCATTTTTTAAATCTCACTCCTCTCACTTTAAAAATGTGCCCCCTAGTCTTGAAATTCCCCATCTTAGGGAAAAGACAACTATCATCAACTTTATTTATACCTCTCATTGTTTTATTAACTTCTATCAGGCCACCTCTCAACCTCCTACGCTCCAGTGAAAAATGTCCCAGCCTAACCAGCCTTTCCTTCTAACTCAAACCTTCCATACCTGGCAATATCCTAGTAAATCTCTTCTGAATCCTCTCCAGCTTGATATATCCTTCTGGGCGACCAGAACTGGACACAGTATTCCAGAAGAGGCCTCACCAATATCCTGTACAACCTCAACATAGCATCCCAACTCCTGTACTCAAAGGACTGAGCAATGAAGGCAAGCGTGCCAAACACCTTTTTAACCATCCTGTCTATATGTGACGCAAACTTTAAAGCATTATGTCCCTGCCCCCCTCGGTTCCTCTGTTCTACAACACTACCCAAGGCACTACCACTAATTGCATAAGCCCTACCTTGTTTGTTGTCCTAAAATGCAATACATCGCATTTATCCAGATTGAATCCTTCAGCCATTTTTCAGCCCATTGACCCAATTGTTCAAGATTACTTTGTAATCTTAGAAAACCATCAGAATTCAAATCCACAACATGGTTCCCACTGTGGTGCAAGACTGGGTATTCAAGAGGCATTGTGAACTATCATCAGCATAAACATTATATTCAATCCCAATCTGCAATTCCATGACCTGAAACTAACATTATAATCAAGGCAGGGGCTCAACCCTGGTCTAATGAAGAGTACAAGATGGCATGCCAGGAGATGCATCAGGCATACCTAATCTGATTTTGTGTGCCCCCTCCCATCTCCTATTCTATTTCAGCCCTCTAATCTTCTGATCCCTAAACCCACTTCGGGTATCCTGTTTTGCCCCCTCCCCACCTCACCCTTGCCATATCTTGTGCCCTATCTGGTCTCACTCTAAACTCCTGACCTTCACCAGGCAAGCAGCATCAGAGGAAGTGGACATGTGCAACATAATGGTTCTGAAATACTTAGTGTTGGAGAACTGTAGTAGACTTCAGCCTATTTAATGATGCCACACAGTCTTGGGTAGAGGCTCAGTGGAGTTCAGCTCTAGATCACAGCAGATGTGCCATCCATGGATTCTGATGTTATTGGTCATTTCTGCTAACTCTTCAATGTAATTTGCACATTTTGATATCTTGCAATAAATTACATTTTGTTTTGAAGACAAGTTCCTCTTCTTGTTAAGACTCATTAGTGTTTCATGCTTTACCACCGTTAATCAAACAGGTCCCAAGACCCATGACAGAAAGGAGCATTTGTAGCAGCATTCTATACAAACCACAAGCTGCCAGTAGGTGGTTCAGCAAAAGTAAAATATGGTTGATCGGTGGTGTGATTAATACTTATATAACGCAAGGTAATAAAATTTTCATAAAATCCATTCTACATAGGAGGAAAGAAGTTCAGAAGACACATGTGTTTATAACTTTAAGATCATTATATCTTTAGAAGACTCAGATAGTCAGTCAGCAGCCATAAATGCATAAGCAGAGAAGTAGTCTACAGAACTCATGGAAAGAAGGGCAGAGTAAAAGCAATACCCCAGGCTAAAAGTCATCTCAGAACTGTAGGGTGCACAGAAAAGACAGAGTGGGCTCATGCAAAAATAGAAAATTGGTCACACATGGCATGAACATGAATGATCTGTCAGGGCAGTCCAGTTTTGAGGTTTGGCTGCGAATTAACCATTTTACAACTCAAAGAATAAAGTTAAAGATCCATGTTAGACGAGGCAAAAAAAAAGGCACAAGGTACCAGGCTGAGAAAGATAGAGGTTTAAAAACAGGAACATCACTCACTGTAAGCATTATGTCCATAGCGAGAGTGCAACATGAGGCACAGATACAGGAGCAAACCCAAGGGCCTCTAAATTAATTTATACAATGGAGCAGGTTCACATTGACTAAAGGACATTTTAAAAGATTTAGAAAACAAAATCTAACAGAAGAAGAAAATTAGAAGAATTTAATAAGTGAGATAATATCAAGAAATACATCATCTAAATTGTCGATTTGGCAGCAAACTTTTCCAAGGCCATAAATACAGATTTTTTTAAATTTGAAAAATTAAAGATAGAGGTGTGTACTTTCAATTAGGATGTGAAAGACAGGTAAGCATAAATATTGTTCTTGAAGAAGCAGGCAAATGCCATCCAGACTACAAAAGGCAGAAAACTTCCATTTTGCCCATAGGATGTGGGAAACCACTATTTTAATCATAAAAGAGGTGGGAAAGTCCCAGTAAGTGGTACAGAGACACTGTATGGTTATTTAACTGAAATTACATTTAATTTAAAGAAAATAATATAGCAGCAATACAGTTTCAAGCATGTGTAAATTGTGACAGGATTATAACATTGCTATAAGCTTAAGGATACAATGAAAGAAAAGAAAAATGCATTATCGATCATTTATAAGTCAGATTACAAACACATTGAGATGGTGCAATTTAAAAATAAAAGCTTAATAGTGTTGAGAGTAAATAACCACATTTAAAGCAATTGCAAAAGAAATAATATTACCTCAAAGATTTAACACCAAGGATCAGCCAAAGAAAAGATACGATTGGACATCTTGGAGATAACTTTTCTTAAAATTCTAGATTCCTTCAAAATTAAATACTAAATCTCAAGCCAAACACATAAATTTACTACTGTATTCAATAGAATCTACATCAAATGATATTAGATCTAAAAACACAAATGAGCTGTACAAATTGGTAGAAAATGTGATTATGGAGCTTTGAAATCTAGTAACAAAAGATAGTTGCTTTACTTATTGATGAACCTTTATCAGATATATTATAACCCAAGGGATATTTGTATTTGGAGAAAACTATCTACATTAAGTTGGAAGCCGGAACCAGGAAGTCTCACAGATATATCCCAAAAGGAGGTGGACAACCTTACTGTAAGAGAAGTGCTGAGTCTATCCACTTTATAATCTTTAGACATGCTTCAGACAAATATGACAAGCAGACACAAAGACTGTGACAACAGATATTAAGAATCAGCGCCAGCTGCACATACAGAAGTAATACCCAGCTATGACAAAAGAATTTGTAAAACTACAGGTCACTTTCAGAACTTATGTAGAAGTAGCATACAGTTTCAGAGCAGCATAAAACCATTTGCTTATACAAAGCTGTAAATGAAAAAGAAACCCCACGGCAGGAAAGATACCCAAAGCATTTCTATGGGGAATTGATGATTCAATTGATGCAGGTTTGACAGAACTTGTTTATATCAATGGATAGCATATTAATTTTAAGTTTGATGCAGGTACCAGTGTCCCTGTATAATCAGATCAAGTACCCTGGCTGAAGAAACAGGAGTTACATTCAAAAGTGATGAGACTTCATGCTTCAGGTAGAATAACTCCTGATATATCACGAATAACACTAAAACAAAACACATCCAAGACTGTTGAAAATGTGCATGCAATTCATAATCAATACTTCTCATTTTTGAGCCTGCATGTATGTCTTGACCTCAAGACCATTGAACCAACAAAGAAGTTCAGTTAGTTACAAGAAAACAATGGCTTCAGGAATAAACCATTGCCAGCCAACTGAAGAACATAGAACAAAGAACTGTACAGCACAGTAGCGGCCCTTTGGCCCACGATGTTGTGCCGAACTTGTACCCTAAACCTAAGGTCTATCTAACGTCCACCCCTACCTTATACTATCATCCATATGCCTATCTAATAGCTGGTTAAATGCCCCAATGAGGCCGACTCCACTACCCTCTCCAGCAATGCATTCCACGCCTCTATTGCTCTCTGAGTAAAGAACCTACTTCTGACGTCTCCCCTACATCTACCTCCACTCACTTTAAAACTATGCCCCCTCGTAATAGCTACCTCCACCCTAGAAAAATTCTCTGGCTATCCACTCTATCTATACCTCTGATCATCTTGTACACCTCTATCAAGTCACCTCTCATCCTTCATCATTCTAAAGAGAAAAGCCCTCGCTCTCTCAACCTTTCCTCGTAAGACCTTCCCTCCATTCTAGGCAACATCCTGGTAAATCTCCTCTGCACCTTTTCCAACGCTTCCACATCTTTCCTGTAATGAGGCCACCAGAACTGGACACAATACTCCAGATGTGGCCGAACCAGGGTTTTGTATAGCTGGAGCATAACTTCATGCCTCTTGAACTCAATCCTCTATTAATGAAAGCTAACACACCATATGCCTTCTTAACAACTCTATCCACCTGGGTGGCAGCTTTCAGAGAACTGTGGAGATGAACCCCGAGATCCCTTTGCTCCTCCACACTGCCAAGAATATTTCCGTTAACCCTGTATTCTGCTTTCAAATTTGTCCTTCCAAAATGAATCACTTCACACTTTTCAGGGTTAAACTCCATCTGCCACTTCTCAGCCCAGCTCTGCATCCTATCAATGTCCCTTTGTAACCTAGAACAGCCCTTCGCACTATCCACAATTCGACCCACCTTCGTATCGTCTGCGAACTTACTAATCCACCCTTCCACTCCTACATCCAAATCATTTACAAAAATCACAAATAGAAGAGGACCCGGAACAGATCCTTGTGGTACACCACTCGTAACTGAGCACCATGTTGAATATTTTCTGCCCACTACCACCCTTTGTCTCCTAAGGGTCAGCCAATTCCGAATCCAATCTGCCACATTTCCCCTATCCCATGCCTCCTTACTTTCTGTATGAGCCTGCCATGGGGGAACTTATCAAATGCCTTACTTAAATCCACGTATACCACATCCACCGCTCCACCTTCATCCACGTGTTTGGTCACCTCTTCAAAGAATTCAATAAGGTTTGTGAGGCATGATTTACCCCTCACAAATACATGCTGACTATCACGTATCAAACTGTGCCTTTCCAAGTGATTATAAATCCTATTTCTCAGAGCCCTTTCCAATAATTTGCCCACCACTAAAGTAAGACTAACTGTCCTGTAGTTTCCGGGGTTATCCCTATTCCCTTTTTTGAACAAGGGAATGACATTTGCCACTTTCCAATCTTCCGGCACTATACCAGTGGACAGTGAGGACGAAAAGATCGTCGCCAAAGGCCCTGCGATCTCTTCCCTTGCTTTCCATAGAATCCTTGGATAAATCCCATCAGGTCCAGGGGACTTATCTATCTTCAAGTTCCTCAAAATTCCTAGTACATCTTCCTTACTAACATCCACCTCCTCTAGCCTACCAGCCTGTTTCACACTGTCCTCCCCTACAACTAGGTCCCTCTCAGTTGTGAATACCGAAGAAAAGTATTCATTAAGGACCTCTCCTATCTCTTTAGGCTCCATGCACAAATTCCATTTACAATCCTTGATCGGCTCTACCCTTTCTTTGGTCATTCTCTTATTCCTCACGTACGTGTAAAAAACCTTGGGGTTTTCCTTGATCCTATCTGCCAAGGTTTTCTCATGCCCCCTTATAGCTCTCCTAAGCCCTTTCTTCAGCTCGTTCCTGGCTAACTTGTGTCCCTCTAGAGCTTTTTCCAATCCTTGTTTTCTAAACCTTATATAAGCATCTTCTTTCTCTTAACCAGTCGTTCAACCTCTCTTGAGAACCAAGGCTCCCTCACTCGACTATATCTTCCCTGCCTGCTAGGGACAAACATATCGAGCACACGCAGTATGCATTCCTTAAACAATCTCCACATTTCTATAGTGCTCTTCCCTGACAGCATCTGTTCCCATTTTATGTTACCCAGTTCTTGCCTAACAGAATTATAATTACCCTTCCCCTAATTATAAACCTTACCCTGCTGTATGTACCTATCCTTTTCCATGACTATTGTAAAAGTAGCAGAGTTATGATCGCTACCGCCAAAATGCTGTCCTACCAACAGGTCTAACACTTGGCCCGGTTCATTGCCAAACACCAAATCCAAAGTGGCCTCTCCTCGTGTTGGTCTATCTACATACTGTGTCAGGAATCCTTCCTGAACAGACTGGGCAAAATCCGCTCCATCTAAACTATTACAACTAAAATGTTTCCAATCAATTTGGAAAGTTGAAGTCACCCATGACAACCCTATGACTTCTGCACCTTTCCAGTGTCTGTCTCCCAATCTGCTCCTCCACTTCTCTGCAACTATTAGGGGGTCTGTAAAAAAACCCCAACAAAGTGACTGCTCCTTTCTTGTTCGTGACCTCAACCCAAACTGACTCTGTTGACATATCATTCTCGAACTGCCTTTCAGTAGCTGCTATACTAGCCCTGACTAGCAATGCCACTCCCCCGCCTCTTTTACCACCCTCCCTATTTTTTTTAAAGCATCTAAATCCCGGAACTTCCAACAACCATTCCTGACCCTAAGTTACCCAAGTTTCTGTAATGGCCACAACATCGTAGTTCCAAGTACTGACCCATGCTCCAAGTTCATCTGCCTTGTTTCTGATACTTCTAGCATTGAAGCATACACACTTTAAACCATCCCTGTGTCCACAATTACGCTCCATTGACCGCAGTTCTTTATTAACAACTTCATTCCCTGTTGTGTCTGTTGGAAGGCTGAATACCTCATCCTCTGAATTACAAATCCAGTTCCCCACCCCCTGCCAATCTAGTTTAAACCATCCCGTATAGCTCGAACAAGCCTCCCTCCCAGGATATTTGTGCCCTTCCAGTTCAGGTGCAACCCATCCTTCCTGTACAGGTCCCACCTTCCCCAGAATGTGCTCCAATTATCAACATAATGGAAGCCCTCCCTCCTACACCAGCCCTGTAGCCACGTGTTTAGCTGCACTCTCTCCTTATTTCTTACCTCATTATCACGTGGCACTGGTAGTAATCCACAGATAACTACCCTGTTTGTCCTGGACTTCAGCTTCCAACCTAACTCCCTGTACTCGTTTTTCACATTCTCAGTTCTTTTTCTACCTATGTCATTGGCACCGATGTGTACCATGACTGCTGGTTGCTCACCCTCCCCCTTAAGGTTCTTGGAGACACGATCCGAGACATCACGGACCCTGGCACCCGGAGGCAACATACCATCTGTTCATCTCATTCGCGTTCACAGAACCGCCTGTCTGTGCCTCTAACCATTGAATCCCCCATTACAATTGCTCTCCTATTCTCCCCCTTCCCTTCTGAGCCACAGAGCCAGAGACCCGGTCCCTGCGGCTTACCCCTGGTAGGTCGCTCCCCCCCAACAGTATCCAAAACAGTATACTTATTGTTGAGGGGAACGACCACAGGGGATCCCTGCACTGACTGTTTCCTTCCCTTCCCTTTCCTTACTGTCACCCAACTGCCTTCGTTCTTAGGGGTAGCTATATCCCTGCAGCTCGTTTCTATCACCACCTCAGCCTCCCGAATGATCTTCTGTTCATCCAGCTCCAGCTCCAGTTCCCTAACACGGTCTTTGAGGAGCCGGAGCTGGGTGCACTTCCCACAGGTGAAGTGAGCAGAGTCACTGCTGTTGACTCTTACCTCCCACATCCTGCAGGAGGAACATTGCACTGCCCTGACTGCCATCCCCTCGAAATTTAAACTTCCCCGAAAGATTTGTAAAAAATAGAGAATAACTTACTTACCCTTTTATTGTTAGGTTAGAGGAGGTGGAAGGGTGGGAGACACCACTCTTGTGGTGTCTCGGGCTTTGATTCCACCCAAATTATATTTCTTTTAAACTGAAGAACTTAACTTTCCAGCAATCCCCTCGCACTGTCTCCCGACTCCCGCTGTTGAACAAATGGTCATTCGGTAAATCATTTCTCTAGGCTTCTTAGAGTCTTTGTCAAACCAAAAAGAAGAAAGAATTCATTTAAACTAATTATAATTCTTGATCTTCTTTTTTAACTATCCACAGAAGCCCTGCAGTGTGGAAACAGGCCATTTAGCCCAACAAGCCCACACCAACTTTCTGAAGAGCATCCCACCCAGACTCATCCTCCTAGCCCTACATTTACCATGGCTAATCCATCTAACCTACACATCCCTGGACAATTTAGCTTGGCTAACTCACCTAATCTGCATATCTTTGGACAGTGGGAGGAAACCTGCAAAGACACTGGGAGAATGTAAAAGCTCCACATAGCCAGCTGCCCAAGACTGGAATTGAACCTAGGTCCCTGGTGCTGTGAGGCAGCAGTGTTAACCACTGAGCCACTGTGCTACCCAAGTGGGATTGCATTTGTTAATTTATATGTTCTAGGCTCTTCCCAGAATCAGAAAATATTTCGTGATTCGATTCAATGCTGGTACGGACTCAAGCAGCTAGATGTACAACAGGAACAAAAACAAAGTTGCTGGAAAAGCTCAGCAGGTCTGGCAGCATCTGTGGAGGAGAAAACAGAGTTAATGTTTCGGGTCCGGTGACCCTTCCTCAGAACTGCAACTTTGTTTTTGTTCCTGATTTACAGCATCCACAGTTCTTTTGGTTTTTATTTCAGCTAGATATACTGCTGGTTCAATTTCTAAACTTCTGATGAAAGGTCATTGATCTTTGCCATTGTCTTCTCCTCATAGATACTGCCTGAATTCTGTGTACACCCAGCATCTACTTATTTTAACTTAAGTGTGCAATAAATGAATTTTTTTGTATTTTGTAATTGTATTTATTTCTTATGTTAAATTGAATAAGCGAACATATGGCATAGAAAGCTTGCTTTGCCTTGAAAGATTCTTCACACAAAGTTGAGTTATAATTCAGACTGCAGAACTCTTGCTGGCTGGAGAACTGGTAAGTTCTCATGTCACCTACTTTTCGAAAGGCCCACCAATCAGGCACTTAACTGGGCAGTGACTCAAAGACCCTGTAGGGGGCAGGAATCTATTAGCAGCTGGTGAATCAGGCTGGCAGCTATACATTACTTGGGAGTGCCACTGGGAAGACAATGGCTGCTACTCTTAATGCATCCACTTGAGTCCATGGTGCACTGCCAGGCCACAGGCAAGAGTGATTGTGTGAGGGTATTTGTATGACGGTGTTGCAGAGGGGAGGGTGTCTGGTAGCAAGGGCTGGTGGATTTCTCTCAGGGTCACCCCTCCTTCCCAATGTTCGTACATAGTTACTGCATACCATGATTGAGTAAATGATGATGTATGCCAAAAAGCAGAGACTCCTGCAATATTTATCTTCCCCTCTCCTTGGACTCAAACAGTGCAGAATAAAAATGGTGTGGAAGGGTTGCAAAATAGGGCCAGCAATTGAACAACACGTGGAGTGCAGAATATGGAAGAAATGGAGACCTCACTGGTATTACCTGAGCACTTCAAGGAAGTTGCAGACCCAAACCAGTCTGGACAATGGCTGAACTGGTGCTATAGGCATACAGGGTATTGCAGCACATTGAGACTAGCTACAAAGCTGAGGCAGGAATTTGTGTTATTTGGTGCAGCTTTGGAGGTAGACGGACACCATCGTAGTCAGATAAGGGATCAGAAAGGAAACAGCTACAAATGATGAAGTAACTGAAGCATTCAATGTCAATTTCAATCTCAGAAAGCACACCATTGCTGAGTGGGTGATGTTTACTAAGTGCACAAAGCAACCAGAAGAGAGAGTTAATTAGTAATGATTTATATTTGCTGACAGAAAATTGTGAGCATGCTAATTTAAAAAAGGAATTAATCTGAAATTGAGTCGTCATGGGGATTGAATATTGTCAGATCTTTTGTAGTCAAGGGATGATTTGATGTTGTTGAACTCTTTTCAAGTTGACCAGGCATGTAGAGGCGAGAAAACAAAACCATACATTAACTCAACGTGACAGGAAGAAATCTTGGCAAAAATGACTAACCCTCTGACGCTCTTTGGGCTCCAGAGTAAAACTGTGCATGCATAGAAACGCAGGAAGCAAAAAGCGGTCACATTATTTGCCATAAACCAGTGCTATTGGTTAGGCAGGAAAAGGCAGCATTGAGGTGAAGGCTCTCCTGTCAAAACTGCAGAATGCCATTTTTGTAAAAGGGTTGGCTATTTTGATGCAGTGTAACACAGCAAGACTCTTACGTTCAGAAGCAAAAGAAACACAAAGGTCAGCAAAGTCCAATGAATTTTAGATATTAATGACATGAATGTGTTATTCATGGGTAAGATTAAAGGATCAACTGAAGTTGTTGGGTGCAGCAATGTTAGTCGATAGAATTAAGTAAGGCCCAGATGTTCCAGTAACCAGAGTCATTGGAACAGTGCAGACTGGAGCTATGTGTCGGGACAATGTAAAATCCGAGCTGCAGCAGGGTCTGTGAGAAATGCCTGGGAAATTAAAAATTGCAGTGGCCAATTCCCCTGCTTCAGGAACCCTCTGAAAGAGTCAACTGCAGTCAGAGAATTAAGAGTGTTCTGACTCAATTAAGGGTGAATATTTAGTCAGGAAAAATTAAAGGATTAAAAACCTACTGTAGCTTTTGGGTAACTATTAAACTGAACACCAGCCTCTATTCACCTGCCCCCAACTATACCTTCATATCACACAATGTTCAGAATAATGACAATGTATCCAATGATGTTGATATTCTTTTGGACCTTTAAGTGACATCTATTTGGCTCTGTCTCAGCTCCAAACCTACTCTTGCCAGATCTGCTGCTCTAATGGTTCATTCACATTTGCTAAGTCACATAAAATCACTCGATTTAACATCCCCTCAAATCATTGAAACTCTGGGACATTTTGAGGATGTAGATATTTTTTAATAGTTCTAGTTTTTTTTTAAGAATCTAGCTGAGAGCTCAGATGCTTGAACAATGTGTCTCTGGAACTTAATAATTAGTTTTGAGAACTCACATTTGTAACTGAGGACAAGTCCCTCTTCTTGTAGACTCATACTCTGTCGTAGTCGATCCATGGATGAGGAGGTTATCCACGTGGCAAATTAGAACCTCAAATCCTTCAAGGATACTTGTCATCAGCTGCTGAAAAATCTTTGTTGTAGATGTGATACTAAAGTGTTATCTCTTAAAACATATCACCCAAATGATGTAATAAAAGTTATCAGTAATCATGTTTCCTCATCTAAAGCTAATTGCCAAAAGCCATACAATCACATCTAGCTGAATGAAAGTTGAACTCATTCCCAGTTTTGCCAAACTCTCACCCACTGATGAAGTTGGATTGATTTATCTTTAAACAGCTTCATTCAATGGTACATGGTCAACTCAGACTTTATAGTGACCCATTTGTGTTTGGTACTGGAATGATACCTGAACTCCAACTTGTAGATTTTGTTAGAAGTGAGATAATTTAAAACTGAGAAGGAGGAGGAATTTCTTCTTGGGGTGGGGGGGGGGGGGGGGGGGGATGACTCTTTGGAACTGCTTACCATAGAGAGCTGCAGGGTCAGAGTGCTTTTGTATTTTTGAGGCTGATATGGGTAGATCAGTAAGGGAATCAAGAGTTATGGAGAAAGTGCAGGGAAGTGGACATAAGGAGTATTAGATCAGCTATAATCCTATTAAATGGTGGACAGGCTTAAGGGTCTACTCCTGTTCCTACTTTTTATGAGCTTATGGTTGTAACATTGAGTCAACTTCTTGTTTTACCTTTTGCTAAAGTGGCTAAGGAACCTTTCGAACAGACAGGCCTTGTTCCTGGACTTAGATACTAAATTACTTCCATCATCCCAAGTCCTTTGAATACCCATGGAAGTTCTGCCCTAAGATCTTTAAGCTTTAATTGTTCCACTTTGCAAATTAGGCGTAAATCTGCAAAAACGTTTCTGCATAAAAGTGAACAATCGTATGTCATGATTCTGGGTCACACATATTACAAATTATTTAAAAATGCTACTTTTCATTTGTTGTTGCCAGACCACATCATCGCCTGTTTTAGAAGCTGATTCCAGATTCAGAAAGATGATAAAGTAGACCTGTGCATCTTGCACTTTGACTAAAGGAGTAGAAAGATATGCAGTTAGTGGAAAGGAAGCCTTAAGAACAACATGGGGTTGTGAGATGTTTATGGACTACTTCCTGGTGTTCACTTCATAATTCAGACAAATTACAACCTTTGGTTACTCTGTTGGATGCTAATGAATAAGCAAAGTTACAGCCAGGAGTGCAGAGATTTCATCTGAGGTTGATGTTATTTGTTTCTACACTTCAATATATGCAAGAGAACTGACTGGAACAGATGCATCATCATGTATTCCTGTGCAGGGCTGAACAAGAGTGTGATGATCCCAGATGTTGTCAATACTGGACAAGTCAGATCTCATTGAAACAGAAACAGAAATTGCCAGGAAAACCCAGCAGGTCTGGCAGCATCTATGGAGAGAAAATGGAGTTCTGAAGAAGAATTATTGGACCCTAAATATTAATTCTGCTTTGTCTCCACAGATGCTGAGAGACCTGCTGAGTTTCTCCGGCAATGTCTGTTTTTGTTTCAAATTTCCAAAAAATGCACTTCTTTGTATATTTGTGTTATTTTTTCCAGATCTCAATGAACCTTGGCTTGGTATGCCATAAGTTTTATTTTCCTTTTGTTTACCATCCAGGTCAGTCACTGAGAATATTCACCAGAACCTGCCAATTCTCTGTCATGGCAATGGATCAAAATCCCAAAATATTTATAGCCATCTTTTAACATTAATTCAAAAATGTGTTGCTTATAACACAGCAGAGTCTTCAGCATATCACCCATAGTAACAGGGAGTGTTAGTACAGTAACACAAGATCCTAAAAACAACGATAAGCACATACTGCCATATGGGTTCATACTTCTTTGAAGTTTTGCATCACACATAGATAAAGTGGTTAAGAAGGCATTCAGCACACTTGCCTTCATTGCTCAGATCTTTGAGTATAGGAGTGGAGACTTCATGTTGAGGTTGCACAGAGTGTTGGCGAGGCCTCTTCTGGAGTGCAGTGTCCAGTTTTGGTTGCCCTATTATAGGAAGGATATTACTAAGCTGGAGAGGGTTCAAAGAGATTTACCAGGATGTTGTCGGGATTGGAGGGTTTGAGTTATAAGGAGAGGCCGGACAGGCTGGGACATTTTTTCACCAGAGCGTATAGGAGATTGGGGGGTGATCTTATAGAAGTTTATAAAGTCATGAGGGATAAAGCCAAGGTGAATGGCAAGTGTCTTTTCCCTAGGGTGGGGGATTTCAAGACCATGGGGCATATTTTTAAGGTGAGAGGGGAAAAATTTAAAAAAAGACTTGAGGGTCAATAATTTTACACAGACAGTCGTTTGTGTGTGGAATGAATTTCCAGAGGAAATGGTAGATGCAGGTACAGTCACAACATTTGAAAGACATTTGGATAAATACATAAATAGGAAATGTCTGAAGGCATATGGCCCAGGTGCAGGCAGACGTAACTGGGATTATGGTCGGAGTGGACTAGTTGAACCAAAGGGTCTGTTTCCGTTCTGTATGACTCTATGACTGGGATAAAAGGCTAGATCTTCTTCTGTTCTCCACCAGGATTCTCCCAATGACTTCACTAGGTACCAAATGCAAGGGTCTCTGGAGCTACTCAAGGAGAGGTTTTTATAACAGAAGAAGGATGTCCCCATTTTAAACTATGTAGCAGGGGTCCGAGACTGACTATTGTGAGTCTGGGAAGCGGCAAGAGAACACTTAAGAATCTTCCAAACATTGATGTAACAAAAAGTAGGCAGGCCTGCCTGGCCCTGAACCTTTCAGCTAGGAAACTTTGGGTTAGTGCTTGTGTCAACACTAGGTAAACCTCTAAAGGTTCAGTTCAGTGGCCTGAATGGTTTAGCAAAGAATCTTGGGAACCTGGATAATTTGATTGATAGCCCAGATCAGAGATAAATCGAAAAGTTCTGTCATGCCAATGTGACAAAACAATATCACAGTTGAAAGGAGGATAAGCAGGTAATGGTCTATCCAATTACCAACAATTTGGAGGACAAGGGTAGCAGTGAGGATGAGCAGGAGGAATCCATGTGTGACGCCAACATTGAGCCTTCTGTTACCTGGCTAACAAATACAGAAATATTAGCAAACCTAGACTTCTTATTCAGCAGATCCAGCAGAATCTGTGCAACATGAAACAAAGTTAATGGATTGAGTTCATTTCACGAGTTAACATTGATTACAAACTCAACTGGACTTGCACATAAACACAATGGCTACAAGAGCAGGTCAGAGGCTAGGAATAGTGCCGTGGGTAACTGATTTCCTGACTCCCCAAAGCCTGTCCACCACCTACAAAGCACAAGTCAGGATTGTCATGGAATACTCCCCACTTCCCTGCTTGATTAGCATCATATCCACAAACATCCACTCCCACCACCATCGACGCTCAGTAGCAGTAGTGTGTACTATTTATGAGATGTACTGCAGAAATTCACCAAAGAGCCTAGACAGCACCTTCCAAACCCACAAACAAGGACAAGGGCAACAGATACATAGGAACAGTACCACCTGCAAGATCTCCTCCAAGCCACTCACCATCCTGACATTGAAATATGTTGCTGTTCCTTCAGGGTTACTGGGTCAAAATCCTGGAATTTCCTCCTTATGGACATTGTGGGCCAACCTACTGTACATGAACTGCAGCGGTTCAAGGAGGCAGCTCACCACCACCTTCTCAAGGCACCTAGGGATGGGCAATAAATGTTGGTCTTCTTGTGATAGCCAAGTCCCACGAGTGAATTTAAAAAACCATTTGGTATCACTTCAAAACTGAAAGGAGCTGGAAAATAGTGCAATGGACAGAGTGGGATGAGGAGCAAGTGGAACAGATTTGAGGGTGTCCAGAAAAAAACACAAAAGCAACGATAATGGTGGTAATGAAGAGATAAAGGTGAAAATAGGTGTAAACGTTAACAATGGAAAGGAGAAAATGGGTCTGCCCAGCTGAGAGCAAAGTCAGCAAGATACAAAGGAGACACAGCCAGGGAAGGGTGGGGGGTGTAAGAAAAATGCTGTATAGAGATGCTATTTTGAAGTTGGTGAATTCAATATGAGTTCTCAAGGCTGCAAAGTAGCAAACCTGAAAATGAGAACTGAAAGAACTGTGGATGCTGTGAATCAGAAACAAAAGAAAAGTTGCTGGAAAACCTCAGCAGGTCTGGCAGCGTCTGTGAAGGAAAAAACAGAGTTAATGTTTTGGGTCCGGTGACCATTCCTCAGAACTGAGAACTGAGTAGTTCTTAGGAAGGGTCACCAGACCCGAAACGTTAACTCTGTTTTTTCCTTCACAGATGCTGCCAGACCTGCTGAGCTTTTGTAGCAACTTTGTTTTTGTTCCTGAAAATGAGACATTGTTCCTCCAGCTTCAACTGAGCTTCATTGGGACGTTATAGCAAGTCAAGGATAGAAATGTTAGCATGGGAGCAAGGTGTTTTCTTGAATAGGCAAACAAGTAGAAGGTCAAAGTCATTCCTACTGACAGAGCCAAGCAGTCACCCAGTCTGGGTTTGGTCTGATTTTTGTTGTGAAGTTGGGTAGGGTACTTGTGGATTAGCAGGCAGGAAGTTACAATTTGGCGTTTGTAAAATGCGAGGGGGGAAAAGCATTGAGTGGTCCCTTTAAAAGATCAGGTGCTTTTCCTATGCTTAGAGATTTAAAATGGATGTTTGTGAGCAGCAGCTTGAAAGTTTGCAAGTACACGGAGAGCACCCAATTTGAAACATTTGTATCAAAAGGCCATACAGTTAGCCAAGCAACAGTTGTTACCAAGACAACAAGTTTTTGAATTCAGCCAATCAATTTGTACCAGGCACTTAGATACCAAAAACCAATTAAATTTAAATCTGATGGTTTTGACAGCATTGGACTAACCCTACTGTAAGAAATATTGATATATCAGCAAGGGTGTGAAAAGAAGGAGGTAGTTGGACAAAGCCTCAGAGCTAACTGCCATCCACCAGAGCTAACAGCCCTCAGCTCACAAGAGAGAATTGCTGGCTCTTACAGCCTAATCTATGTCTCAGACAAAGCACCATTTAAATGCCAACGGTACCAACAGCATGACTAGTTAATATTCCTGACAAAAGAATTGACGGAGAAGGGACAGAACATTCTGGATGACACATAACCTGACTGTAATTTTGAGAGACTAAATTCTTTTTTTTATTTTGTAAAAGTGGGATTTGTATTTATTGGAACAGAATACCATTAGAATTTTGCTTTATTTGGGAATAGTTACTCGTTAGAAAGGGTTCATTCAGTTTGTTAATAGTTTAGTTAGTTTGTTCACTCTTAGAGTTAGATGAATAATTTGTCACTTGTTGATTTTAAAGTGAGTGTCAGGGATTTATTTTGTTTAACCTCTAGAAGTTGCTGAAAAGCAGGTTACACCAATTTTTACACGCCTGTAACAGATTATAGGGCATGGCGCTCCTCTTTGGGTGTTTTGGTTTTAGTTTCGGGAGGGGGGTGTGCGGTCAACCTCCGCTTTATAACGTCATTGTGAAGAAGACTGCATTGTGAGCAGTGAATACAGTAGGTTAGATTGAAAGATGAACAAGTAAGATGCTGCTTCACCTGGAAGTGAGGTGTTACACTTTCCACCATTGCATGGGAACGAGCTCGTCCCATAAGGCAACTTCCTTATCAGCTAGGCCCAGAATAGCTGGCCCAGGTTTGGGAGGACATTAACTCAATGCTGGAAAACCAAGTAATAAATCCAGACAGCAGTAACTGGAGCTCCCCCAGTTCTGCATTGACTAGTAATTTGCAGCAACTAGAACCAAGTCCGACTCAATACTCAAACTCGAAATTGCATAGGTTGAGAGGTAAGGCAGCCTCCATTACTATGACAGATTTACGCAAGTGGTCCTGGTAGGTTTCCATAATTGCCGATGCTCAGGGAACCTCCACGTCCCTAACTCTGGACAGGTTATATCAGTGTCAAGTCATGCTATTGAGACTCTGAACCGCCCCAGTCACCATTCAAAGTTTGGTGAATGAGATAATGGAGGATTTATTGCATTGCATTGTGTACCTAAACATCCTCCCTAGTGTGCAGTGTTAACTGGGAAACACGCTTAGAGCAACTGGAAACCCTGTTCTGGAAAATACAGTCATCAGAACTCGTGATTAAGCTCAAAAAGAGTGAATTCACTAAGGCCCAAGTGACCAATCTAGACACATAATGAGTCAAGGCTGCATACTACCCAGAGCTACAAAGGTAGAAGAAATAGCACAGTCCCTCTTTCCCACAACAAAACAGGAAATCATGAGGTCTTTGGATATTAAAAACAGATATTGTTGGAGAACCTCAGCAGGACTGGCAGCATCTGTGTAGAGAGAAGCAAAGTTAGCGTACCAGGTCCAATACCATTCTGCCTCAGAAGTCATTTTGAATTAAACATTAACTTCCTTTCCCTGTCCACAGATGCTGCAGATCTGCTGAGTTCCTCCAGCACTTCCTGTCTTTTTATTTTCAGATCTTCAGGATCCACATTACTTTGCTTTCCTTGTTTGAGGTCCTTGAGAATCTATAGGTTCTCCTGGAAGTTTATTGCAAACTTCAGCACAGGAGCTCCAATGCTGGTAGACAAACTACAGAAAAAGCAAAGGTAGAATGGACTGAGAAATGCCAAACTGCTTTTGAAAAATTGAAGGCAATTTTGACAAGTGAACCTGTGCTTGCAGCTCCAAACTTTAAATGAGCACTTGAAGTGGCCATTGATACAAGTGACAGGAGGATAGTGGCTGCTTATCTCCAGAAAAGTGAATCTGGAATGGAAAGACTAAATACTAAAAAGCCAAACAAATATCTGAGATGGTACTCCACAGTAGAGACGGGAACCCTGAGTTTACTCATGGCTCTGAAACAATTTGAGGCACATATCCAAAGTAGGTACAGAGAAATCGCAGTCTAAACTGATCACAAGTCATTAATTTCAGTGAATAAGTTTAAGACCCAAAATGCCAAGTTATTCCACTAGGACTGTTCCTTCTCCGTCCAACTTAAAAATCACCCACATCACCAGTAAATCAATCAGTGATTGCAGATGCACAGTTTAAAACTTGAAAGACCTGGTTTGAATCCAAAAAGCTAGTTGACCAAGACTAGAGGAATGAATTTATGCGTATGTCTGTTGTTATATGTTTCCTTTTCCTTTCGTTCTTTCGTAACGAAATCAGAATGAGTTTCATTTCATTTGTCCTAATTAGGTAGGACACATGTAGATATTAAAAACATTTAAAATAAAGATTGATGTAGGAGTTCAAGAAACTCCATTGCAGTGAGCAGGCAAAAGATATACATAAAAGGATGATACACATTTGCTATGAATTAAATTAGTGTTCAACTAAAAGAGTATAAAAATAGCTTAATCACTAAAAAGGAGGTCTGAAAAGACATGCGATAATCTGGGTGTGGACCAAGGTATTAATTATAGAAGATACACTTGAAATATCCAACTGATAAGAATGGAAAGGGTCCTTATGACGTGAATGCTGATGGAAATCAGAATAAGACAACATTCATAAAGCCTGAGAAGTGAAACACTTTTACAGACAAATGTTTAATGAAAGAATCTCTTAAGATTGAAAGAACAAAGGAGAGATGAAAGAAGTATAAAAAATTGGCTAAGTAAAAGTTCACAACTTCATGAAGGAAATCTTCACCGAATAATTAAAGAATAAAGTTGAATGATACAGCACCACACGAGAGTGAGAGGAATCTATGTAGAGAGTTGACAGCCACATTTGCAAAGCAGATGTGTCTAAAAATATTTTTAAAAAGATCCTTTCACTAAAATTTCAGAATTATTAGAAATCCTTGGATAATACTTTGCAAAGTATTGGGAAGTATGGGAATACCACCACCTGCAAACTCCTCCTCAAGCCACTCACTGTCCTGACTTGAAAATATATTACTATTCCTTCACTGTCACTGGATCAAAGTCATGGGACTCCCCCGAAGGGCATCATGGTCTACTTATAGCATAAGGACTGCAGCAGTTCAAGAAGGCAGCTTACCACCATCTTCTCAAGGGCAGCCCAAGCCAGTGACACCCACATCCCATGAGTGAATAAGAAAAATGTAATTTCACCGAATTGTTGATGAATATTCTAATCTTAGACAAAAACGGAAATTGCTGATGAAACTCAGCATATCTGGCAGCATCTGTGGGAAGAAAGCAGAGTTAGTGTTTCGGGTCTGCTGACTGTTCATCTTTATTCTGTTCTTTGATTTTGTTAGATATTTTATTCCTAGATGTTCTTAAATATTATTGAATAAATTTCTATTACATTTGGTATTACATCTTGTGATAGTTTTTTTAGCATATCATAAACATACCCACTTCATGTATTGTGATAATGTGGTGGCTTTAAGAAGTTATTTTGTCCTCGTTTTTTTTTGAAGAGAGGTTGTAAGGCAGAGGTACTGAGCTGTCTACCAAAACCACTTGCGTAAACAGCTTGGGAGGCCTTGGGTTTTTAACAGTCTGAATGGGTGTGGGCAGGTCTCACAGATCAAGATTTCCAGGTTTTGGCTTTACGGCAGCATGAGAAGCTGTTGGGTTCTTAGTAGAGTTGGAAGCTTCAGTAAATGTTTCCCGGCTGCTACTCTCTCTGAATTTTCTCTTGATGCTATTTCCTCCTGGATTGGAGGACCTCATGCGAGAATCTGTGACTGAATTTGCCTTTTTGCCAAGGGTGTGTTTATGGGATGTTACTATATTACAATAGTCAATTAGTAATAGTTACTGTGTCTATTATTTGGTTAAGTTTTCCAGTAGGAAATAGAAGGCTCCAATAGGAGGCGAGTCCTGGACCAGAAGCCACTGTGGGGAGGCTAGTCCCGGACTGGATGCCGTTGCAGGGAGGTGAGGCCCTTGTGGACGCGAGGTGAGGCCTCGAGTTTTGAAGCCCAGCATGATCTGGAGACATGGCCTGGTGCAGTCTGGATGCTTGGTGCTGGATATTCTTATGCTGGACGTTTTATTTATTATTCTTTCAATTTTGAACCAAATACTTAGGTATCTGTACCTAGGTATCTTGTACTTAAGATGGCACTGTAAGCGGTGACATTGCAAACTTTTCACTGCACTCATTTGAGTGCATGTGATAATAAAGCTTAATCAATTCAATTTAATTCAGAGTTAAGTTATTCTAAGTTATTCTTTCTTTTGTTTGTATTTTAAACCAAAGTATTTAATTAAATTGTGTTTTTGCTTAACATTGAATAGTTTGACCAGTCACACTGCATTTGGAACACAGTACTTCACATTTGCCTTTAAAATGAGAAAATGTTAGGGTCTTAAAATATTTTGAGGGGGTCTGGTCTGGTCCATAATAGTATTTCTTGTTCATGAAATTGTAAAATTAGAAACTTTGTTCATTTAAGAGTTTCTGTTTCAATGGAAATGAACTCTGATGCGGTCCTAATCAATCCATTCAACAATGTTATACCACATCTCTTGTTCAGGTAGGGCTTGAACTCCTGGCTAAGAGATAGGAACACTGCCACTGCACCACAAGAGACATTCAATACTTCCCCTTAAATGATTATGTTTTCTGAAGAGAAATGTCTTGGCACTTTAAAATATCTGGGCTGCATATACCTGAACTATGGCTTGTGAATATTAAGGAGGCTATTTGAAGGACAGTAATATACTCCTGTGGGATGGTCACGTAAGTCCTACAAATCCAAAACTTCAAGAGTTTGTGAAAGTGGCTAGCTTGAAATCAGCAAACAGAAGTTCTCGGGAAAATACCCCTGATCTAAATTATACCTAAAAATAGCTAAAATCTATACTTCAGTGCTGCCTGGCAGAGTCCTGTGTGAAGCCCATGGAATGCAGCTGATGTGATTATTAGAGGAATGTCAAACAGGATTAAATTAACAAGAAATATGGATGGGGACTCTCCCTTCTCAGCAGAGAGTCAGCTCTTGTAGAATGGTCTGTTTTACTCTCTAGATATATATTTTAAAACAAGGGTTAAAATGGCCAGTTTCAACTCTACTGGAGTGGACCAGAGTGTTCTTGTGAGGTTGTTGATTTGCTTGTTGAGTTGGCTTGTTTTCGTTCAAACATTTTGTCACCATGTTAGGTAACATCATCAGTGAGGCCTCCGATGAAGAGATGTTGTTCTACTCTTCCTGGAATTTGTACTGTCCAGTCCGTTATGGTGAGTTGTGTCATTTCCAGTTTTGATCTGTATGAGTTTGTATATGGGATCTAATTCTATATGTTTGTTGGTTGCATTACGGGTTGAGAACCATGCCTCTAGGAATTCCTGTGTGTGTCTATGTTTGGTTTGGGCTACTGTAGTTATGTTGTCCCAGTTAAACTGATGGCCTTCATTGTCCAAGTGTACTGATATTGCGGAAAGTTTCTCATGTCGTTTTGCTGCTAGCTGATGTTCATGCATTCTGATGGCTAGTTTCCTTCCTGTCTGTCCGATGTAATGTTTGTGACAGTTGTTGCATTGGATTTTGTAAATTACATTTGCTCTGCATGTTGTGGGAATGCGGTCTTTAATCCTTGTGAGTGTTTGTCATAGAGTGGCTGTGGGCTTGTGTGCCATCATGATTCCCAGTGGTCTTAGGAGTCTTGTTGTCAGTTCTGATATGTTCTTGATGTAGGGCATTGTGGCCAGTGTGTTAGGATGTACTGTGTCCTCCTGTTGTTGTCTTTTTAGTAGGCATCTGCGGATGAAGTTGTAGGGATATCAGTTCATAACGAGGATTTTATATAGTGCTCTTCCACTTTCCTACATAGCCCAGGAGTGTTTCAGTGTGTCGTGGTCCAAAAAAATAGTGTCCTAATGCAGCTTTGTTTGTGGACATTGGGGTGGTTGCTGTGGAAGTTGAGGATTTGTTCAGTGTGGGTTTGCTTATCTGTATTCTGAGGTTTGGAATTCCCCGTTGGTCATACATTCAACTCTGATGTACAGAAATGGAAGGTGATTGTTGTTTTCTTCTTCTTTCATGAATTTAATCCCCACGAATATCTTGTTGATGAGGTGGTGGGTCTCTTCTAGTTTGTTGCATTTAATAATGACAATTTGTCGTCTACGTACTGGATCCACAGTTTAGGTTGAATGCGGGGGAGGGTGGTGTGTTCGAGTCTTTGCATGACTGCTTCTGCGATGAATCCTCAGATGGGTGACCCCATTGGTGTACCGTTGATCTGTTTGTATACTTGACCATTAAAGACGAAGTGTGTGGTGAGGCACAGGTCTAGTAGTTTGAGTATGTTGTCATTGCTGATGGAGGTGCTGGTCTGCGTTCCTACTTCCTCTAGTAATGTGGCCAGTGTTTCTTTGGCTATGGAATATCGATTGATGAGAATAAAGCTGTGACGTCAAAGGATACCATAATCTCATCGTTGATGATTTTTATGTTCATGAGGGTATTGAGAAATTCTTGGGCTGTGTAGATAGAATTGGGTGATCCAATGACTAGGTGTTTCAATCTCTGTTGTAGGTCCTTGGCCAGTTTGTGTGAAGATGTGCTCAATAGGGAGACAATGGGTCTGAGGGTGGTGTCTGGTTTGTGTATTTCGGGAAATCCATAGAAGCGGGAGATGTTCGTGCATTCTGGTTTCATTCTCATGTAGTCCGTCTTGGTTATCTGTCCTGCATCCTTTAGTCTCCTCAGTGTCTGTGTGATCCTATTACTTAGCTGCGGTGTTGTGATGCTCACAAGAGAAGAAGAAAACAACAATCAGCTTCTGTTTCTGGACATCAGAGTTGAACATATGACCAATGGGAAGTTCCAACCTCAGTATACAGAAAAGCAACCCACACTGATCAAATCCTCAATTTCCACCGCAACCACCCCAAAGTCCACAAACAAAGCTGCATTAGGACATTATTTAAATGGGCCATGACTCACTGCAACACTCCAGAACTACGCAGCAAAGTGGAAGAACACCAATACAAAGTCTTCGCTATGAATGGATATCCCTGCAACTTCATCCGCAGGTGCCTACTAAACAGACAACAACAAGAGGACGCAGTACACCCTAACACACTGGCCACACTGCCCTACATCAGGAACATAATCAGAACTGACAATGAGACTCCTAAGACCACTAGGAATCATGGTATCACACAAGCCCACAGCCACGCTATGACAAACACTCACAAGGAATAAAGACCCCATTCCCACAACATGCAGAACCAACATAGTTTACAAAATATCATGCAACGACTATGACAAACATTACATCAGACAGACAGGAAGGAAACTAACCATCAGAATGCATGAACATCAGCTAGCAGCAAAACAGCACAACAAACTTTCTGCAATATCAGTACACTCGGAAAATGAAGGTCATCAGTTTAACTGGCAGAACATAACTATAGTAGCCCAAACCAAACATAGACCTGCACAAGAATTCCTAGAGGCATGGTTCTCAACTCGGAATGCTGTCAACATATAGAATTGGACCCCATATACAAACCCATACAGAACAAAACTGGAAATGACACAACTCACCATAATGGACTGGACAGTATAAATTCCAGGAAGAGTAGAACAACATCTCTTCATCGGAGGCCTCACTGTTGATGTTATCTAGCATTGTGATGAAACGCCTGAATGAAAACAAGCCAGCTCGGCAAGCAAATCAACAAGTTCACCCACAACCCGAGCTACAAATCTTTGCTGAAACTTTAGAGTGTTCTTGTGTATACTAGGCTAGGTTGAAGTGTTAAGATGTTGTGAAGATCACAGTTGAAGAACCTGGTTGGACAGACTTAAACTATGCAGAGGGGCGGGAAGACAGCAGGGTTCCTGGCCCCACCCTCTTACTCAATTAAATGCACCTTGTCCCCACCACCACAAAGACCATTTCATGGGAGATCATTACATTCCATACAAAATCAATGTTGGCGAAGCAAATTTTGCATTTGTGCATTTTGAGTCTGTTTTGAGATGATAGGCTGATTGCTTTTTTTTAAAAACAGGCAAATTATTTCTCAATTTCATTCTTGAGTCAATATATTTTACATTCCCATAATTTTTTTTCTTATGAAGATTCGGATTTAATTGTTTTGGTTTACTTCTAATGACAGAATACTGTGCAGTAGCTGTTGCTACCACAATCTATCAGATTCTTTCACTACCACTAGTTCCTAATTCAAGGAAAAAAACTCTCCATCGATTAGGTTAGAATTGTTGCAGACCTGCAAATGACATTTTGAAATATTATTTAAAATCACTGGGTTGTAATGTCTGACTACATGACTTGAACCAAGCATTGTGTATGTAAAATCAATTTACTATAAAAAAAATCAATGCAACTGAGGTGTGAGATCATGTTTATGATGCAAGTACGAACTTACATTACTGTGTCAGTTTTGATCCCTGCATAACTTGTAGTATAGCTTATCAAATGTAATTCAGAAGGAGATGTGCATTGGTAAGGCTTATTATAGGGCATAGCTGTAAGAGGATTGCAAATAAAATATGTTGAGTGCTGAAGATCAATCTATCAGAATTGAAGCTAATCAAATGAAGGCAAATTAGTAACAGACAAAGAAGTTTTTTGTATAAGTGTGACATTTGTCACATTCAAATGATTAAGCATATCTTGCATCTTGCATATCCCATTAGTAGTGATTTCAGTTAATATGAAAAACACATCAATCATTCAATTCCCTATACTTAAGGCTTTGATTTATGAAATGGGTAAAAAACAATGTCGATTGTGAAAAGTATTTTTTAACTATTGTTGTAAAGCGGAGGTTGAACCCACTCACCCCCAGACCAATACAAAACACTCAAAGAGGAGAACCTCACTCTATAATCTGTAAAAGGACTGTGAAAGGTGGTGTAACCTGTCTTTCAGCAACTTCTTGTGGTCAAATAAATTAAATCCCTGATGCTTACTTTAAAATCAACAAACACCAATTTATTTATCTAACTCTAACAATGAACAAATTAACTAAGCTATTAACAAATTGAATAAACCCCTGCTAACTATTCCTGAATAAAACAAGATTCTAATGGTATGCTGTTCCAATAAATACAAACCCCACTTACATAATTTTTTTTTAAAAAGCATAGAATTTGGTCTCTTGAAATCACAGCCAGGTTACACATCTTCCAGAATGTTCTGTGACTTCTCTGTCGGAATGTTCTGTCAGGAACACCTTCTCTGTCAATTTTTCTGTGCAGAATGTTGACGAGTTGTGCGTTGGTACCTTTGATATTTAGATGGTGCTTTCTCTAATACATAGAGGAGACTGTGAGAGCCAGCAATTCTCTCTTGAGAGCTGAGAGCTGTTAAATCTGGCAGATGGCAGTTAGCTCTCCTGTCTTTGTCCAATTGCCCTCTTCTTTTATACCCTTGATGACATATCAATGCCTTGCAATAGGATTGATCCTATGTTGTCAAAACCATCAGATTTAAATTTAATTGGTTTTTGTATCTAAGTGCCTGGTTCAAATTGATTGGCTAAATTCAAAACTTGACTTGGTTACAAAACAAAATTGCTGCTTGGCTAACTTTCAACACAAATGTTTCAATTCAGGTACTCTTTGTGTACTTGCAAACCTTCAAGCTGCTGCTCACAGGCATCTATTTTATATCTCTAAACATATAAAAAGGACACTATCTTTTAAAGGGATCATGCAATGCCTTACCCCACAGCAATTTACAAATACCAAATTCTAGCTTCCTGTCTCTCAATCCACAAGTATTCTACCCAACATCACAACACTATTCATGGGATATGGACATTGATAGCCAGAACTATTTGCCCACCTCTGATTGTCCTTGAGAAGCTGGTGGTGAACGACCTTCTTGGCCTCATGCAGTCCATATACTGTAGATACATTCCAGGTGCTATTAGGAAGAAAGTGCCAGGATATTGATCCAGTGACGGTGCAGGAATGGAGATATAATTCCAAGTCAGGGGGGTACACATTTGGAGGAGAACTAATGGGTCGTGGGTCTTCCCATGCATCTACTGCCCTTGTTCTTCTAGATGGTGGGTTGTGGGCATGAAAGGTACTACAAAGAAGCCTTACTGTGTCACTGCAGTGCATTCTGTTGATGGCCACTGTGTATCAGTTGTAAAGGGACTGAATTTTGAAAATTGTGTGTTAGGTACCAATCATGCAGATAAATTTATTTTGGATAGTTTGGAGCTTCTCAAGTGTTGTTGGAACTGTACCAATCAGGCAACTATGCTTTGTAAACGGTGGACAGACACCTGGGAGGCAGAAAATTATTCGGTGAGGTGAGGGAAAGATTTTGGCTTAGTGGAGAAACCTCTCTGATTGTTGATGTTCTGAGATTATTCTGGTTCACCTTTAACAACCACAGCCAACTTCCTATGTCCTAGATATGGCTCCAACAAGCAGAAAGTTTCTTTCTCCTGAATCCCATTAAATCCAGTTTTGCTAAAGCTCTTTGATGCAAGACTCAGTCAAATGAGGCCTTGATATGAAGGGCAGTTATTTTCATCCCACCCCTTGAGTTCAGTTCTTTTGTCCATTTTTGGACTAAGTCAGTAATGAAGTGAAAAGCTGAGTGGCCCTAGCAAACCCAAAGTGAGCATCAATGAGCAAGTTATTGCTGAGTAAGTGCCACTTGTTAGCAATGTCAATGACCCCTTCATTGCTTTGCTAATGATTAAGTGATGGTAATTGATCAGGTTGGTTTTGGCCTCCATTTTTGATTACATAATACCTGGACAATTGCCCACATTGTTGGCTAGATGCCAGTAGTGTAGCTGTACTGGAAAGTTAGGATGGTGTGCAGCTAGTTCTGGAGCACAAATCTTTGACTCAGTGATAGTGCAGATAGTGATGTTGTCATGAGAACTTCCCTATGATAGGGAAAGGGAACTGGAGAAACAGGTATTAGTTGCTGCCACTCAGAGTGAGGAATTAAATCCAGATGATTTGGATTTTGATGTGCCTCAGAATAAATTGAAACATGAGGAAGTCCTTAAAGAACGGGATAGGGTAGTGAGCTATCTGACCCAGGAACAGAGACCTCAATTGAAAGACTTGTTACAAGGACACATGTAGAAATAGAATGGGGAGAGCTAACCATCATCTGCTAAGAGAACAAATCTCAGCTCTAACAGGAAGAATCACTGGCTCTAGAGTAAGGTCCAGCTAAATTAAAGGCATCTACAGCATAAATAGTTAATGCTCCTGACAAAAGAATTCGATGGAGAAGGCGTTCCTGACAGAAGAATTCACAGAGAAGGCATTCCTGACAGAAGAATTCGTTGGAGAAGACACAGATCATTCCGGAAGACACAACCTGGCTGTAATTTTGAGAGACAAAATTCTATTTTTTTTAATTTTATATGTGGGATTTGTATTTATTGGAACAGCATACTATTATTATCTTAATAAAAACTGAAAGAACCGCAGATGGTGTAAATCAGGAACAGTTCTGAGGAACGGTCACCGGACCCGAAATGTTAACTCTTTTTTCCTTCACAGATGCTGCCAGACCTGCTGAGCTTTTCCAGCAACTTTGTTTTCGTACCATTATTATCTTGTTTCATTTGGGAACAGTTAGTAGTTAGAAGGGGTATTTGGTTTGTTAATCGTTTACTTAGTTTTTTCACTGTTGGAGTTAGTAAATAAATTGTTCCTTGTTGATTATAAAGAGAATGTCAGGGGTTTATTTTATTCAACCACTGTTTTATAACAGATTGGGGGCTCTTTTAACAGATCATAGGGTGAGAAGTGACTCTCTGGATGTTTTGGTTTTAGTTATCAGAGGGGGATCGATCTCCACTTTGTAACAGATTGGGGGCTCATTCCAGGATCTGGACAGATCGGTTCCAGGATCTGAACAGATCTGGTCCAGGACCTGGCCAGCTCAGGTTCAGAATTTGGACAAGTTGGGATAGCTTGGGCCCACAATTTGAATAGATTTGAACGGATATGGGTGGATCTGAACAGATTTGGACAGGTTTGAACAGACTGGGGGTACAAAAGGTCCCAACAAATTTAAACAGACTTAAGGATCAGTGTCCTAGGCATTTAAATAAAACTTAAGTGAGAAGTGGGAAAATAGCTCTTAACATTGCTAAAGAAGTTTTGGTGTTCGAAAATGCTTCTCAAATTTGCCAAGGAAGTTTAAAAAGACAGAAGAAGTAGAAACTTTTAGAATTAGCAAACAGGCTGGAATTGGGTTTAACTAGGGATAAGAAGAAAACTGAAATTGTAATGGATTTAGCCAAACATTTAGGTATATCAGAGAAAAAGTCAAGTGCAATAGAGTTTGAAAAATTGTAAATTGCAAATCAGACGATTGGAGTTAGAAGATTAAGAGAGGGAAAGAAGATTCTTAGCTGAAGAAAAAGAAAGGATAACCAGGACAGAAGAGAAAGAAAGGGAAAGGAGGTTCCTAGCTGAACGAAAAGAAAATGTGAGAGTGTTTGAACTTCAAAAGTTCACAATTATACAGGAAAGTCAATTTAAAAGGATGGAGATGAAGATAGAAGGTAGGCTTAGTGAGGGGAGAGCCAACTGCCATCTGCCAAGAGAACAGCTCTCAGCTCTGAAAGAAAGAATCACTGGCTCTCACAGAATTCCCTAAGCCTTAGAGTAAGCTCCATCTAAATTAGAGGTACCTACAGCACAAGTAGTTAATGTTCCTGACAAATGAATTTGACAGAGAAGAAGTTCCTGATCGAAGGATTCACCGAGAAGGCATTCCTGGCAGAAGAATTGGTCACAGAAGACACAGAACATTTCGGAAGACATAACTTGGCTGTAATTTTGAAAGACTAAATTCTAATTTTAAAATTTATTTTATATAAGTGTGACTTATATTTATTGGAACAGCATACCATTAGAATCTTGTTTTATTCGGGAATAGTTAACAGTTAGAAGGGGTAATCAGTTTGTTAATATTTTAGTTAGTTTGTTCACTGTTACAGCTAGATAAATAAATTATTACTTGTTGATTATAAAGTGAGTGTCAGGGGTTTATTTTTAGTTAACCACTCCTTTATACCAGATTGGGCCTCTTTTAACAGATGTGCCACTCTAGGTGTTTTGGTTTTACTTCTCAGAGGGGTGTTGACCTCCACTTTATAACGCTATGCAAAGCTCAAAAATTTCAGACAGGCTTATAAAATCATTGCTCTTCCTCATTAATGATTGCTCATTTAGAAATTGTGAGTGGACACTCCACTTGATTTATTGTCAGTTCCTGGTGAAATTACATCCTGGCACCCTCGTGTTGACAGTCGACCCTGATATCACGTCCCTTTAAGTTACAGCCCCTCCCTGTTCTCAATAACTGATCATTTTTTTGGAACAGATCCTGATTGTTTTTCATTTCCTCTCATATCTGCAGTGCCACTTGCTCCCACTGTACTTAAAACACATGCAACTGCTGTTAATCATTACACTTCTAACCATGTCCTTCTTTTAGTTATTCTTTTCCATCTCTTCTCATAAAAACAATACTTGCCTTATTTTGCAGTTACTGCAACTTGCTTGATTTATTTTATTGGTGTTATTTTGTGCCCATTTATTTTCTGTAGCTTTTGAACGTTGGTAACTGACTATTTCCATTCTGACATGCTGATTGCCTTTTAGTTGTGATTCGCTGCTATTTGATGAATGTGAAATTTGAATGAACAGTGCTTCATTAGTATCAAAGTGAAGTCAGGTATTTTTTCATAATTCGATATTTGAGGCAGACAAATGTTGGTCTGATGCAAAATATGCGCATAGCAAAGTGTGATGCCAAAAAAAGAGAATCGTACGTGTGATGGATAATGTGTGAGCGCAACCATTTACTGAGAAAAAGAGACCACATAAGGCTCGTTATCCCAAGAAAAGAGCAGACAAGAGTAGAATCAATAAAAGTCTTCAAGATTATCGATTGAGTTTAATACCTCTGCAGTGTTGCTACATTTCAAAGTGTAAGGGACATGTTAAATCCAGCAAACAGCCTCCCGCAATCCTACCCACCCATCCCTACACCCAAAACAATTATACCAATTGCTAAGGGCATCAGACAGCATGCCTGCTAGTGTTCAAATTGAGGCCCTTAAGTGGACAACTAATGCTCCTTTAAGGGCCTGATCTTGAGCTTTTCTACCTACATTTAACTCACAATAGGAGAGGTTTGTACCAAGCATCTAGATTGGCAGGTTCCCCTGACATTCTCACCTCTCTGACCATTCAATCCCAGCTCACTAAACCCCTTCCAGACAGCATTATTATAGCTACTGACAGGTTGTCCCAGTCAGAGGAAGTGGTACAGGTGCATGGATCAGGACAGCAGCAAACTCTTGGCCACCTTCAGGGGCAGCCTGTAATAGAGAAGCAGCAGGAGGCTGCGTTGGGGCCACAAACAGATTTCAGCACGGAGGCAGAAGTACCCAGTAACCAGGATGATGAACTCGGAGGTGTCAGATTGGTGGTATCGCCAAAGACTGCACCTGTCTTCAGAGACTGTGCCGAATCCATCACTAGTTGTGCAGTGCCAGTGGCTCTCAAGAACATAGTGGCCCAGTGGAGATGAGTGGCATCTTCCAGTCAGCTGCACATCACTGCATCAAGATGGTGACCAATGCCACCAGAAGGCACAAGCTGGAGTGTGATGGAATACTCTGCACTTGCCACAACAGCACTGAAGAAGGTTGACACCATTCTGGACAAAGTAGCTTGTTTCATCAGTACCCCATCCAGCAGCCTAAACATTCACCCCTTTTCCCTCACCAATGTGCACAATGATGCATGTGCAAAACTCACTGCAGCAACTTGCAAAGCCTCCCTTAACAACATCTTCCCAACCTGTGACCCCTACTTCCTTGAAGGACAAAGGCTGCAGATGCATGAGAGCACTGCCACCTAAAATTTCCCTTCCAAACCAGATACCATCTAGACTTGGAACAATATTGCGTTCCTTTATTGTAGCTGCATCATATTCCTGTAACTCCTATAATTTGTAACAGTGCTGTGGGTCTACAAACACCACATGAACTGCAGTGACTTAAGCATGTGGCTCTTCACTATCTTCTCAAGGGCAATTAGAGATGGGCAACAAAAATGTCAGCCTTAGCACAATGCCGACATTCCATGGATGGTTTTCTTTTTAAGAATCACTCACACATTGCTTGCACCTTAAAATAACCCAATGCTGTTTCTACACTGCTGGAGGGCCACAAACACTGGATGGAAACTTTCATACACCAAATCAGATTGATTGAATGAATCATCAGACTTGAACAGAGCAGCATTAACAGTTTAAATATGCTTGCATTCAGAGTGCAAGAGAGTCCTTTTGCTATTCTGTTTCCTTTTGTCTGGCTGTTAACTCATAGACTTCTACCATTCAGAGTGAGTGAGTGCCTTTACCTGTGACATAGTGTGACTAAAGGATAATTCTTTGACTGTTGATTGATCATTTGATTAATTGATTTATCGTCACGTGTACCGCAACACAGTGAAAAGCTCTGTTTATGAGTGGTACACACAGATCATAGTAAGCAAAGGATGTACAGATCAAAAAGACTTAGACAGAGGCATACAGGTTACATTGCACATGGCGTACACTAGGCGAGATCAATGTTAGATCAGTATTATTTGAGACTAGACAGTCTATTCAGCAGTCTGATAACAGCCAGGAAGAAGCTGTTCTGGAACCTGCTTGTGAATGTGTTCAGGCTTCTGTAAGTTCTGCCTGATGGAATAAGTTGTAGAAGATCATTACCGGGGTGCGGTGGATCTTTGATGATGTTGGCAGCCTTTCCGCGGCAGCGAGCCATGTAAATGGAGTCCATGGATGGAAGGTTGGCTTCTGAGATGGGGTGGGCTGTGCACACCACCTTCTGTAGTTTCTTACAGTCCTGGGCAGAGCAGTTGCTATACCAGGCTGTTCTGCACCCGGACAGTATGCTTTCAATGGTACATCTGTCAAAGTTGGTTGAGGGACCTTATGGACATGCCAAATTTCCCAAGCTGCCTGAGGAAGACGAGGCGTTGTTGTGCCTTCTTGACTGTCGCATCTACGTAGCAAGTCCAGGACAGGTTGTCAGTTATTGTCACTCCGAGACACTTGACGCCCTTCACCCTCTCAACCTCAGTTCCGTTGACGTAGATGAGGGCATGTTCTCCTCCTTTCTTTCTGAAGTCAATGATCAGTTCTTTAGTTTTGTCGACATTGAGAGACAGAATGTTTTCATTGCACCATGTCAGTAAGCCTTCTATCTCCCTTCTGTGGTTTGACTCGTCGTTGTTAAATATCCACTATGGTGATGTCGTCATCGATCTTGTAGATGGTGCTCATTCAGAATTTGGCAACACAGTCACGGGTGTACAGGGAGTACAGTAGGGGGCTGAGGATGCATCCTTGAGGGGCTCCAGTGTTGAGTGTTATTGTGGAGGAGGTGCAGTTACCTATTTTCACTGATTGCTGCCTATGGGTCAGAAAGCTGAGGATCCGGTTGCAGAGGGTAGAGCCGTGACCAAATTTTGAGATCAGTCTGGAGGGGATTATGGTGTTGAAGGTGGAACTGTAATCAATGAGCAGGAATTTGATGTAAGTGTCTATGATGTCTAGGTATCCATGTAATCTTCGCAGCATAGTAGTGCTTGATCCCTGTCCTACTGGCCTACAATGAAAGGTCTACTCTACACAGCAGTTTACATCATCATACTGCTGTACTGCAGCAAGAGTTGGACTGTGTATCAGAGAAACATTGGATTGCTAGAAAAATACCACTAGTAATGCCTGTACCATATTCTGAAGATTTAGTGGGAGGACCATCAACCGAATGCTATTTTCCCTCTTGAAGCCAGCTTCAGAAGCATTCAGTCAAAACTGAAAATCAACTGTGATGGATTGAACACTATTCAAAAGGTATCTCCACCAAAGAGGTATGTTTTCTTAACTCTGGAACTATTACAGTGGAGGACATAGAAAACACTTCAAAGACACAACAGCTCTTTTTAAAATTCATTTGCAGAATGAGGGCAGCATTTATTGCTCATCTCCAAATGCCCAGAGGGTAGTTAAGAGTCAATCACATTGCTTTGGGTCTGGAATAGGTCAGACCAGACAAGGATGGCAGTTTCCTTCCCTAAAGGGCATTAATGAACCAGATGAGATTTCCCCTGACAATTGACAATGAATTCATGCTCATCATTAGACGTGTAATGCCAAATTTTTTATTGAATTCAAATTCCACCATCTGCCATGGCAGGATTTGAACCCACTTTTCCAGAACATTACCCGGGTCTCTGGATTAAAAGTCCAGTGATATTAACACCAGGCCATCACCTCCCCTCTGCTTGAAGCATTGATGTTAATGACAGGGGTGAACCTGTTACCAATCAGTCAAAATAGTAACAACTTATCCATCAATCCACATCACATTTGGAGTCACAATGTCTTAATGATTAGTTACATTAAGTGGCAGAGAAGGAAGAAAAGGAAGCAAATCTTCTAATCAGGTCCCATGACTTTATGGGATATCCTGTCCCTTATACTCAAACATTTGCAGATCAAGAATCGGTCTGTTCACTCACGTAGAGACACATAGAAGAACCTTGTGACTCTGTGTAGATTTCAACCACAAATAAAGAGACAGTTGACAATAGTATTGGCAGATAGGGAGGATATTGAATAATTTAACATAATAATTTAACATGGTCACAAATCAAGAAAACTGCTCATTAATGTCAAGCTTCTTGAATGTTTTTGTAGCTGCATGCATCCAGGCAAAGGGTGAGTATTCTTTAACACAGCTGAATTGAACTTTGTATCTCCTAAAGCAAAAGAGTACAAAAGAACGACAGTCTGGGAGCCTGCCTGACTATTTTTATTGTGGGTTGTTTGGCAATGGTGGCACCATTGTTGCTAGTGGTAGGATGGGGTGAGACATGTTGGGTTTTGTTTGATGTGGATATTTATTACCTCACATTTATGTGGAATGTATTTTACCAGTTGCTTGTCAGCCTCACTCTAATCTTAGAGATAGTGAGAACTGCTGATGCTGGAGTCAGAGATAACACAGTGTGGAGCTGGATGAACACAGCAGGCCAGGCAGCATCAGAGAAGCAGGAAAGTTGACATTTCAGGTCAAGACCCTTCTTCAGAGTGCAGCAGGGGGCTGAGGACGCATCCTTGGGGGGCTCCAGTGTTGAGTGTTACTGTGGAGGAGGTGCAGTTACCTATTCTCACTGATTGCTGCCTATGGGCCAGAAAGCTGAGGATCCAGTTGCAGAGGGCGGAGCCGAGACCAAGTTTGGAGATCAGTCTGGAGGGGATTATGGTGTGGATGGTGGAAGTGTAATCATCTGTAAAAGGGTCCCGACCCGAAACATCAACTTTCCTGCTCCTCTGATGCTACTTGGCCTGCTGTGTTCCTCCAGCTCCACATTGTGTAATCTCTGACTCTAATCTTACCTGGGTCTTATTTTCAGTGGGCATGGTTGCTTCATTATCAGAGGACTTAAAATATGTGAATTGTAGGCCAACTTCATCCAAAAATTGCTCTGATCAACTTAGCAAAATGGACAGCATGATCAGATATTGAATAATAAAAGAGATAACAAGGTGTACAACTGGATGAACACAGCAGGCCAAGCAGCATCAGAAGAGCAGGAAGGTTGACGTTTCGGGCCTAGACCCCAGAAATGGGGGAGGGGAAGGGGGTTCTGAAATAAATAGGGAGAGAGGGGGAGGTGTCTGCTATTTCTGCGATGTCGGTGAAGGATATTTATCTCTCTCATCCACGATTCAAACAATGAGGATGGCTGCAGTCTGATAAAATAAAACTGCAGCAAAAATAACTGCAGTTTAAAAAAATAAAGCAACTTTTAAAGTGTGATAGCATTACATGCAGTACAAGGCTACAGGGAGAAAAGGCAGTGGAATAATTTGGAGAGGCAGTGATGATTGAAATGGGGCTAAATTACCTCCTCCTGTCCTGTAACACTTCCGTGACAGCAAATAAACAGGGGAAATCTCTCCCCTCACAACAGAAACAGAAAGCTGTTCAAATGTTTTGTACGTTCGCTGGATCAGAGGGAGGGGGATTCCCTCTGACGATAAAATAAACATTCCCTGGGACAGCAGAGTGGGACATTCCCCCTAAGACACAAGCGTCTGATCAGCAGCAGATTCATTCAGATTGTCATATGTTGTTCACCATGAAGAGTTTAGGCCTTGGGCAAACAGTGCAAAGGAGTTTCATGCAGAAGATCTTTCATTTCTGTAGCACCTTTCAGTCTTAAGCATTGTGCAATCAATGCAGCACTTTGTTTTTGTAGGGGGATGGTGGTCACAGAGTATCCCTGTGCACAGTGAGATCTCACAGGACAGAGGGAAGAGATACAAAAAGAGTCCAGAGGGGCAGTTATCTTTTTCCCCCCACTCAGAGGGTGGTGAGTGTCTGGAACAGGCTGCCAGAGGTAATGGTGGATGCGAGTACAATTTTGTCATTTGGAAATATTTGGACAGGTACATGGATAGGATAGGTGTGGAGAGGTGTGGACCCAACGCAGGCAAATGGAACTAGATTAATTGTGAAAACTGGGCAGCATGGACAAGTTGGGCTGAAGGGTCTGTTTCTACGCTGTAAACCTCTATGACTACACGATAACAACCAGGTACTCAGTATCGCATGATGATGAAGGGCCAGTCTATAGGGGTCCAAGGTGTCAGAGGGAATCTCAAAACCCCTCTGCTCTTAAAGAAACATACAAGATCCAGAAGGGACCTGTCAGATTGGGTGTTGAATGGACATGCCCTTGTGTACAGTTAAAAATTAAAGGACCCCCTTTAAGACAGAGGGATGACAAATACATTTTTCACTCTGCAAGGATCATTAGTCTGTAAAATCCTGTTCCCTAAAAACAGGGGAGTGAGAGGCAAAAAAAAACAAGCAATTTCACAGAATCCCTACACAGTGTGGAAACAGGCCATTCGGCCCAACAAATCAAAACCACCCCTCTTGACGTGGAGAGCAACTTAAGGAACTGAATGATGTTTTACTCCTTCCTGTCTGTATTCTTCTAACAGCAGCTGTTGGATATTTTACACTCACCTGAGAGCACAGAATCATCGAATCCCCACAGTGTTGAAGCATGCCATTTAGCCTATTGGGTCCACATCAACCCTCCAAAGAACATCTGAACCCACCCTATCCCTGTAACCTGTACCTCCCATTGCTAACCCAATTATCCTGCACATCCCTGGAGACCATGGGCAATTTAGCATGGTCAATCCACCCTAACCTTTGCTAAATTGTCCATGGTCTCTAGGGATGTGCAGGATAGTTGGGTCCATACCTCTCACACCTATCCTATCCATGTACCTGTCCAAATATTTCCAAATGACAAAATTGTACTCGCATCCACCATTACCTCTGGCAGCCTAATCCAGACACTCACCATCCTCTGTGTGGGGGGAAAAAAATAACTGCCCCTCTGGACCCTTTTTGTATCTCTTCCCTCTGTCCTGTGAGATCTTGCTGTGCACAGGGATACTCTGTGACCACTGTCCCCCTACAAAAACAAAGTGCTGCATTGATTGCACAATGCTTAAGACTGAAAGGTGCTACAGAAATGAAAGATCTTCTGCATGAAACTCCTTTGCACTGTTTGCCCAAGGCCTAAACTCTTCACGGTGAACAACGTATTACAATCTGAATGAATCTGCTGCTGATCAGATGCTTGTGTCTTAGGGGGAATGTCCCTCTCTGCTGTCCCAGGGAATGTTTGTTTTATCGTCAGGGTATCCCCCTCCCTCTGATCCAGCGAACGTACAAAACATTTGAACAGCTTTCTGTTTCTGTTGTGAGGGGAGAGATTTCCCCTGTTTATTTGCTGTCACAGAAGTGTTACGGGACAGGAGGAGGTAATTTAGCCCCATTTCAATCATCACTGCCTCTCCAAATTATTCCACTGCCTTTTCTCCCTGTAGCCTTGTACTGCATGTAACGCCATCACACTTTAAAAGTTGCTTTATTTTTTTAAACTGCAGTTATTTTTGCTGCAGCTTTGTTTTATCAGACTGCAGCCATCCTCATTGTTTGAATCGTGGATGAGAGAGATAAATATCCTTCACCGACATCGCAGAAATAGCAGACACCTCCCCCTCTCTCCCTATTTATTTCAGAACCCCCTTCCCCTCCCCCATTTCTGAAGAAGGGTCTAGGCCTGAAACATCAGCCTTCCTGCTCCTCTGATGCTGCTTGGCCTGCTGTGTTCATTCAGCTCAACACCTTGTTATCTCAGATTCTCCAGCATCTGCAGTTCCTGCTATCTCTTGAAAAATAAAAGGACAGGTTTTAATTATAAAAGGTGCAGTCCATGCAGCTGGTTATCTCCCTAGCTTTGATTAACTGAAACCCTTCTGTTTGAACGGCCTATCTCCAATCATGCAATTTCATGTGGCCATAACAGATTCACAAACAAGTTGATCCATGTTATTAATCAGATGATTTTCAGACTCAGTCTTGTATCTGCTGACCTTTAGTGATTTTCCTTGCTGAAGCTTCTATTTTGCTGCTCATGAGTAGACAAGTTAGGTCTGATTAATCGATCCCTCTGAAACTTGTTGATTGTTTTGCTGAAAATAACGTAGTGATTGCTATCACGGCATTGACGTTCCTTGACGTTTTAGAATCATAGGGGCACAATAATCATTTGTCCCATTCAGCCTCCTCAGGGACTTTGTTGCTCAGACTCTTCATCTTTATTTTATTATTTTTCCATGATATGTAATTGGTATATTCTTAGCAGTTGGTGTAAAATAGACAGCATGACCTGACATGGCATTGGTTTGGTAACCACTTTGATAAGCCCTAATAAAGATTCAAGTTTCAGCACCATATGACAGTTTTGCTACTATGGATAACAAATGAATGGAATTCTTTTTCTGCAAAAATAAGTATTGAGCTTTGCAGCATGTGTTGTTGAAAGTTAGACACAGGGAATGTAATTCTTCAGTTCATGTCTACGGTCATCACTATTCCGGCAAGTATTGCTATCAAAGTAGAAAAACTGTTCAATTTAGTCAATACTGTCACTGCAAACCTGTCGGTGATCATTGTTCCCATTTTGAACCAAGTGTTTTACATTTTTAACTTGACAGCAACTTTGGGTAGTCAACTGAGGATTTATGGCAGATGTTATTCATTTCTGGAAGAAAGATGCAGTCATCCATCTCTCCATAACTGCACCAACGAGCTATTGGGGCATGACATATTTTTGACAGACATTTTAGTGTAACATATTGGTTGCAGTACAAGTGCACCTAATGTACGTAATGTTAGCAGTGCACAGCAACTGAAATGTTTGCAGGCATAACCAAGTGATTGTGTCAAAGATGAACTAGGATATTTTAAAACCATCTGTTGAACTCCATCATCTTTTCACCATTAGTCAGCTTACAAAAGTATGGTTCCCACAATTGCTACCTCAACATCTGTTCTCTTGATCTATTTGGTCTTAAAGTCTAGCTCAACGGAAAATTCGGAAACAGCATTAACTTTGAAGCTGATCACAACTGAGCTGTTTATTCTCCCCAGTCATGTTTCACCCAATTGAATGATTTAACTTCCCAAGTTGGACAGCTTTTGCAGATTGCATTGAGAAATAGTGACAGTTTTTGCAAAAATAAATCAGTCATCATTATGTTCATGATTATTGGACTGGATTTTAAGATTTTTGTCCCGCAACTCCACTTATTTGACAGAAACATTTTTAAACATTTTCCACCAGGTTAAAGTTGACAACTTATGCCCTCAAATTCTTGTCTGGTGGTTAGCCTCCATCTTTTCACAAATAGAGAATTACCTGGAGATAGCAAGAGCTACAGGTGCCAGGGTCAGACTCAATACAGTGTGGAGCTGGAGGAACACAGCATGTCAGGCAGCATCAGAGGAGCAGGAAAGTCCATATTTCAGGTCAGGTTCCTTCACCAGGAAGGATCCTGACCCGAAATATAGATACTGTATTGACTACAGAATTACCTGGACCACTGCACAGTTACATTGGTCATTGCTGCAACCTTTGACAACTTCAAACTCTAAGTAGCATTTCAACCTTGGAGCTTGTTCATTTGTCACTGTCATCCCTTTGTGAAAGTTAGGATATCTTGTTTTAAGTAGGATTGGCAGTAAATGCTGGCTTTTCCAGTATCTATGAATGAATCGTGAGAAATGTTGTAAAACGAGAAGATTCCTCTTAGAATGTAGTAACAGAATAATCACAAGTATTTGAGCATGTGTTCCTTCAGAGGCATGCTCCTTGCACTAGTTGATGTGTGGAATGTCCATTATAAACTGTAGCAGCAAGAACTGTATTTTAGTTGATGGACAAGAACAAAGAATGAGGTTAAATGAGTATTTCTCAGAGTGGAGAAGGATTACAAGTGGTGTATCTCAGGTTTCAGCATGGCATCCACTTTTATTCCCAGGAAGTATGAATTTGAATTGGTTTGAATTTATGTATACAGAAGAACCCTGATATTTAAAATTATTTCTTAGGATGAGGGCGTCCTTGGCTAGGCCAGCATTTATTACCCATTTCTAATTGCCCTGGAGAGAGTGGTGCTGAGCTGACAACACAAAAGTAACCAATTTTAAATTACTGAGGCCTGTAAAGGAATTCAAGAAAATGTAGACAAATTAACAGATAAAATGTATTGTGGTTAACTGTGGAGTTATACATTTTTATTGGGAAGCAGAGAGACCGTACCTAACTTGAAAGACATTAAAAGTGTTTGATGTATGGAGAGACATAATGGTTCAAAAATGCACTGCTGCAACTTATCAAGGCCAGTCAACAACATCTTCAAATCCATGAGATCTTCTACCTAAAAGAAAACTCGGAATACCGCCGTTCACAAATTCCTCTCAGAATCACAAAATGTTCTGACTTGGAACCATAATTGCATTCTTTTACTGTCACTGGGTCAAAATTCTAGAACTCCGTTCCTGACAAGTATCTCCACTACAGTTCAAGGGACTTCTCACCAACACCTTCTCAAGGTAAATTTTAGAGGAACAGCAATACTCAAACCTCATGGATGAACAATCAAGAAAGTATGATTTCTTGAAAGTTTGTGTGCAGGATATAAAGTCATAAAAAGGCAAAGAATACACTAGTAAAAAATGATGAATTCATGTAAAACATAGAATGAACCACAGTTTGAATACAGCCTTTGGATTTGGGTGTTGTCACTAGACACTGGGTTTGTGCACTGGAAATCAACCTCTGTTACTCTCAGAGGCATCACAAATATGAAAAGGTTTAATCAAACTAACCAAAGTGCTCAATTTACCTCACTGACAAATCCAGATTAATAAACAAACAAAAAAAATCATTCTGTACTTAACAAGAAAACAGCTATTTATTGTAAAAAGATTGTTTTTAATTAGTGGCAGAAAAGAAACACAAATTGCTAACTTGAAAAGTCTCCATAATTTAAACTAACCCATTAAAAAAAATCCAATGCACATAAAAATAGATGCAAAAACTGACAAGAAAAGACACAAATAGTATGAGTGGAGAAGGACAACAAAAGTTCAGTTCAGAGATAGTAGGAACTGCAGATGCTGGAGAATCCGAGACAACAAGGTGCAGGGCTGGATGAACACAGCAGGCCAAGCAGCATCATAGGAGCAGAGAGGCTGACGTTTCGGGCCTAGACCCTTCATCAGAAAAGCTTCAGTTCAGCACAGTTCAGGCACCAGTCCTTTAGTTCCCTTCCAGTTCCTTCTGATGCATTGATGAGAAATAAGGTCATAAATAATTCAATCACTGGTTGAGGATTCTCCCTTTAACTGTCGCTGAATGTGGTTTCTCCCTTTTGTTTTTTCAAGAAGGGAATTTGCTGAGACAATGTAGCTTGCTGCTCAGGATTTTCTTTTATTTCTCCACACACAGAAGTGAGAGCGAAAGAGATTTTCTCCTTGAATGGTGAATGTTTCTGCTGTATTGTCTACTCAAAGCTGTAGCTACTCGTCCAGGAGCCAGTCAAGAAAGTGTTACTATGCTGAGTACATGTGAACACACCAATCAAAAGCCAAAATGAAAAGCCAATCAAAAGTCTATACAATGCACTGAGAGTTTTGGTAACTCATTGTTTTTAAAATGGCAATGTCTTCTACAGTCCTTAGAACAGCTTATTTCGGCTGTTTTTAGACTTCTGAATGGACCTCTCAAATTTTAAATATAATGTTGATCTTGCTCTTTGCAGCTGATCTTCTCTGCAGCTGTAACATTATATTCTCCATTCTGTTCTAGTACTCTAATGCACTTTTACAGTATGATCTTCCTGTACTGCATGCAAAACAAAACTTTTCACTGTATCTAGGTACATATGATAATAAGAAATGAAACAAAAAGAATTCAACTTTTTAAGTCCACAGATGAAAAATCAAAGTAATTTTTACAATATTCTGTTACCAAAGGCATATGAAGGCCCAAGAGAAAATACTGCAGACTCACTAAGATAATGCTGAGGGTTGGCAAGACTATGATTATAAAAAGAGCTTGAGCTACAATAATTATTTCTGTTGAAATAAAGAAAGGAAAGAGGATATCTAATAGAGATTTTTAAATTAACATTTATTTTTGATAGATTGAATACAAAAGAATATTTCTTGACAAAAATAGAAATTGCTGGAAAACTCAGCAGGTCTGGCAGCGTCATCGAGTGACCCTTCCTCTGATACAGTTAACTCTGATTTCTCTCCACAGATACTACAAAACCTGATGAGCTTTCATAGCAATTTCTATTTTTGTCTCTGACTTACAGCATCTGCAGTTCCTTTGAAGACTATTCCTTTGGGTCTTGACTAGAAATTATCCTGTCATTTGTTTAACTGCTGTTTTTGGAAACTTGATTTGTGCAAATTGCATGCAATATTTCCTACATTACAACACATTGCACTTCAAAAGTTTGTTTGTTGTAAACCGCTTGACATACCCTGTGCTCATAAAACATATTATTTAACTCAGTTCAATTCAATTTCAAAACATTGTCCATGTAGAAATTCATTTTGGCCACATTACTTCTTCATTAAAAAAAATTACGTAAATGAATAACAATGATAAAAAAGAAAATGATTCCATCACAAAAGTTTGATTAAATATGTGCTAAAAGCTGTTTCATATCATTGTGTGTGCATAACATCATCTATTGAACAAAGATTTTTAAAAGTTCTTACAATGTAAAGTAGAATTGAATTCAAAATCTTATCTGTCCTGCATCTAAGGGATTGTAGATTTTGATTAATGCATCCACTTGTAATCTGAGACAAGACGTGATTCACGCTATTCATAACACTCTTTATTTTTACCAAGATTTCTTGAGAAAAGATTTCAACACAAAAGATCTGTTCATCAAACTCCGTTCTATACCCCGAAAGGCTCTAGCTTCCTATGGCAGCAGTACTGGGAAAGTCATCCAAAAGCTCGACAATTCTCATCTCTAGCCATAGAAGACATTTTCATAACTTTGCGATCAATTGGTAAGGACTTTCATCTTCCGAGGTAGTATAACCCCTTACCCACAACACCTCAACATTGTTGTCACTCCCATTTCACTTATCATCTACTTTGATACCAAAATACTTGTAACCAGTGACCATTTCAAGATCTGCAACTCGAATTTCATCAGAATAATTTAATCAACTGTTTGCTTTCTTTAACTAGTGATTTCACCTTGTTTTCATTAGTTTAACAGAATTGCCATAGCACCATTTTAAAAATCTCTCCATCTAGTTCCTACAGGTTATTTTGTTATTTCTGATGCGATCCACAAGTGCCATATCATCAGCATGAATCAGGAGCATTATGTCATCATGCTCTGATCAACAGTTATTTACATAGAAGATGAAACACAAAGGTGAAAATACACAGCCCCAAGGAAATCCAGTATTAGTTAAAATAGACTCTGAATAATTCCCAGAAAATAACAAACTTTTTTTCCTGTTGTGAGGGACATCACCGATGCAAAGCGGTGTTGAAAGATTAGCATCAAGGTTTTCAATTTCTCAACGAGGTTGAATAGTTGCATGTGATTAAAAGCTGAAGAGAAACCAACAAAACTGGTTTGAGGATAGTTGTTATTTTTGATTACTATTGGATCAAATGGATCAGAATCAGAACAACATAGTTCAATACTTTCTGAGATTGATGAGCAAACAGTAACTGGTCAATATGTAGGACATAAAAGAATCTAAAAGATTCTTTGATATAATGTGCTCAAAACACTTTGTGACTCTTGATGGGAGATTAACTGGTTGATAATCATTTAGTTCAGGAAGCCATGACATCTGAGCAGCCAGTGTGACAATCGCTGAGTTCAACAGCAAGGAACAGTATGCATGTCAAATGATCTCTGAAAGATCCAAGGGAAAGAAATTGCCAGATGATGAGCACATTCCTTAAGAATTTTTCCAATGATCTGATCAATGTCATATGCTTTCTGTGGATTCATCCCCTAAAGCTGCTCCCTGCCTGCTACTTGTGAGACAACACAAGGTCTTTTTTTTCACAATCATGGAAAGAAGCCAGCTGGAAAATCACAAGTTTATCATTGTCAAGCAGGCTAAAAAGATCTGTTCAATTCACTTGCAACATCGCAACGGCTATTTGTGAACAAAAGCGGGTCATTTCACTTTTTCAATGTGAAGCCTGTTATTTTATGCACATACCTTGATGTATCCCTGGAATTATTTGTCCTAAAACAATTATACAGTCTGTCACTATCTTCTGCATTTTAATTTTCCCTTTCTTATAGTTTGTCAACTTTTTTGGTCACCAACCACTATACCATGTGAGTTCTTTGGGTAGATATTTTTAATCAATCTGTTCAGATGTATTATGACACACCTCTGAAGCACATGAGACTTGAACCTGGGCCTTCTGGCTATGACAGTGTCACAAGAGCCCTAGGTTCTTTGGGTAATCATATAAGCACAAGACAGACTTCTAGGTTACTGCTAAACTACATTTGTTAATACACTGTACATGATGGTAAGGCTAAAGGGCAGCATGTTCCGTGCACCTCAACGTCACATCTCACAATGGAACACTAAGATATGATTTAAACCAGAGACTCAGCTACACATTCTTTAAACCGTAACTCTACACCAACACTCAATACAGTTTATTTTTCCCTCAGTGTCACATGAATGTCCTCAGTTGAACAGATTGTAATTGTTTACGTTGTCCACAAAAGATAATGGGCAGAATCTTATCGAAGTCCAAGTTATGTGAGCTCTGGTGAGACCTAGGGCAGAATTGGACTGGAAGTCCAGTGAGGCCTAACTTAACATTATGAATGTCTTGGGCCATTTAATGTTTCTGCCAAATGGTGAAGTGAATTTATCACGAGGCACCGACAAATTGTCAATGAAAGAGAATTATAGCTCATTAAATACTTTAACAGCCCGAATCATCTTATTAATCTTCAGTTTCCTATCTTGCCAAATCTCAACATGGAAGTCAAAGTGGATATGTGGTGACTTCAGCTCACGACTGGCTGTGAAGAACCTCAGGCTCATGCAGCCTTTGTCCATCAACATCAGACACGGTCAGAAATCAGATGACACCAGGCTATAGTCCAACAGGTTTATTTGAAAACACAAGCTTTCGGAGCCTCAGTTCTTCTTCATATGTTAGTCTAACAAATGAAGAAGGACTGAGGCTCTGAAAGCTTGTGTTTTCAAATAGACCTGTTGGCCTATAGCCTGGTGTCGTCTGATTTCTGACCTTGTCCACCCCCGGTCCAGCACCGGCACCTTCACATCACAACATAAAACACAACCCATGACACCTCTCTGATCCACTTGCAGGCCATGTAGGAAGCACAGTCTTGCATTCAGCAACTACCATTGAAAGGGTGCAGCCACGACACTTAGTGTCTGTGGACAGACACCTGACTTATGAATTGAACCATGCTGTATCTCAGCACTGCTCTTTCACACTGTTAAGGCTTAATTTGTGTTGCCTAGCTGCAAGCTCACATGATCCATGCATTGTCTTGCCAAAGCATTGAGACATCAGCCAGAGCCAAAGGTTACCGTTACAGCTTTTGCACAGTCACACAGACAGGCTATTTTCATGCTTGTCAATAAGGATCTGTCTGGGGGGTGTAGGCAGCTACTTTGGTGTATCTCACGTTGAGAATTTAGTTTAATGCCTACAGCACATAGGTGTTTACACAGCAAACACACAGCACGTTCATCCAACCAAGCGGCCATGTCAGAAAATGGGTGGGAGGTAGTCCTTAGTCCAATCAAAGGGGGGACCTCTGCTGATTGAAGCTTCCAGGTAGATCAGTCTCGGGCATAGTCTGCACTCAGTCCTGGGTCCTGGCCACAGTCCACTTGGGCCACTCATGATCACAGGATATGTCCATCTACAGCCCACAGAATATTGGTCAGTCCTGTACAGCCAAGAGCTGTAGCGAAGTGATTTGTGTCTCATCAGTCAGTGAGCTGCAAAGACAGCGATCAGTGTCTGGCTGATCATGTCTAGAGACTGTTCGCTGAGTTCTGAGGCAAACACAGTTCTGGGGGTGTACCCATCAATTGTTAAGGAGGGTGTTATGACTACCAGTAAGAATAGTAGGTGGAATCACTACCAAAAGGATTGGGGGAGTTAAAACTTGGGGGGAAAGCAGAGGCACCTGTGGAGGTGAGAACAAGGATGGAGATAAAGAGAAAAGTCAAGGTGTACATAAGCTATATGGAACAGCATGGGATGACAAGTTGGGCTACGAGAGAGGGAGGAAGTGGTAGTAACCACCACCAGGACTTCCATAGAGTCAGAGTAGAGGAACTGCGTAGGCCTCAGTAAGGTGTAACGTCAGGGTTCAGAGGTCAGTGTAGTCAGTCGGAGGTGAGGTTCAGTGAGAGGATAAGTCGAAATGGGTTGTAAGTGTACAGCAAGATAAAAGGTAACATGGAGGCTCAGGTGGTGGGAGTGGTTACCTGGTGACCAGGTGGTCATCAAGTTTTCTCATTGATGCCTCCTTTTTCAAATGCTTCCATTGGTTTGCAAGAAATGCAGGGTGGCTATTTCACTTCTGAAAGGCTTATCCAATTCAAACGCACAGTTTGCAGCAGCTGCTGAAGGAAAGACAAGCTGATTTTCTTCAGGTTTAAAATGGTTTGTTGCATAGAACTGACAAAGTTTTTTTTGGCTGTTGCAGACCTTCTGATTTCTCTTCTGGTCTGACCAGCTTCTCTTTGTCTTGCTCACAGCCCAAGTTGTTCAGCTAATAGATAACTAATCACATAGTTTGTTGGCAGACAGAGGACCTTTGTCATTGATAATTGGTTCCTGTTTGACAAACCAATCAGCTTCATTTGTAGACAATTATGGAACCCGTAGCTGCCCAAACAGGGTTCACAATAAATATCAAATTCCTTGCTTTCAAAACATGCAGCCATCCATGTAAACCCCTGGGTTTCAAGAATTCTTTTGCATTTAGTCTACAGTTTTAGGAAGCACCAATCTTAAAAAATATGGTCTTTACAATTGCCTATCCCTAATTTCCCTGGAGATGGTTGTAGTCAGCTGTCTGACTGAAGTCCTTGGGATGTAGGAACCTCCACGGTATTGTTAAGATTTTGACCCAGCAATGCTAAAGGAATGGCAATACAGTTCTAAGTCAGGATGGTGTGTGACTTGGAAGGAAACTTACAGCTGGTAATGTTCTCATGCATTTCCTGTCCTTGTCCTTCTAGTTCTTGGGTTTGGAAGGTGCTGTCAAAGGAACATTAGGAACTTGTTCAGTGCATCTTGTAAATGGTACATATCACTGCCATTGTGTGTCAGTGGTAAAGGGAGTGAATGTTGATGGTAGAGTTGGGGTATCAATCCAGTGGTCTGCTTTCTTCTGCATGGTGTCATGCTCTGTGTGTATTGATAAGCTGTACTCATCCAGGCAAGTGAAGAGGAAACAATAAGTCTGTGTGTGCTTTTCTTTGGTGAAAATGTAGCATTGAATGACATAATTCCATTGGTTAAAATAGGGTGTTTGGATTTCTCTTTAAACATTAAATGGTTCATAATAGGATCACAACACCTTCCTCTAGCACCTGCTGCATGCTTACTATGCTCTCATGTGGCAGACCTTTATAGTTCAGTACTACAGAACACCTAGTCTCTTCAAGCAATTTAACCATTGTTTTAACACTGTTATATATTCTGTCTGTGGACCATGGAAAATATATTTCATAGCATTGTTTTTTTTTCCCGGAGCACTCCTTGAACTCTGAAGTGCTATAAGCCACAGCTCCAAAGGCATTCTCTATTTAAATGAAGAACTTCCATATTTGTGATGTCTTTCTTAACCTGAGGATGTTTAAAATCTCTGGGGTCTTCACTTGCTATATAGTGCTCACTCACTCCCAGCCTATCTGATGCTCACAGCATCTGCGTCTGGCATTGCATTGTCTTACCTTTTTGCGATTTGTCTCCTCAGCTAGAGATGCTAGTTTCATATTATTGCAGTTGTGCCATGACACTGTTTAGTACAACCACAAAATGGGAAACTTGTCAGCAGACCTCAGTCAATGGGGATAGCTTTTGCTCAGGGTTTCCTAACACAGTAAGCAAGGTCAGCCTCTGATTTCAGTCCAGACTCTGCTCAGAGTAGTCAGAGACATGATCCTCTTGTGAGGAGGAGCCAAATGACAAGCATCTTGACTCTTTCTACCATCTGTAGGCTGCTTTTCTCATGGAATGAGAGGGAGGCAGGTCCTGCAGGAGTTGAAAGCTGATGACACACACCTACAGTTGGAGCTTGTGGGAAAGTGTCCTAAGTGACTAAGTAGGCAGTATGGAGGGCATGCAGGGTTCGATATAAGATGGGTGAGAGCAAATGGAGAAGACACTGCAGGCAACAGTGAGAGTGGCAGAGCATGAGTCTAGGTGGGAGGTGTATACAATAACAGACATAGAGTGAGTGGGTTTTATTGGAGAGAAAATGGTGGCACTTACGTTGGCAGAGTAGAGAAGGACATTGAGCATCTTCTTACTTCCAGACAGCTGAGACTGCTTTAAACTGGGTGGCAACCCTGTCCCCAGGCTGCTGTGCTCTGCTGTGGTGGCCCCTACTGCTGGTCCTGGGGTAGGAGGATGTCCTGTGTCAGCACTATCCCATCCAACGGGACCTCCAGGGTCCTGCCAGTAAAGCAAGGCATCAATTTTCCCCTGTCTTCCAAGTCTGGAAAAATATAAGCGACTGTGCCAGGCAGGTCCAGATGCACAACAGTCTTTGAAAGTTTGCATGAGCACAAAGGATGCTGGTCTTTTGATGAATATCCATTGAGTGGTGAGTTGTTCCAGGTGCATGGTAACATGGGATGGAAATTGGATTTAAAAGACACACTATGAATGCAGCTATTTCATCTCAGCCAAATTCCAGAATCTTCTGTCTAAAAGCTTAATGCGCTATTTATTTCGTTCACTTGTAAACTGTCTCAATGTACGCAATTCCCTCAGCCTCCAAAAGGATTCGTTGACTAGCAGAAAGGACACAGTGGGGATAAAGGTGTCTTTTTCAGGATGGCTAGTGGAATTCCCCAGGGGTCCATGTTGGGACCACAACTAACCACATTATACATTAATGATCTGGATGATGGAACTCTGTGCATTGTTGCTAAGTTTGCAAATGCACAAGGAACAAGTAGTGTTGAGGAAGTGGGAGGCTGCAGGAGGACTTGGACAGGCTAGGAGAATGGCCAAAGAATTGGCATTCGAAATTTGAAGCGCAAAGGGACTTGGGAGTCCTATTTCAGAATTCTCCTAAGGTTAAAATGCAGGTTCATTTGGCAGTTAGGAAAGCAACTGCTATGTTGGTATTCATTTCAAGAGTCTGAGACTACAAGAAACAGGATGTACTGATGAGACTGTATAAGTCTCTGGTCGGACAGCATTTGAAATATTATGAGCAGTTTTGGGCCCAATATCGAGGGAAGGATGTGCTGGCATTGGAGGGCATCCAGAGGAGGTTTCTAATTATGATCCTGGGATTGAGGACTCTGAATCTGTACTCAATGGATTCAGAAGGATGAATGGGGGATCTGATTGAAACTTACAGAATACTGAGAAGTCAGGATAGAGTGGATGTGAAGAAGATGTTTCCACCAGTAGGAGACTAGGACCTGAGGGCACAACTTCAGAGTGAAGGAATAACCCTTTAAAAATGAGATGAGGAGGAATTTCTTCAGCCAGAGAGTAGTCAATCTTTGGAACCCATTGCCATAAAAGGCTGTAGAGGCCAAGTCATTGAATGTATTTAATAAAGGAATCAAGGATAACAGGGAGAAGGCAGGAGAATGGGATTGAGAAACAAAGCCATGATTGAATGGTGGAGCGGATTCGTTGAATTGAATGGCCCAATTATGCTCCTGTACCTTATGGTCTTACGGTTTCAGATTGTTTTTCTTAAAAGACATCACCATGGCTATATAACAACTTACAAGTTAATTATTAAACCTCTTCAGACACAAAGAAAACCCATATGCCATGGCTAGTAGGAACTGCAGATGCTGGAGAATCCAAGACAACAAGGTGCAGAGCGGGATGAACACAGCAGGCCAAGCAGCATCATAGGAGCAGAAAGGCTGACGTTTCGGGCCGAGACCCTTCATCAGAAATGGGGAGGGGAAGAAGGTTCTGAAATAAATAGAGAGAGAGGGGGAGGCGGATAGAAGATGGATAGAGGAGAAGATAGGTGGAGAGGAAACAGACAGGTCGAAGAGGCGGGGATGGAGCCAGTAAAGGTGAGAGTAGGTGGGGAGTTAGGGAGGGGATAGGTCAGTCCAGGGAGGACAGACAGGTCAAGGGGGCAGGATGAGGTTAGTAGGTAGGAGATGGGGGTGCGGCTTGAGGTGGGAGGAGGGGATAGGTGGGAGGAAGAGCAGGTTAGGGAGGCGGGGACGCGCTGGGCTGGTTTGGGATGCAGTAGGGGGAGGGGAGATTTTGAAGCTTGTGAGGCGGGGACGATCCCACAGCTACCTAGAATACACCTCCTCTCAACCACCTTCCTGCAAAAATGCCATCCCCTATTCCCAATTCCTTCGCCTCCGCCGCATCTGCTCCCAGGATGAGGCATTCCACTCCCGTACATCTCAGATGTCCTCGTTTTTGAAGGACCGCAACTTCCCCCCTTCAGTGGTCGAGAACGCCCTCAACCGTGTCTCCCACATTTCCCGCAACTCATCCCTCACACCCCATCCCCGCAATAACAACCAAAAAAGAATACCCCTTGTCCTCACGTACCACCCCACCAACCTCCGGATCCAACGCATCATCCTCCGACACTTCCGCCATCTGCAATCTGACCCCACCACCAAAGACATCTTTCCCTCCCCACCCTTATCTGCTTTCCGGAGGGACCACTCTCTCCGTGACTCCCTTGTCCGCTCCACACTCCCCTCCAGCCCCACCACACCCAGCACTTTTCCCTGCAACCTCAGGAAGTGCTACACCTGCCCCCATACCTCCTCCCTCACCCCCATTCCAGGCCCCAAGAAGACTTTCCACATCAAGCAGATGTTCACCTGCACATCTGCCAATGTGGTATACTGCATCCGCTGTACCCATTGTGGCCTCCTCTACATCGGGGAAACCAAGCGGAGGCTTGGGGACCGCTTTGCAGAACACCTACGCTCGGTTCGCAATAAACAACTGCACCTCCCAGTCGCAAACCACTTCAACTCTCCCTCCCATTCCTCAGATGACATGTCCATCCTGGGCCTCCTGCAGTGCCACAACGATGCCACCCGAAGGTTGCAGGAACAGCAACTCATATTCCGCTTGGGAACCCTGCAGCCCAATGGTATCAATGTGGATTTCACAAGCTTCAAAATCTCCCCTCCCCCTACCGCATCCCAAAACCAGCCCAGCGCGTCCCCGCCTCCCTAACCTGTCCTTCCTCCCACCTATCCCCTTCTCCCACCTCAAGCCGCACCACCATCTCCTACCTACTAACCTCATCCCGCCCCCTTGACCTGTCCGTCCTCCCTGGACTGACCTATCCCCTCCCTAACTCCCCACCTACACTCACCTTTACTGGCTCCATCCCCGCCTCTTCGACCTGTCTGTTTCCTCTCCACCTACCTTCACCTCTATCCATCTTCTATCCGCCTCCCCCTCTCTCCCTATTTATTTCAGAACCCCCTTCCCCTCCCCCATTTCTGATGAAGGGTCTAGGCCCGAAATGTCAGCCTTTCTGCTCCTATGATGCTGCTTGGCCTGCTGTGTTCATCCAGCTCTGCACCTTGTTGTCCCATATGCCATGGGTTCATTTAAAAATCCAAACTCAAAATCAAGTGATATACACTTTATATCAAAGTATCCAGACAGAGCACTAGTGAGTAGGTACTTGTTAAGTAAGTGGTGCTTGATTGCACAGTTGACGACAACTTCCACCATTTATTGATGAACTAGAGACTAATGCAGTGGCAATTGGCCAGGTTGGATTTGTCCTGCGTTTTGAGTACAGGGCAAACTGGGGCAATTTTTCACATGGTTGTGTAGATGTCAGTGTTGCAGCTGTAGTGGAACATCTTGATTAGCATCACCCCAATCCTGTATCTCACATCTTCAATACTATGGCCAAAAGGTTGTCTGGAAATTAGCTTTTGCAGTATGCAGTACCTCCAAACGTTTTGTGATATCATGTGCAGTGAATCAAATTGGCTGTAGACCAGCTTATGCGATGCTCGGGACCTCTGAAGGAGACCAAGATGGATCATTGACGTAGAACTTCTGGCTGAAGATTGTTGCCTCATCTTTTGCACTGATATGCTGGGCTACCCAATCAGGATGCAGGTGTTTGTGGAGCCTCCTCATCCAGTGAGCTGTTTAATTGTCTACCATTGACATTTGTGATTGGGGTGGCAGCACTGCAGAGCTTAGATCTGCTGTGCTGGTTGGGGAATCTTTTAGCCTGTCTATCACTCACTGCTTGTGCTGTTAGGCGCACACATCGTCTTGTGTTACAGCTTCATCAGATTGACATTTCAGTTTTAGGTATAACATAGTGTGGATCTGGAGGAACACAGCAGCCATTTTTAAAGAAGGGTCCCAACCCAAAACATCAGCTTTCCTGCTCCTCTGATGCTGCCTGGCCTGCTGTGTTCCTCCAGCTCCACACTGTTGTCTCTGACTCCAGCATCGGCAGTTCTTACTATCTTTCAGTCTTAGGTATGATTGGTGCTGCTCCTAACATGCTGTCTTGCATTCTTCATTGACAAAGAGAATTCAAGAATTAGACTAAAGGATTTGTAACTGATTGCACATATCAATTGAAACAAAACAAATGAACTGAGGGTGAAAAAGAAATTAATAAGTATGATCTGGTTACCATTAAAGAGACATGGCTGCAAGGTGTCACGGATTGGAATTTGAATCTGAAACATACAGGACGTTTGAGAATGTCAGGAGACTAGGAAAATGTGGAGGAGTGGCTCTCTTAGTTAATGATTGCATTAACACAATAGAGAGGATAAACTAAGATCCGGAAACCAGGATATGGAAATAGTTTGGGTAAAACATGAAAAATGACAAAGGAAAAAAGTCACTTGTGGGAGTGATGTACAGGCCCCCTAGCATTAACTATGCAGTAGGGTGGAACATAAAGAAAGATATAAAGCAAGCTTGTCAGAAAAGTACAACAGAAACCATGGGGAATTTTAATTTAGACCTCAACTCAAAAAATCTAATGGGCTATGTTACCCGAGATGGAATTGCTTAGAAAGCGGGCTATACTAGACCTGGACTTGTGCAATGAAATAGAACTATTTAATGAATTTATAGTGGAGGCAGTGAGCATGACACGTTTTAATTTTACGTTCAGCTGAGGGTGAGAGGATTGATTGAGAGAATATGTTTAATATTTAAAGAAAGTGAGTAGGGAGGACTTGAAAGTAAAGCTGGCTAAAGTGAATTCACAAGTCAGTTCACAGGATAAATCAATGGAGGTGCCATGGCAGACATTTAAAGGGATATTTCAGAATGCACAGAATGGATCATTCCAACAAGTAAGAAAAATTCCAAGGCACAGACACACCATTCATGGTTAACTAGAAATATGACAAATGGTATTGACCAAAAGAAAAAGCATACAATTGTGCAAACTCAAATGGCAGGCCAGGAGATTGGAAGGAATATGAAAAAAAAGAATGACCAAAAAAATTAACAGAAGAAAAATTTCAGTGTAGAGAAACCCAGCCAGGAATATAAATAAAAAGATGCTATGAGTTTATATAAATATTTAAAGAAGGAATAAATTAACCAAATTTTGTGTTGGTATTGTAGAAAGTGAGACTGGAGGATAATAATAGAAATTAAGGAAATGGCAGACAAATTCAACAGGTATTTTACTTCAGTCTTCACTATAGATGATACAAAAAGAAGTGATAAATAAGGAATGGAAGAGAGAGAGAAATTCAAGAAAATTATTATCATCAGAGAAGTGATACTGAGCAAATTGTTGGAGCTGTGGGCTGACAAGTGCCTGGGTTCTTCTGATGGACTTCATCCTTGGGTCTTATAGTCAGATAGCCGATGTATTGGTTTAAATTTTCCAAAACCCTCTTTATTCAGAGATGATCCCGTTAGGTAGGAATAGAGCAAATGTAAATTTGTTATTCAGAAAGAGGGGCGAAAACAGAAATTAGGAAACTGTAGGCCAGTTAACATCAATCATCAAGAAAACATTTGAAGCTATTAATAAAGATGTTATAACAGGGCACTTGGTTAAGTACAGGGTAATCAAGCAGAGTCAATGAAAGGATAATTGTGTTGACCAAGCTGTTGGAGTTCTTTGAGAAGGTACCATGTGCTATGAATTAAGGGAAACTGATGGATACACTGTACATAGATTTCCAAAAGGCATTTGGCAAGGTTCAGCATCAAAGATTATTGTCATGTAAAATCTCCTAATGTAGGGGGCAGTAGATTGACAGGTACAGAATATTGCCTAGCTAACAGGAAGCAGAGAATAGACATAAATGGGTACTTTTCTGTTTGGAATAGAGGCATAGAGTCATAGAGATGTACAGCATGGAAACAGCCCCTTTGGTCCAACCTGTACATGCTGACCAGATATCCTAAATTAATCCGGTCCCATTGGAATGATGTAACAAGAAGTGTGCCACAGGGATTAATACTGGCACCTCAACTGTTTACATTTATATAAATTACTAAAATGAGGATAGAAGGTTGCCAAATTTTATGATGCTATAAAAAAAATAGAAAGGTATGTTGTGGCGAGGGCATAAGGAGGCTACAAAAAGGTACAGACAGGTTCAGTGTATGGGCAGAGGTGTGATAAATGGCATATAATGGGGGAGATTCTGAAATTGTCCATTTTGGCACAAAAGAATGTTTAAAAATGATCTGAATGGTGTGAAATTGAAGAATCCTGAGATGCAGAGAGATCTGAGTGTCCTCATGCATGAATCACAAATAATCATTATGCAAGTAAAGCAAGTATTTAGGACAGCCATTAGAATGTTCTCATTTATTGTGAGGGAAATTGAAATCATAAATAGGGAGGCTATGTTTCAGTCATACAGGGCACTGATGAGATTATGCCTGAAATATAGTGCACACCAATGGTCACCTTATTTCAGGGAAGCCTATAAATGCATTGGAGATAGCTCAGAACAAGATTTGCCAGACTAATAGCTTAATCAAAAGGATTCTTGCCTCATGGGAAAGATAGGGCAGGCTGGGTTTGTATGCACTGAGGTTTTGAAGAGTAATATGTTATTGGATTGAAACATAAATGAACCTGGGGTTCTTGACAGGGTCGCAGTGATTAGGATTTTTCATCTTCTGGGAGAATCTGGCAATAGGGCTATAGTTAAAAATGAGGGGGCCTCTACACAGAGCAGAGATGAGTGACTGTTTCTCTGAGTGATTGGTGAGTCTTTGGAACTCTTTTTCCTGAAAAGGTGATGGAAGCTGAGTCCTTGAACATTTTTAGGGCAAAGCCGGATAGAGTATCCTTAAGCAATGGATTGAAAAGCTATCAGGGTGAAGTGGAATTGTGGGCTTGAATTTACAACATGATCAGCCATGATCTTATTAATGGATACAGTAGGGTCCAGGATCTGAATGGGGTCTATGCTTGCTCTGGATGTTCCAATGTAATTATAGTCAGAGTTCTCTGCCTGTTTTTAGTTTATGAAACAAGAAAGCACGGTCAATTACTGCCAAGCATAACCAAAAATGATGCAATGATGCTATGTTGTATTCTTCTCATTTCATTGTTTTCAATGACTGTGCCGCTTTCTACCTTTAGAATAAGCCAATGTGGAGTGCTCCAGGTCATCCAAACTCCAGCTGGAACTGAAGTGTCGGCTGAAAAACTTATCTAACAAGCGGGTGGCCAATGAATTTGTGAACTCGAGCAGGGAAACCTTGGCATTTGATTTTGTTCCGTGTCAACGCTGTTGATTCAGTCCGAGAAAGAAGAATCCATCAGTGTTCAAATAGAGAGGAAGTGGATTGGCAAAATTATTAAAGGTGCAGCTGCCCAGCCGTCAGACCGGGGTTTCAGCATTTTAGGCTGTTTGCACTCACACTGGCCTTTCTGAGATACACCCGAAAGAATGTGTGTAATCAGCAGTGATTCCACAGCCAATGTCATCGATTTTGAAGCATATATGTGCTGTAAATGTTTAAATGCAACAAGCTACACTTCCCCGGCCCCCCGGCAACTGAAATATTCAGGTGAGGGAAGGCAGTAGAATGTAAAGCCCACTTTAAACAACTCTTAGCGATTATCAGTGAGTGTGAATTGCGCTGGAGGGAACTCAAGTTTATTGCAATATAAAATGGTAGAAGATGAGCTTGGTCTAATTTTCTCCTTAGGAGAATGCATCTCGCGTTCCATCCAGTCGATTCCCAGCTTGTTTTACTGCATGTTATACTGCTCGTCGATTGGTTAATTTATTAAATCTTCGTGATCGATCGCCTAAAATCAGAACAAAGCATACAACTAATTAAAAATGCAACTGTTTTTTTGAGACAGGTCTTTAAGGTGTTGCAGTTGACGTTTGGAAAAAAAATGGAACATATCCTTCCCTTTCATTTTGTACTTGTACAGTAAACCTCCGGGGGATGACGTTTAGACCGAATCATTCAACATCTCAATATTTTTCTTTTCCATTTCCTCGTTCGAAATTTGTGGAACTTAATTGCAAGAGGTTCTTCCTCGTCTCCCCCAGAACTAATTCCACTTGTACTTGGTTTTGCCGCACTGTTGTAAAGACTAGTCCAGCTTCAACTGATTCCATTATATAAAAAAAAAGGTTCCTGGTAGCCCTTCCCTCTATAGAGACAGCATGCTAACAGATTTCCACTTCTGGAGGTAGGACTATTAATCGCCTGGTATACCAGGAGAGAAGACCCAAGATAGAAAGAGGGACAACTGTTGCAGTTTTAACTCTAAAGTGAATTGTCTTATTTGTCATTTGCTTTCACGAGTTTTGGTGACATCCAGTCAGACCGTAGTGAGTGTTAGCGGGCCTTGGGTGAACTTTGCTTTGGGTAAAAACAAAGATGAATTCCTCTTGGGGAAGACCCGCCAATGAAACCTTCTCCGAGGCGATCGCTGTGATGTCTCCGGCTCCAGATCCCTTCAGTGGTCCCCTGCACACCATCGAACCCTGGAATTTCAAAGTTCTGGCGACTTTAATGTTTTTCGTGACATTTTTGTCGCTCTCCGAAAACTTCCTTGTCTTGCTGGTAACCTACAGATACAAGCAGCTGCAGCAGCCTCTCAACTACATCATTCTCAATCTTTCAGTGGCCGATTTGCTGGGGTCGGCTGTCGGTGGTACGCTCAGCTTTGTCACGAACCTTTACGGGTATTTCTTTCTGGGCGCCTGGGCGTGCGTTCTGGAAGGTTTCGCGGTAACTTTCTTCGGTAAGTGGCTTAACTTTGGAGGTGTGGCATGGAACGTGGGATCCGGGGCAAATTAGATCAGCATCTGCCCAAATATGACAGGAGATTGAGATGCCGGAAAGGAAAAGATACATTGCAGTCCCCCATTCAGGCATGTCCCCACACTGACTGACTGAATGGAGCAGTAACGAGGAACATTTAGCACAAGAGAGGGTGGAATACTTTCTGCCAATGCCGTTCCTGCTGAGTGTTGTGAGATGAGAAATTGCTTTATGCGATACCTGGATTACCGCGTTCAAACTGCACTGAGGTTTTCCAAACTCCCTCTGAGAGTCAGCCAATAACTGCCCGAACATAAATTCGTTGCATTTCCATCTCAAACGCTCGCAGCTGCCTGTGGAAGTTGGCATTTGCTGAGTACAGAAGGGCTCCTCACAGTCTGTTCGGGATCTTCCCCGTCTGCTGCAGGCGCTCATTTGTATTTGAGGGTCTTCCCTCCCTTTCCAGTGTTGGAATCCAAACAGGAGGCAAGGTAAGCTGCTTCCACTAAAATTAAAATGTTATCCAGGTGGAAACTGGATCCGCTTCCAGCTGTCCTGTAAAGAAGGCTGGATTAAATCCCACAAGATTTCCCGACTCGATCGACACAGCGGGAGCCAGCTCAAGTGTTGAGATCAGCTTCTGTGTGGGTTCATGTTCAAATCTCACGCTAGCACAAGTTCCACGGAACTGCTAGGGAGCTAGATAATCGCATATGTTCAGTATTGCTTTTCCGAATGATGTTGGAAATCCCTTGCATGAGGTATTGAAAGTAGAATCCAAAACATACAAGTTCTGGTTCACACCGTGAAATCGGAACATTTTCCTGTTTATTAAACTGGGCGCTAAGCACCGCCTTAAGAGAGAGTTCAGAGAGGAAAATCTGGTTAACAAGATAACAAGATAGTCTCCTGTTGGCACTCCCAGTGAAAGGCTACCCTCTTTTTGTACATAAACTCTTCTGCAGAGGGGCTCTTATGGTGGTGTACCTACTTGTGAACCAGGATGCCGAAATTCAAATCCTGTTTAGTCCAGCGGTGTCCAATAACAGCCGTCAACAGGTTAATTAGAATTAGGGGAAATGCCTCCTCTTTGTCCGGGCACTGAGGACCTTGAAACCTTTTTTCATTGTTATCTTGGTGTGAGGTTTCTCAAGTTGGGGATCGGCAGGCGCTGCGAGCTAACTTGACAAGTGTAACAAGAAGCGGTACAAGCTGCTCAGAGGAACGAGCAGGTGTTCCGTTAACTTGCTGTTAACACTAGAATGTAAGTAGCGTGTGTGTACCTGACGAGTACACCTCTCCGTGGGTGGAAAATGCAGAGCCTGATCTATCTCCATTAACACAGCAGCAGTATAGCGACAATCGTGTGGCTCAAGGATGGCAGTGTAATAGTGTAACAGCTTGTGCTTGTAATTGTGTAAGGAAGCCTGTGTTTCACTTCACCTTCCATGTTTCTCTGCCTCAAAGAGATTATTTTATAGCATTTTGCTTCGCCCTGATAAAGCATGGATTAGGTCAGGCAATGAAATTACCTTAAAATACAACAATCAAACTATCATCTTAAATTACAACAATGAACCATCATCGTTTCTTAGGCTTTTGTATTATAAAATGTCTAACAAGCTTTTGAAGGCTAATACATATTTCTGATGAAGGGTCTAGGCCCGAAACCTTCCTGCCTTCCTGCTCCTATGATGCTGCTTGGCCTGCTGTGTTCATCCAGCTCTACACCTTGTTATCTTTGTTTAGTTGTGAACGTGTTGCTGACACCATTGGCTCAAAGGCACAAAGCTGTGGGTTCAAGTTTCACCCAACAGTTTGAGAACAGAAGCAGAACTGAGTGCAAAGTACTGAGGTGTTTGTTTTAGATATACTGTCTTTTAGATCAGCTCTGGTCAAAATATATTGCCTGCTTAGCATCACAATAAATAGTTTATGTAATTATTATCTCTTTACTGTTTGTGGGAACTTGCTATGCACAAATTCACAGTTGCATTTCCTGCTTTGCATCAATGACTACATTTCAAAAAGTACTTTGGAACACCCTGTGGTTATGAAAGTCAATGTATGAATGTAAATCTTTCCTTATTTTTGTATTATTTGACTTCTATGTTTACATCCTGCTATTCTGGACCCCACCCCTTCCCAAAAGGGGAATGTGTCATTTGTTTTTAAAGAAACATATCTTAATACATGTCTTTAAGTTAGATCCAGCAGTTGTGATCACTTTGGTTATAGTTCAACAGGCTTATTTAAAATCACAAGCTTTTGGAGCGCTGCTCCTTTGTCAGGTCACCCCAGCCCAACACCAGCACCTCCACATTGTGATAATTTCTGCAGGTGAGTGGTTCCACTTTTCTTGTTCAGGGGGACCAGCAGGTCAGCAGATTTTGGGAGATTTGTTTTTCATTAGTTCTGTGGTTTTAGCACTTTCATATTGTCTGCCTTTCCTTCAAATGAATAGTATTTATTTCGATATACCTGTTCTTTTCATCCTCCCTCAGTCAAACCAACCCTTTTGTACAGCTCAAAGCTTCAAACATGTTGTTTTTCAGATATCAAAGTTTCCACAAAGCAAAGAAATCAATTATTTTCGTGTCCCTTTGAATTCGCCCTCCTACATGCTTTTTCTCTTCAAAGCTTGAATCATCACACCTTCATTGCCTGTTTGCAAACTCCTGATAGTTCACATGTTTTTTTTTATTTAAAAAAATCCCATGTTCATGATATACCTCCTACATTACAGGAAAAAAAAATCTAAGTTGCATTTTTACTAAATTATATTAACGAAACAAAAGATAAAGGAAACATGCACAAGTTTCTTTTATATGCATACACTGATAGCTGAATCATGAGGTATTTTCTAGTTAGGTATTATCTGGAAAATGTCCTTCCCCTTTTCACCGTCTACTCTAACAGTTTGCACTGATCCAAACCTTTTTGTATTCCTTTCCATGATTAAAACCCTTTGGATTCTGTTTTTGAGATAAAATGTTAGCATTTGACTGGGTCTGCAACTCATTCTCCCTTTGATTGAAGTCTCTTTTTAGAGTTTAAGTTATATCAGGAACATTTGATATTCCTGTCTGGTTGCATATATTGAAATATCTTAATTTTTCTTCATCCCACTCAGATCCAATTTTATTTAATTTCCTTTGGACAACATGAACAACTTTTATGTTTTGAGACTGTGTTTCATTCCTTAACATCTTGAGCTTTCCCGTGGGCTCTCAAATCATGTTGTCAAAGTCATGGTGGGAGCTGGGCTCATTTCTGCAGCTAGCTTCTGAGACTTCAGACTGAAGGGGCTGACAACACTTTGTGTTGATTAGCTTTTTGACTCAGGACTAGCTACAATTAACCCTGTAGGGACACTTTGTGGTCGCAATTCTTTCTGTGAGGAAGCAAACATTGACAATTCTACAGATCCCTTTTTGCTTCTTTCCACTCACATGGCTTGTCTTTAGCTCTTTGAACTGCCAAGTAATATCCTTCAGGTTCTTTGCCAAGGTGAGACGTCTCTGTCACTGCCCCTTTGATTGGTTGGGGCCTACCTTTGTTCCTGTTTAATTTTGTTAACTTTTGCTTAGCCACTCCAAACCTTCAAAACTTGTACTGCCCCGTTTGAGATTTCTGTACATTATCCAGCCGGCTACAGTACCTTCAGTACCATGCTTAAACTGTTCAGCTCATTCAGCCTCACTGGGGTTCACCTTGGGTTTTGAGAGTATAATACTTTGTAGCCCATAGGTTATTTTCAGCCAACCCTTTCACTGACCAGCTTGAGGTTACACCCACATTACTAAACCTGTTGTTGTATAAGGGTCTGAAAGGATTAATGCTGAAGAATACATTAGGCACCACATAGTATGATGATGTCACATGGACCCCATTGGGGAAACAGCTTTAGAACTTGAAGAAGTAAGCTCCAACATTGTGGTCTCCTTTTGTAGTCTAATTACAATGTCTATTACACTGATGTAACTTGTACCTCATGCTATCATGCAAGAAATTACATCTTGTTTAAGACAACAGATTCTTCTTGTTAGACAACCCTGTAACTGTGCTGTCCCACAGTAGACCAAGTGGGGTCTGTAGACTCCCACCAGGAAACAGGATGGTGCTACATATCTATCAGATGGATGCTACACCATGATGAGCTCCAATCAGGATTGATCTTACAACATAGCGGCATGCAGTGTGGACTCCATTTGGCCATAGCACACAAAATACTGGCACCCATAGAGATCTGAAGATTCCTTCAGATAAAGTTTTAAGGAGAATGCTTATACAACAGTAAGAAACTTGATGAGCTGAACACTTGTGAGTCTGACAGAAGTGTAGCAAGATTCAACAAGACAGAATCCACAGTCAATGGTAAAAAGCATTTCAGACCAGATGAGAGACACACTGCAGCAGGAGAGTGCTCAGAATGCCCTAGAGCTGGAGTTACTCTATGGCTGATGTTTGTCTTTTGGGGTGGGGGCAGTTCCTGAGTTGAAGTTCAGCCTGTTGGAGGCTACATGTGCACAATTGCTTGGAGGCAAGGACCAATGTTTAAAAAAAAGGCATGGTTTACTGGTTGAGAATGCTAGAAGTAAGCAAAGTACTTATAGTTCAGATTGAGTGGCAGCAATTCAGTTCAGAGCAGCACAGTGGCTCAGTGATTAGCATTGTTGCCTCACAGTGACAGGGATCCAGGCTCAATTCCGGCCTTGGGTGACTGTCTTGTGTGGAATTTGTACATTCTCCCTGTGTCTGTGTGGGCTTCTTCTGGGTGTTTCAGTTTCCCCCCACAGTCCAGAGATGTGCAGGCTAGGTGGATTAGCTATTGGAAATGCAGGTTTACAGGGATAGGGTGGGATACCCTTTGGAGGGTCGGTGTGGACTTGATGGGCTAAATGGCTTGCTTCCACACTGTAGGGATTCTATGATGTCATGGAGAGTTGGCGTCGTGAGTGACAGTAAAAGAAATCAAGTGCCCCAGAAATAATTAGGTCACGGCCCCTCGAGTCTGCTCCAACGGTTAATCATTACCTGCCTTCTCTACATAACCATTGATCCTCTTACCAATCAGGAACTTCTGTCTCAAATACACTCAACGACTTGGCCTACACAGACTGCTGTGACAGTGAATTTTACAAAGTCACCATCCTCTGGCTGAAGAAATTTGCAGTTCTAAAGGGTTGTCCTTTCTGAGGCTGTGCCCTCTGGTCCTAGTCTCTCCTACGAGTGAAAACATCTTCTCCATGTCCACTCTATCTAGGCCTCTCAATATTCTGTAAGTTTCAATGAGATCCCCCTCATCCTTCTAAACTCAACTGAATACAGACCCAGAGTCCTCAACCACTTTTCATATGTCGGAAGTCACATGACACTAGGTTATAGTCCAACGGGTTTATTTGAAATCACAAGCTTTTGGAGCATAGCCCCTTAATCAGGTGAAGTGACGAAGGGGCTACGCTCCAAAAGCTTGTTATTTCAATTAAACCTGTCAGACTGTAACCTGGTGTCATGTGACTTCTGGCTTTATCCACCCCAGTCCAATGCTGGCACCTCCATGTTTTGATTCTTCATATGACAAGCCCTTCTTCCCTGGGATCATTCCTGTAAACCTCCTCTGAACCCCCTTGAATGCCAACATTCCTTCCTTAGATACAGGGCCCAAAACTGCTCACAATATTCCAAATCTGGTCTGACCAGATCCTTATACAGTTCCAACAGGACATCTCTGCTCTTGTACTCTAGCCCTATTGAAATGAATGCAGACATTGCATTTGCCTTCCTAACCATCAACTGATCCGACATGTTAAACTTAAGAAAATCGTGAACTAGGAGTCTCCAAGTCCCTTTGTGCTTCAGATTTCCAAAGCCTTTCCCTATTTAGAAAATAATCTACAGACTAGTCTTCTTATCAAATTGCATAACCTCACACTTTCCAACATTGTATTCCATCTGCCACTTCTTTGCCCGCTCTCTTAACCTGTCCAAGTCCTTCTGCAGCTTCCATGCTTCCTCAACACTACCTGGCCCTCCACCTATCTTTGTGTCATCTGTAAACTTAGCAACAGCGTTCTCAGTTTCTTGGTCCTGATCGTTAATGTATAACATGATTAGTTGTGATCCCAAAAATGATTTCTGGGGAACTCAACTAGTCATTGGCTGCCAGCTTGAAAAAAAAGCCTCTTTATCCCTACTCTCAACCTTCTGCCAGTCAGTAAATCCTCTATCCATGCCGGTACCTTATCCCTAAAACCATGGGCTTTTATCTTATTTAGCAGCCTGCTGTGTGGCACCTTATCAAATTCCTTCTGGAATTCCAAATAGATCATGTCCATTTGTGCTCCTTTGTCTAACTTGCTCACTACCTCATCGAAGAATTCTAATATGACATCCTCTTGATGAAGCCGTGCTGACTTAGCCCTATTTTACCATGTACTTCTGACTACTTAGCAATCTTATCCTTCACAATGGACTCTAAAATCTTACCAACAACAGAGGTCAGGCTAACTGGCCTATAGTTTCCTTTCTTCTGCTCCCACGACCTCGTTAAATAGGGGTGCTACATTAGCCATTTTCCAGTCCTCTGGGACTCTCCCTGACTCTAGTGATTCTAGAACGATCAGCCCCCATGCCTCTATAATCTCTTCAGCTATCTTCTTCAGAACTCTGATGTGTAGTCTATCTGATCTGTTTGATTTAGCCACCTTCAGACCTTTCAGCTTCCCTAGTATCTTCTCCTTAGTGATGGCCACTACACTCACCCTTGCCCCCTGGCTATCTTGAAATTCTGGTATGCTGCTGGTGTCTTCAACTATGAAAACTGATGCAAAGTACCTAAGTGTGTTTCTTCTTCCTTGGGATGAACTTCTGTTGTGTCTTCCGAATTACCCCGAAACACTCCTGCCATTGCTGCTCCACTGTCTTCCCGTTTAGGATCCCCTTCCAATCAACTTTGTCCAGCTCCTCCCTCATGCCTTTGCAGTTACCTTTACACAATTGTAATACAGTTACATCCAATTCCAGCTTCTCCCTCTCAAAGTGCAGAGTGAATTCTATCATATTATGGTCACTGACCCCAAGGGGTTCCTTCACCTTGAGCTCCCTAATCAAGTTTGACTCATTACATATCACCAAATCCAAAAATGCCTGTTCCCTAGAGGGCTCTACCACAAGCTGCTCCAAAACAAACCATCTTGTACATATTCCACAAATTCCTTTCCTTGAGATCCACCACCAACCTAATTATCCCAGTCCACCTGCACATTGAGGTCCTCCATGATTATTGTAATAGTGCCTTTCTTACATGCCTTTTCTATCTCTTGATTTATTTTCTTTCCCATATCCTGATTACTGCTAGGAGGCCTGTCCACAACTCGCATCAGGGTCTTTTCCCCTTTTCAATTCCTCAATTCTACCCATTCAGAGTCTACGTCTTTCGACTCTATATCACTTTTTGCTCTCAATTTAAGTTCATTTCTTACGAACAAGGCAACCCTTGCATATCCCACAATCTAGTCTACTGCATTCACTGCTCACCATGTGATCTCCTCTACACTGGGGAAACGATGCATAGACTGGGTGACCACTTCACAGAACACCTACGTTCTATCTCCAAAAAAAGAGCCTGAGCTTTCGGTGCCTGCCACTTCAACACACCACTGTGTTCCCTGATCAATATCTCTGTCTTAGACTTGCTGTAGTGCTCCAGCAAAGTTCTACACAAGTTGTAAGAACAGCACCTCATTTTCTTCTTGGGACCCTGCAACTTTCAAGACTCAACATCGAGTTCACCAATTTTATGGCTTGAATAATTTCTTCTGTCCTTCCCCCATCCCCACACATCGGGCCCTGTCATCACATGGGATGCTTTCGTCATAGCCAACCCATTTTTATACACTAATGGTCTCCATTAGCAGATTTTCTTTCTCCCTGGCTCTACATTATCCATTCCATTGTCTGTCAAACTGCTTTTGTCTCTCTGGGTTCCATCTCCACCTATCGTTTACTCATTTCTCCCATCTTCATCATATATACCACCTTTTCCTAGCAACAATCAATTCTGAAGAAAGGTTATTGGGCCTGAATCATTGACTCTGTATTCTCTTCATAGGTGCTCCAGAACTGTTGAATTTCACTAGCAATCTCTGTTTTGTCTGAGTCAAGGACTTTTCCTGTTCACAGACACTGGATGATCAGTGTCTAGACATGCCATGATAAATGTAATTCTTCTCTTTTTTGAAAGCAATAAAGAATGATCCTGCATCTCCCTCTTTGAATGCAGGAACAAATTTGAAGAATTTTAGGCCTTCAGGAACTGTTTTGGTGTCGCAGAGGTTTTGGATGTTATTAAGCAGTGTGAGATTTTCTCCGGCAGTCTTACATTCTCTGTGGTCTCTATCTCTGTGCTTGTAGCTTCAGTTCCAAGTATTGTAGCTGGAAATTCCCGTCTCTCTCTTCCTCCTCTCATTCCTTCTTTTCTTTCTGGACTTGAAACTCCAACTGTTCCCTCTGAGCTTGTGTTTCTAACTGTTTCTTTCTCTTTTTGAGAATGCTTTTCTAGCTCCTTTTCTGAAGCTTTGAAATTCACCTCCATTTCCAGTTTTCTCAACTCTGTTTTGGCTGAAGTAAACTCATCTGGTTCCATTTCAGCTCTTGCTGCCTGCATTGACATTGGATTAAAAGCAAAATAGTTGATCAGCATTCTCAAAAATCCTTGTCACTTTGACTTGCTCAGAATCCAAAGTCCTAGCTGTCCAGCAATGGCTTTTAAATGGTCCATTTTAAGGTTTCTAACAGCTATCGACTTAAATGATCAATAAAATATTGTACATCAAATTTTGCCAAGTTAAATTATTGGCAATACTTTTACAAATGTAAACTTGCTGCTGTAAAACTGATCAGTTTCAAACAGTTTGAACTATTACTTTCCTCTACTCCAAATTCTTTGTAAATCAATTTCATCCTGTATCACTTTGTTTCAAATCTCATGGTTTAGTTTGTGTTTTGGCTTTGGATAATTTTTCAGTTGAGTACAAACGGGGTGGCATTGTGGTTCAGTGATTAGCACTGCTGCCTCACAGTGCCAGGGACCCAGGTTTGATTCTAACCTCAGGCAACTGTCTGTGTGGAGTTTGCACATTCTCCCCATGTCTGCGTGGGTTTCCTCCCAGCACTCCGGTTTCCTTCCACAGTTCAAAGATGTGCAGGTTAGGTGGATTGGTCATGCTAAATTGCCTGTAATGTTCAGGGATGTGTAGATCAGGTGGGTTATAGGGGTATGGGTATGGGTCTGGGTGGGATGCTGTGAGGGCTGATGTGGACTTGTTGGGCCAAAGGGCCTGTTTCCACTTTGTCAGGATTCTGTGATCTATAAATTTCATATTATACCTCAATTGAGATAACTGTTGATTGATACAGCTTGAATAGTTCCCATCACTTATAATTTGTAATTATTCTTCAAATTAAAACAGAACAGCACTGAATTACTTTTATTTTCCTAAGCAGGTTAAAGTTTGTTTTTGTACAACCTATTAGTAAAGATTCCTTAGGGATAAAGACAGAAAGTTAGTAACAAGAAATTACAGATATTAAGATTTGTACCAGTAACAATAAGATAAAAGAATACTGCTAAGAAGGAAGTTCCAATATGTCTCCATAGTCTTCATTTAGGGCCTACTGCTTGTGTCCTTCATTGCTGAAGCAAAGAGGTTAACACTTGAACGCAGATCTAGCAGCTGTGATGATCTCTGTGGTTGAATAGTTTCTGTTTCCTTGTCCAGACGGGCCAGCATGGCAACAGATTTTGAGAAGGAGAAAAGGTTTCTTTACCTTCACTAACACTTCCACATTGCCTGACTTTCTTTTAACACAGAAGTATGTAGGTTTTGTGTACCCTTTCTCTTTGTTCTCCATTGGTCAAAACTCCATCCTCTGAGGATGCTTCTCAAAGCCTTTTCTTGGAGTTCTCCAGACTGGCAATTCTTAGCCCAGTATAGTTTTTAAATATAGATTAAAGTAAAAATGTATAATTTGAGGAATATAGGATTCCACAGAGCAAAGAAGTCAATTATGTTGGTGACTTCGAAGTTCTTCCTCCCATTTTCTGTTTCTCCCAAAGCTTGAATTCGCTTGCTTCCATTATCTGTTTGAAAACTAGCATTTCAAATGTCTTTACATGCCTTGACATGTCTCTCTGAAATCCAGTTGCAGTTGTATAGTCATGTAATGTTTAGCAGCCTTTTTCTTAGCCTCTCAAGCCCAGTCAGAATCAGTTTTGTTTTACGAAAATCTATAATGTCATAAAACCTACCATGTATTGTTTTGTGGTATTATTTATCACTAAAAAAAACTCAAAATATCTTGCAAACAGAATAAACTCCTATGCTTCCAAAGAAAACAGAGACATTTGAAGAAGGCTGTATAATTACAACAATTGAACATCCTTCACTCTGTCATCATGGGGACTGGCATGAGCATTCCAGACGGAGGCAAAATCATCAATGCTACTAAACTGACTCTGAGGGATTAAGTTGTGAACCATTTAAAAATTCTTGCTAAAGAACATGAATTTAAGAAGATAAGGAAAGGAAGCAAGATTTAATACCATGTAGCCCCTTAAAACCGTTCCAGAGTTCAATACAATACTGTTGCAATGATGCCTCCCTCAATTTCTCTTTCTCTCATGTTCCTTAAATTTCTTGATTCCCTAAGATACAAATGATTGCTGTATTTCAGGTTTAAGTGTATTCATTAACGTAGCATCCACAACCATTGGGGATAGGGAACTTTAATGTTTCACAACCTCTTCAGTAAAGAAATCTCGTCCGAGTCCCAAATAACCTCTCCTTATCCTATGACTAGGCTCCCATTGTAGATTCCCTAGCCGATACCTCTCACTATCTATCCATCAAATTCCTTTTTTTTTAAATTAATTTATAGGATGAGGGTGTCACTGGCCAGGCCAGTATTTAATGCCCATCGCTAGCTGACCAGAGAGCAGTTAAGAATCAACCACATTGCATTGAGTCACATGTAGGCCAGACCTGGTAAGGATGGCAATTTCCTTCCCTAAAGAATAATAAGAGCCAGATGGGTTTTTCCTGACAATTGTCAATGGATTCATAGTTATCATTACATTCTTAAGGTTTTTATTGAATTAAAATTCCACCATTTGCTGTGGTGGTATTTGAACCTGGGTCCCAAGAACACTACCTGGATTAACAATTCAGTGATAAATACCACCGGACCATCACCTCCCCCAGTAATAATAATAATCTTGTATGTTTCAAAGAAATTACCTCTCAATCTTCAAAATTCCAGAAAATACAGATCCAATTTACTCCACTTCCCATTATAGCTCAACTTTCTTACCCTTGAGACCAAAGCAAAAGCTTATCAGGAATATATTTAAACTGACTAAACATTTATTATATTGTTACAAATGTGATTTATAAGATTGTTATGTTTTGGAACTAAATCTTTAAGGTAATGTAAAAAGAAAGGGCAGCATGGTGGCTCAGCAGTTAGCACTGCTGCCTCACAGCACCAGGGACCTGGGTATGATTCCACCCTCGGGTGACTATCTGTGTGGAGTTTGCACATTCTTCCTATGTCTGCGTTGGTTTCCTCTGAGTGCATCCAGTTTCCTCCCATAGTCCAAAGATGCGCATGCTCAAATTACCCATAGTGTCCAGAGATATGCAGGCTAAATGGATTAGCCATGGGAAATGCAGGGTTACAGGAATAGGGTAGGGTGGATCTAGGTGGGATTCTCTTCACAGAGAATCAGTGTGTACTCGATGGCAGAATGGCCTGCTTCCACACTGTAGGGATTCTATGATGTGGTCTGTTCTGGAGTCTGTCTGACAGCAAGCCCATTTGGTGATTGTCAAGAATTAATGGCAGCTCAGATTGTTTTACTGAGAAGGTGTTTCAGTTGGAGATAATGGTAGTGGCTTGTGTGCTAACAGTGGTTAAACTGTAAGTCTCCAAAGTCCCTGAAAAGTGTTATGTTGCAGACTCTGGTTCTTTAAATTATCCAGCTGCTTCCACAATAATAGAGATTGAGTGTCTCAAGGAATCAATAGTCAATATTTCAACCTGGATACAAGGACAATTTGATTATAATTGCCATAGTGATGGGCTTTTGAATAAAAAGGGCGCAGAATATAACTTTGTCATATTGGTGTATATGCTTTCCTAAAATATCTCTGAACATAGCAGGCTTGTTCATCTGCCAGGATTAGGAAGAGGGAGAGCAGGCAGAAAGTAAAGTCTCTTGGGTTCACTGTGCCATAATAGAGGGTGAAGCTTACAATCAGATTGGAAAGGACAAATTTGTCAAGAAAGTAAACAAAACTAAAAGATATATTTATCTAGCACTAAAGTGAGGATCTCCAATAATTTTATCAAAGTTAAAGGCACATTGTTACAGGGTTGTAAAAGAAATAGAAGTAAACCCTCAGGAGATAAGAATCATTTTGGCCTGATTCTGGGTTAAATGAATGTAAATTTAATGTGTAGCTTATACTTGTAGAATGTGCTTTACGTGTTGTGCTAAAATTAAAGAGGTCATGTACTCTGTTCTGTAATTTCAAGTTTAAGTTGCCTACAAAATTAATTTTTGTCAATATATTGTATTATGTAAGTATTTTATAACATGGAATCTTGTGTCGTTTCAGCTACTACTGGAAGTTTGATTTTCTTTTAAGCAGTGTTGGTCTCAGTGGGGTTTGCAATAATATCCAATTGAATGACATTCAACAATATTAATTTGTTAGCTACACACAAAGACTAATACAAATTAATTTTACTACTTCTTGTCAATCTTGGATATTGTGAAATGTTTTAGTAACATCAGGTATTAATTCAATTGGTTAATAATAGTTACATAAGTATCTTGACTATGCTTATATTACATATTAAGTTGCTTCTTAGTGTATTGTCGTAAAGAAATTGGTCTAACATTTTAATGACCTTGGTAATAAAGGATGATTTATTCAGTTTTTAATTTATATGTGCCTCACTAGGGAATTAGCAGTATAAATGTCAATAAAATCTAGACAGCTTGATGTAAGCAACCAAGTTCACTTAACCAGTATGTAAAATCATAGAATCATAGATACGTACAGCACGGAAATAGAACCTTCGATCCATGCCGACCAGAAATTCTACATTAATCTAATCCATCTGCCAGCAATTGGCCCATACCCCTCGAGAACTCTTCCTATTCATATACCCATCCAGATGCGTTTTAAATATTGTAATTATGCCAGCCTCCACCACCGCCTCTGGCAGCTTATCCCATACATGCACCTCCCTTTGGGTGAAAATGTTGCCCCTCAGGTCCCTTTTAAATCTTTCCCATCCCACCTTAAACCTATGCCCTCTAGTTTTGGACTCCCCTACCTTGGGGAAAAGACCTTAACTTTTCACCTTATCCATGCCCTTCATGATTTTATAATCTTCTATAAGGTCACCCCATCATCCTCCAACGCTCCAGGGAAAATAACCCCAGCCTATGCAGCCTCTTCCTATAATTCAAATCCTCCAATCCTGGCAACTTCCTTGTAAATCTTTTCTGAACCCTTTCAAGTTTCACAATATCCTTCTTCTAGCAGGGAGACTAGAATTGAATGCAGTATTCCAAAAGTGGCCTAACCAATGTCCTGTATAACCGTAACATGACCTCCAACTCCTATACTCAGTGCACTGACCAATAAAGGAAAGCATACCAACTCCATCTTCACTATCCTGTCTATCTGCAATTCCTCTTTCAAGGAACTATGAAGTTGCACCCCAAGGTCTCTTTGTTTGGCAACATTACCAGGATCTAACCATTAATTGTATAAGTACTGTCCTGATTTGCCTTTCCAAAATACAGCACCTCACATTTATCTAAATTAAACTCCATCTGCCACTCTTCGGCCCATTTGCCCATCTGATCAAGGACTCGTCTGCTCTGAGGTAACCGTCTTCACTGTCCACTACGCCACCAATTTTGGTGTCATCTACAAACTTACTAACCATCCCTCCTATATTCACATTCAAATCACTTATATAAATGACAAAAAGTAGTGTGCCCAGCACGGATCCCTGTGGCACACCGCTGGTCACAGGCCTCCAGTCCAAAAAGCAACCCTCCACCACCACCCTCTGCCTCCTACCTTCAAGTCAATTTTGCATCCAAATGGCTAGTTCTCCCTGTATTCCATGTGATCTAACCTTGCTAACCAGTCTACCATGTGGAACCTTGTCAAACGTCTTACTGAAGTCTGTATGGACAACATCCCAGTGCTTTGCCTTCTTCAATCTTCTTCATTATTTCTTCAAACAACTCAATCAAGTTATTCCCAAGGCATGGTCAATAAATTCACAGACATTTGATGAAATGTTATGGTGAAGAAATTAAGGATATGTTTCATGCCCTTTAAGTCACTTTTTTAAAATTAAGATTAGTTTACCAATTCTAGTTTCTTGTGAGTAGTTAAAACCATTACGAAAAGGCTCCCAATATTTTGTTTTCAACGCTGGAGCCACAACATACAAGGATAAAAAGTAATTCAAAATTTAGACAAAACATTGGCAAAGCCATGGGTTGAATACCATGCACTTCTGAGCATCCCATAACAATAAACATCAATGCTATTCAGAGCATAAGTAATAGATTCTCCAGGATGATGATGCCAAGAAAGGAAATTTCTGCAGCAGAGAAGACTATGAGAACATTATTAAAGTTTCATGTTACTAAGAAAGCTGTTGAGACCTTGCATGGTAAAAGAATATTTCATCTGGGAAGTCAGAGGCAAGAAATTATTAATTTTAAATGTGATGTAGAATGAGGAGACATGTGAGCAGAGATGTCTTTACGCAGAGCATAGATTGCTTTGCCATAGATTTGCTTTGAAACAGAGATACTTTTGTGTTTTACTTCTGCTTTAATTGTGCGTGCATTGCTGACTAACAATTCACATTCCACCAACATTTATATGCTTAGTGCTAACTAAACCGGACATGTTCTGCTGATATTATGGTCCTGACGATGAAAAACATTTAAGAGCATATGACGTAGGAGCTAGAGTAGAGAGATTTGTTTGGGATGTTCAGGGAGAAGAAAAATATTCAACGTTGATGGTGAGTGATTAGAGAAACTGTCCAAAGCTGAGGACAGTGCTTGAAGACAGTCACACAATGTTATTACTTGGCAAAATGGTGGTACAGGAATTCATTGGAATCTGGGATCAAATGTGGAGGTGTAGAATCCTGACAGTGCAGAAAGAGGCCATTTGACCCATCGAGTTTGCACTGGCCCTCTGAAGGGCATCCCACTCAGGCCCACACTTAGAACCCTACATGGGGCTTTTTACCATGGCTGTCTCACCTAACCTACACATCTTTGGACTTTGGGAGGAAACCAGAGCACTTGGCAGAAATCCATGCAGACATGGGAGAATGTGCAAACTCCATACAGACAGTCACCCAAGGCTGGAATTAAACCTGGGTCCTTGGTGCTGTTAGACAGCAGCGCTAACCACTGAGCCACTATGCCACCCACAGTGTTTAGTAAAAGAATGGCAATTCTGCAGAGAATTTGATGATCCTAAGTATAAAAGGAGAATGTTCCCCTCCGTAAATAAATGCTACAAAATAATGTTTAGTCATCCGTAAAAGCCTATAAAACACAAAAACTTGATGTGACTCTCTTTCGGGTATTGACAGGAAGTTTGATTTTCTTTTCAAATGTTATTAGTCTCACTGGAGATAATAACAAGTTAAGGATAATCATTCAATGATAAGATGGATTAAATGGCATCCTTCATTGCTTAGATCAATGATTGTTATATATTTCATGAAGAAGAAAACAGTGGACAGCACTTCTATCAAAGAAACATTTTTACAGATTTGATTAGTTCATCGATAAACTGTTAAACAACAGTTTTAGGAGTGCATTAGGAACTTAAATAATTCAATGCCTAGTTCTCAAAAATGAAATTCCTTGCCTAATGATGAAAATACCCATTTTTTGTCTCCATCCTGACAATTTACTTTTGTGATCTTAAAGAGAGGGAGGTATTATTTGAGATTGGACCATTCATTTGAGTAGGGTAACCACTGGGCTATTTATCATTTCGAAAATACAACATTGACCTGAAATCTTGCGACCCCTCTTGAAATAAGTTATCAATTAAAAACTGAGCAGGAAAAGAATTTAAACTGGTAGATATTAGTTGGGTGAGGAAATTCAAAGAACTGAATCTTATGCTTTTTTGGCTATGTTTGAATTGCATCAAGCGTTTTGGAGGAATTTCTTCCAGGATGCCTAGTGAATTTTCTCACTCTATCTCATAGAACATAGAACATAGAACATAGAACATTACAGCACAGTACAGGCCCTTCGGCCCTCGATGTTGCGCTGACCTGTGAAACCAATCTGAACCCATCTAACCTAAACTATTCTATTATCATCCATATGTTTATCCAATGACCATTTAAATGCCTTTAAAGTTGGCGAGTCTACTACTTTTGCAGGCAGGGCATTCCACGCCCTTACTACTCTCTGAGTAAAGAACCTACCTCTGACATCAGTCCTATATCTATCAACCCTCAATTTAAAGCTATTAAATTGCTATCTCAGCAAGCTCACCTAACTAACTAGCTATGTTGCCCCTATGGTGTCCATCATGTCTGATTCAGCCCCATCTTATCATGCACTGTTTTCAAAATTTACCACTCAGTGGATATTCAGGCATTCACAGGCATCCCTGATCCACCTTTACATTCCCATTGTGTACACAAAGAGGCACTGTCCATTTGGAACTGCACGGTATGATTCCTGACAGTTGCTCCAAACATGGCAGACGGAGGGATAATGTGCCTCACTTTGTGGGCAGGGACCTGGTGGTCCTATTAGATGAGACGGTTCAGAGAGTCCCCGCCACCCCCCCCACTGCAGTTTGCAGTGGTGGCCTCAACACCAGACTATGCCAACTGGTCTGAGGTTGCCACCCAGGTCAGCGCAGTCTCAGCCATCTGGAGGAATGCCCAACACTGTAGAAAGAGGGTCAATGACCTTCTCCATTCCACTCATGTAAATGCCACCATCTTATCTCTGATACCTCACACTCACTCCATCTCTGCTACTGCACCCCCTCCCATCAAGGTTCATGCTCTACCAGTCTCATAATTCTTCCAACATTTGTCGTCACCCACTTCAGCCCTTAACTACCACTCATCTGACATGTCCTCAGTGTTGCCCATTCTACTCGCTTGGGACACTCCTTCAACCTGCACCAAAATTAGCAGCGATGCCACCCTCTTAATACTGGCCTCTCTCTCATTCTAGGGGAGCAACCCTGAAAATACAGAAAAAAATGTAAGGCAGGTGATGGGCTTCTAAATGAGAACAATCAGCTTCTCTTCCCCTATGTGAAGAGCACCCCAATTTTGAAAACCCAAGTGTCTGACTGACTATTTTCAAGCCCCTGGACTCTTATAGGAGGCTGCCTTGTCTTACTGTGCTGGGAAACCCTAAGCAAAGGCTATGCACAGGGGCCACTGACCGCCATGATAAGTTTCTTCCTTTGCTTCTGTGCTAAATGATAAGTCAGAGCATTATCAACCTGGTATCTCTATCTGGGGAGACAAAGTGCAAAAAGGCAAGAAAAGACAATTCAAACTAAGCATGCTGGTAACATCCAGGTCAGCTCAGAATGAGTGCTCAGAGTGAGTGAGCAAAATGATATCAGACAAAGAGTCCAGAGATGCAGCTTGGTCCAGTCCATGAGCTGGGTGCATTTTCCTGAGAGTACAGTGTCCTTGCTGCAGCATTTATAATGATAGTTGCCGGTGCATCCCAAAATGCAGCATTGAAGAGCGGAAGACTATTGTAAATGAATCACAGATATGCCATTTATGTTCTTGGAGGCTGGCACAAATTGGATGCCAATGTCTGTGGACATGGAGTGCATGCGGCTGGTGCCCATGGAGATGTTGGTGTCTAACAAAACAGGTCATTTGGAGCAAGTGTCGAACTGAGTTTGCTACATAGCCCTTCTGATTTCCACATCAAGTTTTATCGATGGCTTGTTTAGCTTGTTTGGTAAAATATGAAGCTGAATATTGATGAGGTGAGTTGGACCATTGACAAACAACAATCCCCCTGAATTGGCAACTCATCATTATCTATCAAGAAACTCACCTTGCCACTCAGCAAAAACATAAAACTTAGAGTGAGATACGCCTGGTGCTGAGATAAGCCTTGCCAAATGTCACATCCAATTCTGTCACCATTCTCACTACGGCCCACATCAACCAGACCCCAATTAGATTCTGACAGAGAATGCTGGAGAATCTGAGATAACACAGTGTGGAGCTGGAGGAACACAGCAGACCAGGCA
>NC_063351.1:18404644-18439222 GCF_021869965.1 Rhincodon typus | reverse complement strand
ATGGACATGTCGTCTGAGGAATGGGAGGGGGAGTTGAAAAGGTTTGCAACTGGGAGGTGCAGTTGTTTATTGCGAACCGAGCGTAGGTGTTCTGCAAAGCGGTCCCCAAGCCTCCGCTTGGTTTCCCCGAAGTAGAGGAGGCCACAATGGGAACAGCAGATGCAGTATACCACATTAGCAGATTTGCAGGTGAACATCTGCTTGATGTGGAAAGTCTTCTTGGGGCCTGGAATGGGGGTGAGGGGGGAGGTGTAGGGGCAGGTGTAGCACTTCCTGCGGTTGCAGGGAAAAGTGCCGGGTGTGGTGGGGCTGGAGGCCTTTTAACAAAAGTTTATTGGATAAAAGGAAAGAAAAGTAAACAAAGCTATGTATGTGACAATTTAGGAAGGACTTAACACAAACTGCAAAAACACAGTCAACCCTTTTCCCAGCAATACCTTTTACAGATAATCAATCCCAGTAAAGTACCACTCCTATCTTAACTTTAAGATTTCTTACTCAACTGACTTTTTCCAGTTGCTCCGACCCCACCACCAAAGACATTTTTCCCTCCTCACCCTTATCTGCTTTCCGGAGGGACCACTCTCTCCGGGATTCCCTTGTCCACGCCACACTCCCCTCCAGCCCCACCACACCTGGCACTTTTCCCTGCAACCACAGGAAGCGCTACACCTGCCCCTACACCTCCCCCCCTCACCCCCATCCCTGACCCCAAGAAGACTTTCCACATCAAGCAGATGTTCACCTGCACATCTGTTAATGTGGTATACAGCATCCGCTGTTCCCATTGTGGCCTCCTCTACATCGGGGAAACCAAGCGGAGGCTTGGGGACCGCTTTGCAGAACACCTACGCTCGGTTCGCACTAAACAACTGCAACTCGCAGTCATAAACCATTTCAACTCCCCCTCCCATTCCTCAGATGATATGTCCATCCTGGGCCTCCTGCAGTGCCACAACGATGCCACCCGAAGGCTGCAGGAACAGCAACTCATATTCCGTTTGGGAACCCTGCAGCCCAATGGTATCAATGTGGACTTCACAAGCTTCAAAATATTCCCTCCCCCTACCGCATCCCAAAACCAGCCCAGCTTGTCCCCGCCTCCCTAACCTGTCCTTCCTCCCACCTATACCCTCCTCCCACCTCAAGCCCCACCCCATCTCCTACCTACTAACCTCACCCCGCCCCCTTGACCTGTCCGTCCTCCCTGGACTGACCTATCTCCTCCCTAACTCCCCACCTACACTTACCTTTACTGGCTCCATCCCCGCCTCTTTGACCTGTCTGTTTCCTCTCCACCTATCTTCTCCTCTATCCATCTTCTATCCGCCTCCCCCTCTCTCCCTATTTATTTCAGAACCCTCTTCCCCTCCCCCATTTCTGAAGAAAGGTCTAGGCCCAAAACATCAGCCTTCTGCTCCTCTGATGCTGCTTGGCCTGCTGTGTTCATCCAGCTCTACACCTGGTTATCTCAGATTCTCCAGCATCTGCAGTTCCTACTATTTCTGCCTAACAAGATATCTGTATTGTTAATTGATTCAATGTTTTACACACTGAGTTAATGATATACAGAAACACAAATGGCTAGGTGCCACTCGTGGTTTGTTTTCAGTTTAGAAGAATCAGGCTTCAATTTAGTTCATCCGATCAGAAGGGCAGATTTTTAATGCGTAAACTATGCAGACTGTGAGAGTTAGTTTCTAGAATCTGAAGATTGTGAGAGTTCACAAAAGTCTCATGATTACTGGAACTGAAAGCAAAACTAGAATGATGTCTATAGAAAACTGGAAAAAGTCAGTTGAATAAGAAATCTTAAAGTTAAGATAGGAGTGGTACTTTACTGGGATTGATTATCTGTAAAAGGTATTGCTGAGAAAAGGGTTGACTGTTTTTGCAGTTTGTGTTAAGTCCTTCCTAAATTGTCACATACATAGCTTTGTCTACTTTTCTTTCTTTTTATCCAATAAACTTTTGTTAAAAGAACATTGACAGTCTTGTGTGAATACGTCCAGAGTCTATCCATAAAGGTACCTAGCTGCAAAACTAAAACATGATCTACCAAGCCAGGTTTCAGTCTGAGAGCAGACATGTTCAGTGTTACTGTCAGCTGAGATTATAGCATTAATTGCTGAGGGAGAAACATTTGAAGAACTGGCTCTGAGTTAGAAATGGGTGCTGCTGAGGCAGATCTAGCCCATAAAGGCAACCCAACTTGGAAGTAGCATTGTTGACATGCACAGCACTAATCCAGTAAGAAGGATCCAGACTGGTAATGGGTTCTTTAAGGTCTGATCAAAATGAATACAAGAAGACACGTGCTATTTGATATAAAGCAAATTTATCAGCTAAATCCATTATAGACATGCAAAATAATGAGTCAATCTATTAGCTTAAACTACTTTAGACATATTCAATAAGTGAGTCTCACTGCCTATCAGGAACTCCTGGCACTTGGGGCTGGATCTCAGTTTCCATGGCACCAGTCCGTGAACCCCAGCCTGAAGGTGAAAGATTCCCAGGAGCTGGGGTAAGTCCCTAATATGAATACTACTCTGAATCTGATACTATGTGCTGTATTGCCATCTCTGAATACTTTTCACAAGCATTCCTTTGTGCAAAAACAAGTCCAGGTATCTCTGTGTCCTTATACAACAACCTGTTCCTAATCCAGGGCAAAGTCATTGCAATTTTCTTCCAGTCAAAATAGCCTGTTTTTTTACAACAAGTCTGTTTATCACATATTTTTCTTCAATTGCTATTGCCATGTCCAATTAACCCTTAACGATTAACCCTTACTAGTCTGGTTTGGAGATATCATTTTTAAACCTAACAGTACAGTCAGTGAACAGCAGTGAGTCATTGTTAGAGTTAGAGTGAGTCGGAAACAATCTCCTTGTAGGAAAATTACTGCTGTTTGCTGTGAAGTTGGCTGATAGTCATTGACTCTATGCCACTGAAGTTCAGTAAGAGGTCCCAGGAACCATTTATCTGCATCATGCAATTAGGTCTCAGAATTATAAAATCCTTACAGTGTGGAAGCAGGCCATTTGGCCCATAATCGACCCTCCAAAGAGCATTCCACCCAAACCCAACTGTCTACCCTATAACCCTGCATTTTCCCTCACTAATCCACCTAACCTCGGTTCCCCTGAACACTATAGGCAATTTACCATGGCCAATCCACCTAACCTGCACATCTTTGGACTGTGGGAGGAAACCAAAGCACCCAGTGGAAACCCACGCAGACAGTCGCCCTAGGAAGGAATTGAACCTGGGTCCCTGGTGCTGCGAGGCAGCAGTGCTAATGATTGAGCCACCATGCCACCTGTTAGTGTTGGGGTTAGGGCTGAGGACAAGGCCCTGGAAACCATGGGAACTAACAAGAAGCATGTGAGTCATTAATTGTTCAGTGTAACTTAGACTGCAGGTGAATGAAGTCCAATAGCAATTTTGACTTAGTTTAGCTGGGCAAGATTAAAGCTCAGAAAAACCCCAAGGTACTACTAGTTTAGCAAAGCTAGCTATCTGGGAAGAAAAACTAGAATTATGCCCATGAGTAGGCACTGGAGTGCACTTTCCAGAATCCAGGGAACCGCAATCTCAGGAAGGATGAGTGAGCTACCTATAGCAACCTGCTACTTGTAACTGAAGCAATTTTTATTTACAGTAGTAAGTAAATAATCTTGTAACTTTCACTTACAAATAAAGGAATTAACACTTTTACCTTGTGCTGATCTAGATGTATTACTTAAGCATTTTTTTCTGTTTGCAGACTCTATACTGCAGCTATCTTGCAGATAAAAATAATTTCAGAGACTGCATCATGAGTCCTGGCGACCACAGGAGATCTAGTAACAATTATATTACTGGGATAATACATAACTAATTTAAAATGTTCTGAAAAATCTCTGAACATTTTTGAAGTTTATAATAAATGCTTTAAATTTGAGTAAACCATCCAAGTTACCATGTGCACTTTTAAAATTCAAACTAGTTGTGAACCTCTTTTAGAAACTGATAAGTAATGGTGAAAGGAAAAAGAGAAAAAACAGTATATTAATTTGTTTGTTAAATGTATATATTGCATATATCTCCAAAAATAACAATACAAAGTAGACTGGTCTAAAACCCCAAATATCATTGATTGCACATGAGATAATGTTATAGTTTATCTGTTCTGTTAGAAGTGGAATATTCACAAATGTCTCTTGTTTGAAGATGTGTAATACTGTGACTGTCTACTTGACATTCAGGAGGGAGATTATTTATGTAAATTGGAAATAACAGATTACCTGCAACTGAAACCTGCAGAGTAGTTGTGGGAAACATTTGGACTGACAAGTTATAAATAAATTGCTCATTGCTTTATTGCCTGAAATATGAGCTTTCTCAATACCTAAGTTCAGATATTTAATGTTCAATGATTCAAAGTGAAAATGCACTTCATATGTATTGAATAGATTTTAAGATTGCCTGGATGAGTGCAATTCCAGCAACACTCAAGAAGTTTGACACTATCCAGCACAAAACAGCCCGTTTGATTGGTACCACATATACAAGCACTCACTCCCTCCACCAATGAAACTCAGTAGCAGCAGTATGGGCCATTTACAAGATGCAATGCAGAAATTCACCAAAGATCCTTAGACAGCACCTTTTAAACCCATGATCACTTCTATCTAGAAGGACAAGGGCAGCAGATACATAGGAACACCACTAACTGCATGTTTCCCTCCAAGTCAATCACTATTCTGACTTGGAAATATATCATCGTTCCTTTAATGTTGTTGGGTCAAATCCTGGGATTTCTTCCCTGAGGGCATCATGATTCCTCTTACAACACATGGACTGTAGCAGTTCAAGAAGGCAGTTCACAGCAGCTTCCAAAGGACAACTAGAGGTAAACAATAAATGTTTGCCCAACAAGTGATGCCCATGTCCCACAAGTGAATATAAAAAAAATAGGGGCAATTTTATTAAATGTTGAATTAATGGCTCCATCCAGGTGTTTCTCCATTAGGCATTTATGTGTATAAACCAGACTTGTGTACTAAACAATCTATTGCACAGTACTTTGTGCGGCAATTGATATCCATGTTCTCTTTCATCTCATAAAGGAAAATAAATCTAACAGGATTCGTCACACCAAATCCTGTCATTGAACATTTAAGGTCGAGTCTAGAAAACATCACAATTCACTCTATCCCATTATTTCAACTGAAAGATCTTAAAAGCCATTCATACTACTAATTACATTTGGATTGCAATGACTATTGTTAATTAGGGAAGCACAGTAGCCACTTCACTTCTTTATTAACAAACTATTATTAAACAAATACGGCTTCACATTTTTCATGATATTGTGTGGCTTTACATCCAGTATTTTGACATTTCAAAAAGTATCACTATTGGACTATTAACCATGAACCTCTGAGGAATTTAGCTATTTATATTACAATTTCCAATTAGATCATTGCCTATGTTGGAACTATTTTAAAAATCCTGGGTTTGGGAACCACTGGCAACACCAGCATTTATTACCAAGCCCTAGTTGCCCTTGAGAATGTGATGATGGGCCTTCATGAAAAACTGCACTCCGTGTAGTGAAGGTACACCCACAATACTGATAGGTATGGATTTCTAAGATTTTCCAGTAATGACAAAGGACTGCTGATATATGTCCGAGTCAGCATCGTGTGTGACACGGAGGAAAATGTGGAAGTGATGCAATCGTAGTTGTAGATGACACAGGTCATCTCAAAGAAGACTTGGAGTGCTGCTGTAGTACATCCTGCCAATGGTACATATTGTAACCGTGACATCGGGATAGTGAAGGGAAACAATCTTTATATTTGCATTTGATGATTCACTTCAGAGAATGGTTTGTGCAACTGCTTATTGAGCCATAAAATATTTATTTCAAATGCCAGTATTTGTGCAATATTTGTGTTTTGTGTATTAATTCTTGATTAACTCCAAAAATTGCAGCGAGTCCACATAAGTCAAAACAATGAGAGATTTAAGGTTAGAGCTTGCTGTTAAAGTGTTATTTTTGCTTTTCTTCTGCTTTAGTTGTGTTAGCATTGCAGACAAATATTCATATTCCACCAAAGTTTTTGTTGGTAGCACTAGCTAAACCAGTGCCACGCCAAAATGATAGCCTCCTCTCTCTGCCAGTGTTTGTGCATTTCTTGTATGCATGTTCATGTGGTCATGTTGCCTGATTGATTATTTGCTTGTGTTTGTGCTTGTTTGTATGAGTGTCATTCTGTATTTGTGTTTCTAGTGCTAGCTGTGAGTATGAAGCAGGACACAAAGGAACATTCACTTATTAAAGATCTTCACCTTACACAACTGAGATGTTTATACATAAATATCCTCCAAAACATATCAATCTGCTGCTTCTTGACATTTGTGAGGGCAAAGGTGCCAAGGCTCAGAAATACTGTAAAAATTGGGTTATTGCAAGGAGATTGAAGTACAAGAGTAAGGAATTCTTTCTCCAATGATTCACAGCATTGGTGTGAAAATAGCTAACATGAACAAACTTCAATTTCTAACTAATGTATGTGGAATTTTAAAGATATTCAGAGAGACAAAATGGAAAAGGGTGTAGAGACATGCACAGACATTCCCACACCACCAGAGAGAAAAACAGAGGCATGTTTAGATGTCAAAAGACATCTGATGAGATCAATTTCAGATTGAAAAAAAAACTCATAATTTAGTATCAATTGCAATATTTGTAGGAGACAATCCAAAATTCCACAACCTTTATGCCAGAACATTGGGAAATTTAAGGCTAGAGCTTGTTCTCAAGGTCCTATTTATGTTTCTACTTCAGTTGCGTTGGCATCACAGACTAATATACTCTAACAACATTTCTATGAATAGCACTAGCTAAACTCACATAAATGGTAGCTCCCGTTTGTGTCAGTATTTGTGCATTTCTACATGTGTGCATGCTAATCTGGATGTTAGTCTGATTGCGTTTATTTGCTTAGGGTTGTGTTTGTGTGCTAGTTTGAGGGCTGTTATGTGTTTGTGTTTGCAGTGTTGGATGAGAAGGCACTAAAGGACACAGAATAACTCACACTTGCTAAAGATCTCTGATAATAAACAATTTAGATGAATATACAATAATATCCTGCACAGGATATCCACCAGTTGCATCTTGGTATTTGTGACAGCTATGGTGCCTAGGCTTATAAATACTGCAAAAGTTAAGGTTATTGAAGAAGATTAAAGAATGAAAATGAGGAATTCTTGCTTCAATAATAAAGATCATGGTGATAAACTGTCAATGTCAACTGAACAAACTTGAAATGTATGTGAAGTTCTACGGATGTTCTAAGAGAGGAGAGCAATAGGGGCAAAAGACATCGACACATATTCTCCTCTCCTCTCTGCTCAAGGGCAGAGAATGACAGGAGGTATTTGGTTTTCTGAAAGGCATTGAATTAGATCAAACTGAGATTAGAACATTAACTCTTAATTTGGTATCAACAGTACTGGTTGCAAGAGATTGTCCAAAATTCTGCAACAAGAATTTCCTATCATCAGTTCTGTCAAAACCTGCCTCTCGTGTTTGGGCAATCATCTGGTTTTCATGCATGGAGCTCCTGATGCCCACCAATGTCTGAATTAAGTACAAGGGAGGATTGGTAGAAATGAAGTTCCACAACCACAAGACACCAGTGGTTGTTAAGTAGAGGATGGTACTCTGCAAGCTGGCAACATGTATGGTCTGAAGATACAAGAAAATTGGCAAAGTAAAATCTAGCTCAGCATGAAGATGTTTTATAAGACAGATCCTAATGAAGACATAATTTTCCCACCAGTAATTAAGTGCAGCATCATTTATTTACATGCCACTGTTTAACGAAAGAAGAATGTTGACCCTCACCAGTGAATATCCAACAACTGGAGGCCCTTGACTCCACTCAAAGGCCACGTAGTGCATTATTCACATTCAATGGCATTGATGGAAAGTGAAAGGTTTAAGTTGGCGACCTCCTCCAAGCTAACAACATTAGACTCTTACCTCCACCTCCTACTCAAAGTCAGAGGTCACATGACACCAGGCTATAGTCCAACAGGTTTTTTTGAAATCACACAAGCTTTTGGAGTGCAGCCCCGTCGTCAAGAGCAGTGAGAGAGGAGAAGACACAGACACAGAGTTTATAGGCAGAGAGATCAAGGGCAGAGAGATCAAAAGATCATACAACTGGTGAGAGTGGAGTGTCAGATAATAAGTCTCTGCAAGTGACCAAGAGTGTTAGATGGTGAGTAGAGTATTTATAAAGTCAATGTCAGTGCTGTGCTAACATGGCAATCAGGCAGAGCGATAGCAATATACAAAAGGTGACATCTCAGGTCAGACACTGAATTGAGCTATGAGGCCTTATTCAGAATCTGTCTCAGAGTTTTAACATGGAATCAGGCTGGGTTTATTCCGAAAGCAGGTATTTATAAGATGCTACACTGACTGACTGTGACTACAAATTGTGTGTTTTTTGAACAAAATAGAATGCATCTGCAAATAAACAAACATCTTGGATGAAATGATTCACCACAGAGATTTGTGTGTGTGTGTGTGTGTGAGAGAGAGAGAGAGAAAGAGAGTGTATGTGTGTGTGCATGCATGCGCTTGAGAGAGTGTGTGAGAGTGTGAGAGTATATGTGTGTGAGAGAGTATGTTGGAGTGTGAGAGTGTGTATGTGTGTGTGACAGAGTGCAATAAGTAATTCAAAACTGTACTAACTAATTAAGGTAGACGGATCATAACAATTTATCAAGGTGATGCTGTCAAGATAGTAAAGTATGGAAGATTTTACAGACACAGAACAGTGTGGTGGGGCTACATGCAGTGCAACATTAACACAAGATCATGGTTGAGGCATTCACACATCTCCTGATGGCTTGAGCATACCTGTCAAGACCTGGGCAACAGCCCTCTGAAGGGATCCAATTCGACTCTGTTTTTCTTTGGTTGCTACACCACGGATCTCTCTGTCGACTATTCCAGTTTGTTGGTTGTCTCATTGGGCTCACTGCTGACTTCTTGGGGTTTGTGGAAGAATTCCCGGAGCCTCATTCGCCTGATGAATTCTTCTGGTCTGCCGTGAAACCAATGGGGTCCATTTTGGTGTTGGGGGATGCAGAAATTGAGCCCTTGGCTGAGAAGGTAGGTTCTTTACTCAGAGAGTAGTAAGGGCGTGGAATGCCCTGCCTGCAAAAATAGTAGACTCGCCCACTTTAAGGGCATTTAAGTGGTCATTGGATAAACATATGGATGATAATGGAATAGTTTAGGTTAGATGGGCTTCAGATTGGTTTCACAGGTCGGCGCAACATCGAGGGCCGAAGGGCCTGTACTGCGCTGTAATGTTCTATGTTCTAACTTCGATCTCGTCCAGTTGACGGGTGTGGTCAGATAAGTCGATGATGGATTTTTCCCTCTGGTGGTACCACCTTCAACTGTGGTACCAAGGGAGGCTTGGTTATTGCTGATGGTGATGCCAAGTTTCTCCAGTCTCTTGTTCTTGGTGTGCATGTAGGTGGTGTAGTTCCGTTTCCTTGTCTGTTTGGCAGTGTCATGTAACTGATCTGCTGTATCTTGAGTGCATGCTGAGAATATGGACTCTATCTTGATTTCAAGGTTATAGCGCTTGCTGTAGAGTTGGTGTGCGAGATGATTGAAGAGTTTGTGAGAGGTGTGGTGACAAAGTCTGTCAATGTAGTCTGAGTTGTAGGTCAACTTGAATGGGTTTGTGATCTGTAATCCTTTTGGATCTTCTCTGCTTTCTTGCACTTCTGCAGAAACTTGATGTCTGTGTCAATATGCACGATCTTCTTGGGAATCCTCTCCACTTTGAGCCAGCAGTTCATGGTGTTGATCGTAGCCATGATGTGGAGGTGCCGGAGTTGGACTGGGGTGGACAAAGTCAGAAGTCCAACAGGTTTATTTGGAATCAGACAGGCTTTCGGAGCGCAGCCCCTTTGTCAGGTGCAGTGAGAGAGCAGGGCACACAGACAGAGAATTTTTGGTCAGAGAGATCCAGAGATCATACAACCGGTGTGATGGCAGTGTCAGATAATAAGCCTCTGCAGGTGACCAAGAGTGTTAGATGGTGAGTAAAATATTTATAAAGTCAGTGTCAGTGCTGTGCTAACATGGCAATCAGGCAGAGCGATAGCAATATACAAAAGGTGACATCTCAGGTCAGACACTGAATTGAGCTATGAGGCCTTATTCAGAATCTGTCTCAGAGTTTTAACATGGAATCAGGCTGATTGTATTCCGAAAGCAGGAATTTATAATATGCCACACTGACTGACTGTGACTACAAATTGTGTGTTTTTTGAACAAAATGGAATGTATCTACAAAAAAACAAACATCTTGGATGAAATGATTCACTCCATAGATTTGTGTGTGTATGTCTGTGTGTGTGTGTCTGTGTGTGAGAGACTGTGTGAGAGTGTGTGTGTGAGAAAGTGTGTGATAGTGTGCGTGAGAGAGTGTGACAGTGTGAGTGTCTGTGTGTGTGAAAGAGTGTAAAAAGTAATTCAAAACTGTACAAACTAATTAAGGTAGAGAGGTCATAATGATTTATCAAGGTGATGCTGTCAAAACAGGAAAGTAAGTAAGATTTTACAGATACAGAACAACGTGGTAGCATCACCTGTAGCGCAACATGAACCCAAGATCATGGTTGAAGCCTTCAAGGATACAGAACTTGGCTATCCGCCTCTGCTTGGCAATTCTGTGTTGTTGTGTATATCTCGGAGTCTGCCTTGGAGGACGCTTACCCGAAGTTCGGAGCCTGAATGCCCTTGACCGTTGAAGCATTTCCCAACTGGGAGGGAACATTCCTGTCTGGTGATTATTGTGCAGTGTCCATTCATCCGTTGTCATAGCGTCTGTATGGTTTATAAACACTTTACTCGCCCTCTAACATTCTTGGTCACCTGCAGAGACTTATTACCTGACACTCCACTCACACCAGTTGTATGATCTTTTGATCTCTCTGCTCCTGATCTCTCTGCCTATAAACTCTCTGTCTGTGTCTTCTCCTCTCTCACTGTTGAAGGGGCTGTGCTTCGAAAGCTTGTGCGATTTCAACTAAACCTGTTGGACTATAACTTGGTGTCATGTGACTTTTGACTTTGTGCACTCCAGTCCAATGCCGGCAGCTCCACATCACCTCGTACTCACTTACTGGGATGGTAACGTCACGTGCAGCAAATCCCATAGCAGCAGTTTGAGGTTTCGGGGTGGTGGTGAGGATGTTGTTCTCATCTCCAGTATATGTTTCTGCAATGTGGGGCTCTCTTCTGAGCGTGTGAAGTCAAAGAATTCTGTGGCTTTTTGATACTGTAAGTTGCACATATATATCGTGAACCTGTATCCAGTTATATGCCTGTAGTTCAGTTATTGGTCAGTGGCTCACCATCTACTACTGAAGGACGATTGTATTACAATAATTCAGTGTTAGCCCTTATATCAGTATGCTAGCATTTCTGTTGTAGGTTGCATGGTCAAAGAGGTGTAATACAGCCATGTGTGGTATAAAATAGCTGTAAAGCACTTCTAAGGTCTTTGCAAACACTAGTACAGTATGCAACAATGAATACTTTGGAGCCTGTATATTTGAGCCAGCTTCCTGATGTGCATTATTATTGTGGATCATCTTTACAGTTTTCTTAAGATCTGTTATTTTCTTAAGAATCTGTCTATTAATACTGAAAGTACTAAAGGCAGTATTGAACCTGTGTGCTATTTTCTACATGGGAAAGGTGTACATGGGCTCAAGCAGGGAAACCCTCTTTACTTCCATCTTATACAGTAGCCCCTTCACTTTCATGTGTCAGTCTTCAACCTGATTTGTACATACAGCTGGTTTATAATGATTTAATTGCTTACAATACTCCATTAAAATGTTGATATGGGTGCCTAAACAGTTCAGCACATTCCTACTAATTCTGTTTCCTGCTTTCATGTTTGTTTTGCTATTCAGTGCTTTTTATGTTACCTATTCCTGTAGTCCACAAATATTTTGGCAACCAAAGTATCCATGATGTCACAGGTACTGTCCTGTCTTTAAGTGACGGCCTTTGTTTGACATTTCACATAGCTTTCCAAGAACATGTCCAGAACCAGGGGTCACAGTCCAGAGCCAGGGGTCATAGTCTGAGGATTTGAGGTAGACCATTTAGGATGGAAATGAGGTGAAATTTTTTCACCCAAAGAGTGGTGAGCCTGTGGAATTCATTACCGCAGTTGATGCCAAACATTGAATGTATTCAAGCAGTAGCTAGATATAGCACTCGGGGTGAATGGGATCAAAGATTATGGAGAGAAAGCAGATTTGAGCTATTGAGTTGGATGATGAGCCATGATCGTGAATGAATGGCGGAGCAGGCTAGAAGGGCTGAATGTCCCCTTCCTGCTCCTATCGTCTATGTTTCTATATTTCAAAGGATACTAGAACCCCAAATATTCCTCCCAGCACCCACTTCCTGGATTCCTGAAGTCTCTGGGCTGTTGAATTTTCAGAAATGCATATCAGATGTGTTAAAGATAAATTGACTGATCCTGCACTCCCAAGAAAGAGCCAACATAGGAGGATAATAGGGTTGTATCTATAGAACTGTACTTAGTTCAGAAACTACTGGATTGTTGTATTTGAGATTCTATTCCAGTGACAATAGAGTGCTTGAATCAGTAAATGCAATAACAGTCAGCAACAGGGAGAAACGGGGAACTACTAATGTAGAGGTCTGGAATAATATGCCTAAGACCCAATTCAAATCCTACCACAACACTTGGGAAAATAAATGAATTAGCAAAGGAGGATTAATCTCAATAACAGTGAGCATGGAACTACCAGATTAATGTGAAAGCCCATCTAATTCATAAAATCTTCTCCCCTTACCTGGTCTTTCTGATGTGTGACATTTTTTTTGTCCTCTGAAATGGTCCAACAAGCCACTCAATTGTTTCAGACTACTACAGAAAAGTCAAATAACACTGCAATATTGCACTTGAAGCAGGCACAAAAATAGGTAAACATCGGTAGTATTTGGTCATGATGATCCGAGTGTGCAGGAGAAAGGACATGGTAACTATGACATACAAGGTGTCCCTACTGAATTGTACGGGCTTTCAAAATTAGTAGGATTGCTTTCAGGTGAAACCTAATACTGTAGACCTATTGAGGAACTACTTGCTTCCTTGGACTAAGCATTGGAAGATATTTTGAATAAATCTGTTCAGAGATGTTATTACACTCCTCTGGAGCAGGTGGGAGTTGAACCCAGGCCTCCTGACTTAGAAGTAGAGACAATATCACTGCACCACAAGATCCCCAACATAGCATTAGAAAATATCCTGGGTTGATTGAACTCACCTGCCATTTATCTTCAGATTAATTTTTATGCTTTATGCAGCATCAACATAAATGAACATATTAATCAATAAGAAACAACCACAAAACAGTATTCATCTAAAACCATACTTGGAAAAAAATAGAGTGAAGGATGATTTATTACTAAATCATTAGTTTCGACATCTAATCTTAAGCTATTTTCATGGATGAACAAATTATGAAATGTTGGTGATGCAGGAATGAAAGCAATGTGTTTATTCTGATAATTTAGTCAGTGTAATGAGGTTGCAGAATAAACAGAATGAAGATCTGTTGAACAAAACTTCTGACCTTATGTAGAGTGATTAGTGAACTCTCAATTGGCCAAATCATAAATGCTGGTAAATTACACAGGTGAAGTTACACAGCTGGAATATAGCGTCTAATGAATTTTCAAAATCAGGTAAATTCAATAATTCCAGTCTTGAGGCGAGTTCAATGGAGGCATAAGTCAAAGGAATAATATTGCTGTCCTACTTTCTGACTGCACAACCCTTTGAATATGGCTGAATTTTCAAAGCATGGGGTAACTGAATTACAATGTTAATACTTATATTGTACATGGAATCATTCACTAAACACTAACTTATTAAATAATTAAAAATGTTTTAAAAAAAAAATTTGCTACAACAATGCACTTACAATTTCACTCTACTTAAGTGCCCAGAGGAAATATTTTCCTTAAATGCTACCAGGCTTGATTTACTTGTTGTTGAGAGCAATACCAATTCTGGTCAGACTTTGAACGTTGTCTTTGTGTCTACGTGGATTTCCTTTGGGTGCTCTGGTTTCCTCCCGCTGTCCAAAGATGTACAGTTTAGGTGGATCGGCCATGTTAAATAGAACAAATAGTGCAAGCCATGGGAAATATGAGGTTACAGGGATAGGGCTGGGGAGGTGGTGGTGTGCCTGGGTGAGATACTCTTTGGAGGACTGGTGTGGACTCGATGGGCCAAATGGCCTGTCTCCACACTTTAGGGACTCTATGAATCTATAATGTAAAGGTTGTGTGTAATATTTTCTGCATTGAGACTTCCTGTAATTAGAATGTGATGTGAAGTCATTTCTAAAGAATAACTATTAACATAACTTTATATATAAACAGCATTAGATGGCATATTTTTCTAAATTACTACAAAGCAAATATTGTTGTTCTAATGTTAAACATTACTAAACACTTTATTGAGCTGCAACACCACCTCCAATTCCAAGTATTTTATTTGAATAGTTTTAAATATGTGTTGACTCTGGATGCTTGTTATTGTATGTAACTGTGCTATATGTCTTCCAGGTATTCTGGAGAACTCAAAGATCACTCCTATATTATTGCACTTTTTACAACTTGCTTCATTATGCCCTTATTGCTTATATTTGTATCTTATGGAAAACTGATGAGGCGACTAAGGAAGGTAAGTTCCTGTTCATAGATTATTCCACTCTTCTGTATAATCTCTAGAATCTCAGTTTAAACACTACTTTATTAGAGAAGTATTATTAGCTTAATGATCTATTGCTCTTGAGCCACTTACTGTAAAGCTGTAAAACATGTTGTTTCATAATTTAATGTCAGTTTTCTTTGGCATACTTTACTTAATACTGGCAGCAGTTTACAGTTTCGTGTTGAGAGCTAAATTCAACTGCGCAATACAATGAGTTTTATAGGTAGTTACAGCCGTTTCACAGCTACAAAGTCTTGTATTCTGCATTCACAATGTTCTATATTTAGATTGGAAAGGAAAAAGCAAGTTTTTGAAAGCATTCATGTAATAAAAACTAACTTTTAAAATTGTTTGCTTCTCAAATTGGTGTGACTAAAAATAGGCAGATATTTATGACACAGCAGTTCCTATACTGTATAATGCAGCTGACCTGTAATATTTTCTTGCTATAGGTAGCAAATACTCAAGGGAAGTTGGGAGCTGCAAGAAAACCTGAAAAGCAAGTCACCAGGATGGTTATTGTCATGATAGTGGCATTTCTCTTCTGCTGGTCCCCATACTCAGTTTTCTCCATAATGGTGACTATTTGTCCAACCATTGAGTTAGATCCAAGGTTAGCAGCAATACCAGCCTTCTTCGCAAAAACTGCAACCGTTTATAATCCAATCATTTACGTGTTCATGAATGGACAGGTATATTTTTATTATTTAATTCTAATTTATAATGTAGCAATGAAAATGTTGAAATTTATTGATGATAATAGCCTACGTAGATAGCAATGACAAGCTGATATACAGATTCGCAAATTGTATTGATTGAACTGCTCTGCAATGATTGCATTAGTTGGCATAAATGTTAAACATATTTTGCCAATTCAGCAGAAAAATCAGATTAATCTTTGCAGTGCAATGTTTTCACAATTGTCACATGTCACCATACTGCTGATCAAAACTAGTGAAACACATTTAGGCTAAATAATCTGATCTCCAGATCATTAGAAACTGGACATATAACTGAATGATGTATATCAGAACCCAGCAGACAGCCTGGGAAGTTTAAACTTGACGGGCAATTCCCCTTCTTCCTGTGACTCTCCATTGATGTCTTTGGCTCAGAGTTAGGGTTATATATCTTGGACCAACGGACTTACCTGGCTTGTTGCCCAGGAAATGTCAAACAAGTTAAAATCTAGTCTAACAACTGAGTTGGTGTACAACTGATCTCCCTTATCACCTCCACGACTATCCCTGAATCTTGACCTGGCCAAACCTCTACCCCCACTGACCTGGCTACTCCCTGACCACCCCTCCTGATCCCACAACACTTCCTGCCTGAGTACACACTTTCCCACCCCAGCCACCTACTCATTCATTCACACCCACATTCAGATTAGACACTTTAACTATCCCAGTCAGCAGTTAGTGCTGTTTAAAGGGCATACACCATATCCCTCTAAGTCTACTCTGATAGAACTCCAAGGGATGCTGTTCTGCACATTTTTTTTTGATATCCAGGATCAAAAAATCCCAGGAGAAATGTGCAGCAGTGCAGGTCAGAGGTATGTTTAAACAGAGTGACAATTGGACCATCATTGTTGCTAAATGTAAGATCCCGGTTATTAGTAATATAAATTAAATTCATGAAAGTATTAAGTCCAATTAGACAAATAGTCAAATAAAACAAACAAAAAACTACATTTCCAAAGTGCGATTTGTAATCAATTATTTCTAAAAATGGACATGAATCAGTGCATATGGCAATTGACAGTATTTGCTCAATATTGAAGTAGATTAATTTATTAATTTAGTTTTGCTTCCATGAGAAAAAAAATACTAGATAGGCTTGAATGTCTTCAGCAGAACTCACTCAGTCATGTACTTTATAGTGTAGCTGCTAATGTTGCTCAAAGTTAATTGAGCAATGTATATCCAATCCTTTAATTCCAGATGATGCCTTATGCTAATATTCATGTTTTTACATGAAAATATGGAGATTAGCACTGGTAGACCATGCCAAGATTAGGTGAAGGTGCTGCTCAACTTCCATGGTGGACTTCTGAATTTCCAGTGGTGCCACAGATCTAAATTGTGCACCTTATGCATCATTTTAGGATATGTCAAGTCACTTAAGTACAAACATACACAGTCTCTGTAGACAGCAAATCCTACTGAGTTGACTGAGATAATCTTTTTCATCTCTGAGTTTACAGTAAAAGAGCAGCACAAATTTGTTCATATAGTACTACTCCTAACAGTACCACAAATTATGCCAATTTCTCCTGGACGCCAGCTATGTCTTGAATAATATCAATGAAGAAAGCTGCCTGGACTGTGTGGGTTCCAAGCTCCGGTGCTGCCTGTCCCCAGGACTTGAGATTCACTATGTGAAATGCATGAAGAAGTGCTTTCCCCCGGCAAGCAATGCAGTTGTACACCTTCTCCAAAGGCACATGATGCATGATACCTCAGATCTGAAAGTAGATGTCATCAAATGTACTATTCAGCATTATTGTGCTTCAGGTGTTGTATTGCCACTTTGCAGTAATGTTTAAATAAAACTGAGAAAATCTTCCAATTATACGGAATTGCAAAGTAAAATTGGGATTGCCAGCAAAAAGATTTAGGTTGCTAGAAACTGAAGCTTTGTAAATGGTACTTATGAAAATTCACATTCATTGTATTTTGTTGTATTTTGCTTGCTTTTAATGGCAGATAAAATAAAATGTAGGCAGTTTGAAAAAAAATGTATTTTCTAAGAGTTAAATTTCTAGGATTCAATTAATACCGCAAGATATTGAAATATGAAACACAATTTTGCAAAATTAGAAGCTATAATCCAACAATCATGTGATGGATGATACATTATAGCAAGCATAATTGCAACCTTAACTTTTCATATTAAGTTTAACTATAAAGGAACACAATCAAGCTGTTTGAGATCTGAGAGGGAGAAAAATTTGAGACATTTTATTTAAAGATGAAATCCAGAATGAAATACTCATTGATATTTTTGTTAGAATATTTAATTTATAAACATTTTACTTATTTGTATCCAGTTTAGGAAATGTCTCCTTCAAATGTTCAGCCTCAGTGAACCCGAAATCAACCCAACAGCAGAGCATGCAATGCAAGCAAGTAACAATAATGAGAGAGAAATGTCCACCATTGCAACACGGATGACTTCTTACTGCAATACAGCAATGAAACCCAAAGAAGGAAACAAACATGACAACTTTGCTCAGCTGCCAATTCCTGAGAATGAAGCTTACCTACTGTAAATACAAAGGAAATGTAACATTCTATATCTAGTTAGAGTATTCAATCATTACACATTGTGACCATATGAAAATTGGTGTGAATTGAATGCAAACTGGGAGCTTTCAATATTCTTTTCTATTTCACTGACCATGGAAATAGTGAGCCTCAGATAAATGATTGAATGATCATGCTCAAGAATAACACCTAAATATGCCATTGGCTATATCATAGAGAATTGTGTCAAATTTAGTTTGTAAATCACAAATTCAAATGGAGATGTAATTCACAACAGATTTGGAGTTATTTGACTGAATTGATTACTTGTATATTATACAAGCAAGTATGTTCCAAATCAGTGACTATGATTTGTAAATCTTCTCAGTTTTGAAAATAGTGATTTTTTTTAAAAAAAAATTACTAATGGGAGGTCTCTGGCTGACCAGCATTTATTTCCCATCCAAGTTGTTCTTGAGAAGGTGGTGGTGAACTGCCTTCTTGAACCTCTGCTGTACGTTGACCCACAATGCCGTTAGGGAGAGAATTCCAAGATTTTGACCCAGCGACAGTGAAGGAACAACAATATATTTCCAAATCAGGAAGGTAAGTGACTTGGAGGGGAACCTGCAGGTCGCGATGTTTCCATGTAGCTGCTGCCTTTGTCCTTCTAGATGGAAGTGGTCATGGGTTTGAAAGGTGCTGTCTAACGATCTTTGGTGAATCTCTGCAGTGCATCTTCTAAATTATACACACTTCTGATGCTGAGTTTTGGTGGTGGAGGGAGTGGATGCTTGACTTTTGGCACCAATCAAGTGCCCTGCTTTGTCCTGGATATCACTAAGCTTCTTGAGTGTTTTTGGAGCTGCACCCATCCGGGCAAGTGGAGAGTATTCCATCACACTCCTGACTTGTATATTGTTGATGATGGACTGCCTTTGAGGAGTCAGGAGGTGAATTACTTACCACAGTATTCCTAGCCACTGACCTGTATTTATGTGGGGATTTCAGTTGATTTTCTGGTCAGTGGTAATACCAAGGATGTTCATACTAGGGAATCCAGTGATGGCAACACCATTGAATGTCTAGGGGCTGCGGTTAGGTTGTCTCTTATTGAACATGGTCATTGCTTTGTGTTTGTGTGTCAGAGTCGTACAGCATGGAGATAGACTCTTTGGTCCAACTTGTCCATGCCGACCAGGTTTCCCAAACTAAACTAGTCCCATTTGCCTGTGTTTGGCACATGTCACTCACAACTTGTCAGCCCAAACCTGGATATTATCCAGATCTTGTGCATTTGAACATGGATTGCTTCAGTATCTGAGGAGTCACAAATGGTGCTAAACATTATGCAATCATCAGCGAACATCCCCACCTCTGACCTTATGATGGAGGGAAGGGGTGGATTTGAAAGTGTCTTGCCTTATAGACCAAACAAACAAATCTCCTGGCTATGATATTATTTTATAAATGAATCTTAGAGATCAGAAACAACCTAAAGATAATTGCTATCTCATTTATACACTCTGAACTCAGGATGACTGGAACCCATAATTGCATACTTTGAGAATTTTGGGGTGGAATTTTAGTACTTTGCCCAGCTGGTTGTGTAGGAGTCTGGTAGTGCATTTGTCAGTGACTTTTTAACCCAACTGTTACATTGGCACCTGGCTTCCTGATTATTGATCGTGTGTGAGCATTATGATCTTTCAGCAGAACTATTTGGAGGACACTGTGGAGATTAGGATTGAAGGATTGTGTGGGAAGGAGACCAGATGATGTAACTTGATGTACTGATGGAACGTCATCAAAGAAATGTAGTGTGTAAATTCACAAATGCCTCCCGAGACCTGATGCTAAAGCATGCAAGGATATATGTGGCTCTACACTGTGGACAGAAGGAAGCAAGCCTGCATGAAAGATCAGAATGGCTGGAGATCTCAGAGGAAATTAGCAGCGAGTGTTTGGTGCCATGGTCCTGGCTAAAGTGGCAGAAATAGTTTAACGATCTAACCAAGGCAAGAATGGTAAGTACAATGACACATTCAACTAGACCCTAATGTCCAGATTTTGCCTTAATAAGCTCCTGTGAAACACTTTGGACATTTTATTCTGTTAAAGATGCAGGTTTTTGACATCTAAATTGATACCCCAACCTCTTCACTCTACTTTCTCAAGTTTATCACAGTACACTACTCTTCTTACCAATGAACTTTACAGGAAAACCCAACCCTTGCTCGCATTTCCATCTTATCATCTAACATTTACTCTCATTTTAATACAACATCATGCCTAGTCTCATATGGAGTCTCAGCGAATGTGATCCAATATCTATACAACATACTACATCATCCTCCTCATAGGTTTTTTCATGCCCTTACAGGAAAAGAGCACATGGAACACGTGGATCTAGGGAATCAGAGGTGACCCTCCAACCATCTTATTACTGACAGCTACTGAAGAGTATCACTGGAGATTAGCTGAGTGTCGCCATCAGAGATAGCTAGTAACAGAATCACACAACCTCATGGAATGCAGCACTTGGTCACATTGACTTGGCATCATCAACCACTTGAGTACACAATGTTCACTTGACACCTTCTAACCTTGACACTTTTAATTTATGTCTTTCATCTCCCACAGGCCCATCAAGTGTCCTGCAGGAGGTGCAGGAGGAATATGAAGAGTTCTCAGAGGAGGTCACTCACACAGAGGGTGCACTGACACAGGACTTGAGAAGATTATGAAACAGCTCCCAAATGCACAGTTCAGTGAAACTGGGAAGAAAAATGGTTGGGTTTTCATCGGCATCTTACGCATTACAACAGTAAACTGCAGAGAGAGAGGTAGCAGTGAAGAATAAAATGCTCGAAGCTTTATTCCATAGAAGTGCAGAGTCTCAAGCCATCAATGTAGGGGGTAATTGGGAAGCAGTAGCAAACAAAAATAGGTATAGGCAGGTATTCTAGCTACACTGCATATTGCACTTAGAGAGAGAGAGAGATTGCAGCAGACAATGTCCAGTAGGGTGTCATGATGTCCCAGAACTTTGCAGAGATGCCCTCAGAACTTTGCAGAGATGCCCTCCTGAAGACAGTCGCCACTAGCATGCAGCATCAAACATGGCAGCCAGCTAATACAAGCAACCACATGACAGAGAGCATAGCTGGCAATGGTACATGTGGCAGGAGCGTAAATAGAGCATGAGTGAAGGCTTAGGTCACAGACTTTTGCAGAAGCAGTTAAAGGAATCTGTTAAATTTGGAAACATCAAAGCATAAAGGGTAGGGGGGTCTCACAGAGCAGCATACAGGTGACTGATTAATCAACGTCTTTTGTTTTATGTCAGGGCGGTGGCTTAAAGAAACAAATGCAGTTAGCTTTCTAATAAATAAATGTAGTGGCACAAGGGAGATAGAGATTCAATAATAATAGGGACTCAAGAGTTAGGTGACCATAGTGAATATTACCTGTCTGGGATCACAATATCATTGAATAGGACTCAAATATTGTAGAGATAGTTGGGGGTGGAGGGGGTTGGTGACACGAGCGTGAACAAAGCTCATGGTCCATGCAGATACCAATGCCATTTGTAGAAACAGAGATACCTGCACTCAGATTATAAGGAGCTAGGAGAGAAATTCATAAACAGATCCTTAAAGATGCCAATTTCTTGATTATTCCTGGTGCCATGTGCTTTTCAGTATGGAAGTAAGGGGATAATTTAGATGAATGTGTAGCTTGATTCAAGGGGCAGGTGCTTTACATTCCGGCAATATTGAGACAGGCTCTGGGATATGTGAGGCATAGATTAGCCAGATGGATTGCACCTCAATTCGACTGGGCCAATATCATGGCAGGGAAGTTTCTTGGTGCAGCTGGGATAACTTTAAACTAGCCTGGCAGTAGGTTAGGAACAGCAACAAATACAACCAGAATAACTTGCACGTCGATGCTTGTATAAGTGACAATGTTCACTGAATAAAAAGTTCTGAATAGGGGAAATGTCCAAAGCTGTGGTGTGATTTGGCAAAAGTGGAAGCAAAGCATTTGTCATAAATTAAATCAATAACAGGGGAAAAAAATGACATTCAAGGAAAAGGTAGTGAAGGTTCAGAACAGACACATTCCCTCAAAGGAAAAGGGTGCAGTTCCCTATTCTGACCACCCTGGACATCAAAGAACATAAGGAAGAAGATAAAGCTTATGGCAGATACTGAGACATCCCCTCCTGAAGAAAGATTAAAGGAGCATCAAAAGTGCAGAAGTGAAAATAATAAGGACATTTGGAAAGCAAAGGGATATCATAAAAAAACCATAGATTCAACAAAAAGTCAAAGACGTTTTGTAAATACATAAAGAGTAACAGGATAACAAAGGAAAGCATAGGGTTGATGAGAAATCGAGAGTGGCAATTTGTGAAGCAGAGGATATGAGCATGAATTTTTAGTTTTCACAAAAGAAGAGGAAATGCTGCAAAGTTTGTTGAGAGTTAAATATTGGATAACCGGCATTGTGAAGGAGCTCAAAAAGCAAAAAATTGCTAGACTCAAATTAAATGTAGCCCAGGCTGCTTCAGAGAAGCAAGGGATGAAGTAACAGGGTCTCTGATTATAAGTTCCCAACCCTTTCTTGCCACAGGTAGATAGCTGGCGACAGGAAAATTGCTACATCTTCTGTTATATAGAAAGGAGAGAAGGGATAAGTTGAGGAATTTCAGGCTCATCAGCTTAACCTTAATGAAATCTAAACCTTAAATTCTGAGGATTCAGAAAATACTGTCATTTGGAAAGATATAACTGAATTAAGATCAGTCAGAATGGATTTGTTAAGGTCATGTCTGACTAACTTAGAGTTAGTAATAGAGGTGGTAACATGAGGATTGGTAATGATAGAATGTCTGATGAGGTTTGATCATGGATTTTGAAAAGGCATTGGAGAAGGTGCCACATAGTAGATTGGTTAGTTAAACAATTTCTCAGAGTCCAAGGGAAATAACAACAATCCAAAATGGACTCAGTGGCTATAAGCAAAGGGTACAAGCAATATTTATTTTTATGGAAGCCTGTTTCTAGTGGATGCTGTTAGGACCAGAATTAGTTCCCTAGCTTTTCATGACTTAAATATTAAGAAGTTTGCAGATGGTGCAATATTTGAGGAAGAGAGCTGCAGACTGCAAGAAGAAAACAATGGATTTGTCAAGTTAGCAGAAAAGTGGCAAATGGAACTTAATTGGAAGAAGTATGAGTTTATTGCTTTGAAAAGAACAAACAAGGCAAGGGAATATATAAACGATGGTATAGTGAGAGGTTTGTAAGACCTGAAGGACGTCAATGAGTGCCTACAGATCTCTGAAGAAAGCAAAATAGGAAGGTAAGCTGGTTAAGTAAGATTATGATATATATTTCTTTATTGACCAAGGCCTAGATTAACATGACAGCCTGTATAAGACATTAGTAAGACTACAGTTGGAGTACTGTGTACAGTTCTAGTCATTGCATTGCAAGCTTTGAAGATATGATCGTATTAGGCAGCTGGAAAACAAGGATTTACAAGGATGTTGCCAGAAATTGGGCTTTTCTAGATTTGAGGAAAAGTGGATAGGCTAGGGTTGCTTCTTTTGAAAACAGGGTGAGGTGTAGTTCAATTAGGATTATAAAATTATGAGGGGATACAGTGGAAAGGAAAGGTTATATTTCCAATGGACAAAATGATTAATAATGAGGAAGCATAGATTTAAAACAATGGCTCATGGAGATTTGAGAAGTTTTTTTTTCACTCAGAGGATGGTGGAGGTTGGGAATTCACTATAGGAATGGTGGTAGAGGCAGAAACTCCTGCAATATTTAACAAACACTTGGATTTGCCTTTGAAGTCTGAGGAGGAGGATTCGGCTGGATAACACTTTCTCAGCTTACCTTAGGTTGAATGGCCTCCTTCTGTTCCACAAAGTTTTCTGAGTTTCTCCAAGATATGGAAGCAGACACTCTTCTCAAAGCTTCCATTTCTCAACTAATGCCTCCTTCAGGGCCCCACCCTGCCTCATTTCTTGCTGGTCATGTCCATCCATGTGCAGGTACAGGTCAAGCAGTCATTGGCAGTTCCCATGTGGGCTTTAACACCCAAACAGCATCAGCCAAGTGCACCCCAAGACCTGGGATCTGAGTAGCGTGTCTCGACCTCTGTTGATGCCACAGGGTTTTCACACATAAAAGTAGCAGAAATAGAGTGAATATTTTTAGTTGCATGAGGGTTTATCCTCAGATGTGTTATATAATGTTAAGCTCCTGTTCAATTTTGTTTCTGATATTAAAAATTGAAGAAGTCAAATTTATTGTTGCTTCATGCAGAATTTTAAATTATGGTCTTAAATTATGAGTCTTTTGGAAGGATTGATAGGCCTCAACATTTCAGATAGTACATTCTATTCATCTGGAGAACTAATTGGAACAGGCGAAAGAAGGTTGTTATATAGTGAAGTATAATGTCTATACTGGACAAGCAGGCATAAATATTTGAGGACAATCAATAGAGGTGTTCACAATAGCAATGACTTTTTGATTGCAGGGCAGTTTTATTTAGGCAGAGGGATGGTGTCATTTGAGTTCATCATGTGGTTGCCTGATCTGTGCAGCCTAACTAAAGTGTATTATTGTAAGGATATCCTGGGCTGCAAGGTGTACCACTACTCGTGCCGTGGCCACAGACGTACTTTTTCCTCTGGTTCCTCCTCTGTGAGCTAATGTGCTGTGTACATTTTTCCTTCAGCAGCACCAAACCTTGCTACTGTTGAACATTGTGCAGAGTGCAGCATACCACATTCCTTCTGGTGACCCTAGTTGGTGTGCTTTGAAGGGCACCTCCAAATCTGCCTAAATGTATCTTCAACATCCTGTTAACTTGTATATTAGACACATCTTGTTGTCAAATGGCTTTGGTAAACTTCACTCTTGCATATCATTGCTGGAACTGTGCCCAAATGTCATCAGTCATGTTTTAAGCACCCCAGAAACCAGCTACAGAAGTTAAATGCATTCCCACTTTCAACAATGGAATGTGTATTTCCAGTGCACTGGGCCATCAAAGATGGCTACTGGGAGCAATTTGCACTTGGGCAGAACGGGCCAGATAATATCAGTGTCCCATGTCAGGAACCTTTGTTGCCTGTATGCCCCTGCACATGCGTAAGGATGTCACATCCAATCAAGGATAAACTGAGACTCATTAATGTTCACTGTCAACAGAAAGCTTGCTTTGAATACTGAATAATTCAGCCAATTAATGCATGTTTGTCATTCTCTCAATGACCTCAACCTATAATCACTCACACAACATTCAGCATAATGTAATACAACCCCTCGTTACTGGAGCAGTTATTTGTATCGGTTCAGGCCTCCATGTGACAACATAACCTGCCTGCAAACCCCTGATCCCCTCACTCCTAACATTCATTTCAAAGAAAGCTTTTCAATTTCTGCCTGAATACTATTTAAATTAAATTATACAGGCACAAAGATAACACTGGCTAAGAAAGAACCAAGTTTCATTTAGTTAATCTCCTTCCATCCCGGTAGTGGCAGAATGTGATGAAGTTGTTAACCAATCCTAGCAATGCAACATTCTGAAACAATTGCATTTTCATGACATAATACAAATTGCTTTGCAATGGTTGGTAAGATCCCATACCCTCACATTCTGGAGGATTAAAACCTTCATAATCCAAATCTTTCATATTGATTGCTATGTCGTGCATCTGTGCATAGCCAGCCAGCCCCGCAAAACTGAGTACCTTTTAATTCTGGCTGGCTTCATTGGTGACATGGGCCCTTCCTGGCAAACATAGTACTGTTCATTGAGTTACATAGACTGCAAATATTTGTTGCAAATCCCCTGGAATGAACATGGGGAATGAGGTTGTGGTAAATTTGACAGCCAGTGGAAAAGAATGGGCACCAGGTCCACTTGGCAGCCATTTCTCTTAGAGTTGACTGCAGAATTTTGTGATGACCTGATGGCATAATCTGAATATCCTGGGCCACTGGTGTTCAGACATGACTTGAAAGTTAATCCTTGGACTATGTAGCATTTTGCAGGTATTATTTCCTACAGCCCACATCATTGTGCTCAACCCTCTCGAGAAAAGAACAGCCCTGTGAGGAGAAAGGCTACTATTGCTCCTGTTACCACTGCCAGTGCTGATGTTGTCACTTGCCTTTATCCTTATTTGAGGTCCAGGGTAAAGCAACATAAGTGGTCAGATACTGATCTGATATAAAGCAGATGTAATGTGGAGATCAGTTGTACAAGCCTCCAAAGTAGTGAAAGCAATCTCTATTTAGTGGAAATTGTTGAGCAGTTGAATGCTCTCCAATGTCCTGGAAATCATCTCCAAAGTAAATACCCACTCTCAGCACAGATGTTGTTTGCAAAAGCCTTTTATTGGGCAACAAAGCAACTGCTTCTATGTTCTGACTGTGCTTTGGCTGGTGAGTTCCAGGAGTGGGAAACCTGTGCACCCATGTCTAAATTTGAATCCCCCTCCATTAAAATAGTTATTAACATTAATATTACCCTTTAGATTGCCCATTTGTCTCTTCTGAGGGGCTATTCTGTGTGCAGCTGAAAACATTGCAGCTACATGTGAAAGTTGATGTGCTGAAGCCCAATTTCAATTTGAGAGAGTTTAACCACCCAGCTGCTCCCAAGCTCTCTTTAAAATTCCAACCAAGGACTCAGCTTATTTATTTCTGATGAAGTGTTTAGAAAAGTGTGCCAGCTCAAGTCAATGACATGTACATTATAGCAACACTTAATGAAAGCAATTATGATAAGATTTAAGATCAATTACCCTTTGTATGTACTGGTCAAAAAATGGCATTAGTGCAAACTTTGTAAAAACGTTTAAACTGATCTTCAAATTATAATGAAATAGCTGCTGAGAGTTGATTTCACTTACAGTATAACGCTTAAAATAGACTAGCAATCTAAGTTCTGTGTACGGGGACAATTGTTGGATCTTTAAGCACTGTTTACCTTGCATCACCTCTAGATCCTAAAAAGGTACTATAACATACAATATAACAGAAAGAAATGTGTATTGTTAATAATGCATATCTAAGTAAATAGAATGTATATTTTGTTATGCCTGAACTCATTGTTAAAGTATTAGAATATTTCACGTGGTATTAAGAAGTGTAAAATATAATCAAACAGCAATAATAAAGTTCCATTGAATGAATCCAACAAGACAAGGAGTCTGAATATAATTGCACATCACACATTGTCTTATCGTGATGTCTGTTTGCATTATTTGGAGGTATAAAGTGTGTAATATCTAAATTAGAACACAGATATAAGATATCTGGTCAAAGAATTAGAGGGGATATATGGAAAATATGAAGTGGGTGTCTAGAAGTCAGAGCCAGTGTAGTGAACTGAATGGTTCACTGGGTCATTTCAGAAGGTAGTTTGGAGTTAATCACATTGTTGTGGGTCTGGAGCCACATGTAGACCAGACCAGACCAGACCAGGTGAAAATAACAGATTTTCTTCCCCTAAAGGATATTCATGAACCAGATGGGTGTAGAAACATTTAAGTGTTGAACCTCCAAATGCCATCAATGCTGTTCACTTTCTGAATCCAATAAACAATTTCACATTTGCAATGTAAAAAACGTATTTGTGTGTGTGAGGGGAAACAAATCTACTTTTTAATCAACTTTGTTTCAAACTATATCAGGATTCCAAAGGCATTATTTAAACACCAATTGATTTCTCTTTATTGCAACAACAGATGTTTTTGAAAATCAAGATGTACAATTAGTCTGTTTCACTCATCTAGTGATCCAAAACATTACGTCAATGTTGGTGAAACCTGACCTTTCTTTCTGGAAGCAATGTTGAAAATCTCTAATAAGTCCACCTGTTAAGATTCATGCCTGTGAACAACTTACCTATCAATAAAAAAATTGATCCCTTCATTTTGATTAGTTCCTGTTTTTAAATATTGCCACCAGAAGTGTCTCTTCCCAATTCATGAAAACAACCCCTAGAGCTCAGAGAGCTGTGAAATCTATGAACAAAACATTGCCTTGGCTACTGTTCTGTAGCCACTTACTCTTTTGCAGATTGGGTTGTAATTTGGACATGTGTCTTCCTGAGCTAGATTTTGGAAGCCCATCAGAAGTGGACATGCTTGTAATTCCCTAATGCTAGCCCTCATGCCAGCATCTTCCTGCCTTGGGACAATTTTTTGAGGAAGAAGATCGAGCAGCATGATGGCTACCTATTCACAAGTCCCCACTGTGTTCTCTGAAGAAGAATACCTCTACCAGGTTTCCAATTCAACTTGTTGGCAGAATCGCAATTTCATTTTCTTAAATATTTAGAAATAGAGCTAAGCGGAAGCCTCACTATTGAAATGCCTTCACTATCCCTAACCTGCATTAATGGGCTGCCATCTATAGCGCTGAAGGTCTCCTATTTGTACTCCAGCTTCTAGAGCCCATCTACAGGTCCTTACATCACTTGGAAATATCTTTGTACTTGGCCATTTCCTTGAAAATTTCTAATATGGTGTCAGGTTGGAACTTCAATGTGATCTTGACGTTAGGGTCCTGACCTTGAAACAAACACTAGTCTGTTCTGACTTACTTCCTTCAACAAATGAAATCTTTGTTATAGTTTACACAATGAATATAAAATTGTGAGAAGTATACCCAGGACTTAACTATCCTCATCAGCCTATTGAAAAATCAATCTTATTGTTTGAAAAATGGTTCCAAAGTTACAAATGTTAAAACCCTTGGAGGAGTCTGGTTTGGACATCAGTGAAGTTACAGTCATTGTTTAACTTCAGGGTTAGTGCCACTCTGCACTTCCATCTTGTTTGTTGTTTTATTCACCTCCAAACCGACAGGCATATAACTGGTATCTTAACAAAGAACAACACAGCACTGGAACAGGTCCTTTGGCCCTCCAAGCCTGCACCACTACATTTTGCCCTTCCATACTAAAACTGTCTTCACTTACAGGATCCCAATCCCTCTATTCCCTTTCTTTTCATGTATTCATCCAGTGCTTCTTGAACGCTGCTATTGTGTCTGCTTCCACGATATCCTCTAGCAACGTGTTCCAGGCACTCAGCACCCTTTGTGAAAAAACTTGCCTTGCACATTTCTTTTAAACATCCCCCCTCATATCTTGAACCTGTGTTGCCTTATAACTGACCCCTCCACCCTGGGAAAAAGCCTCACAGATTCCACTCCATCCATGCCATTCACAATCTAATAAACTTCTATCAGGTCGCCCCTCAACCTCTTGCATTCCAGTGAAAACAATCCCAGTCAAGCCAACCTTTCTTCATAGCTAAAATCGCCCATACCAGGCAAAATCCTGGTAAACCTTTTCTGTACTCTCTCCAAAGCATCCACATCCTTTAGAGATCCTACAGCATAATCATGACAGGTTGGGTGAGTAGGCAAATCAATGGTAAATGCAGTATCATTTGGATAAACGTGAGATTATTCACTTTGGGAGCAAAAAAAAAAGGCAGGTTACCACCTGAATGGCTGTAAATTGGGAGAGGGGAGTGTGCAGTGTAGGCTGTAAAGAAGGCAAATAGTATGTTAGCCTTCATTGCGAGAGGTTTTGAGTACAAGAGGAGGGATGCGTTGTCGCAGTTATACAGGGCTTTGTTGAAGCCACACTGGAATATTGTCTGCACTTCTGGTCACCACGCTACCTGAAACATAGAAACATAGAAGATAGGACCAGGAGGAGGCCATTAGGCCCCTCGAGCCTGCTCCACCATTCTTCACAATCATGGCGGATTGTCCAACTCTATAGCTTAATCCAGCTTTCTCCCCATAACCTTTGATCCCATTCACCCCAAGTGCAACATCTAGTTTCCTCTTGAATACATTCAATGCTTTGGCATCAACTACTTCCTGTGGTAATGAATTCCACAGGGTTACTATTCTTTGGGTGAAGAAATGTCTCCTCATCTCCACACTAAATGGTCCAACCCGAATCCTCATACTGTGACCCCTGGTTCTGGACACACCCACAATCGGGAACATCCTCTCTGCGTCTACCCTGTCTAGGGTAGACTAAATATGTATAAAGCTGCAGCATAACTTGTCTATCCTTATACTTAATTCCCTTTCCAATGAAGACATAATCCTTTAACTACCTTATCTACCTGCGCTGCCAACTTCAGTAGACCTGCACAGCCAGATCCCTCTGCATATCAATACTTCTAAGGGTTCTGCCATTCACTGTATAATTTTCACCCACACTTGACCCACACCTCACATTTGGCTGGATTGAACTCCATCTGCCATTTATCTGCCCATGCCTCCAACTGATCTACATCCTGCTGTATTCTCTGACAATCTTCCTCACTATCCATCAACTCCACTAATCTTTGTATCATCTGCAAACTTACTAATTAGACCAGCTACGTTTTCCTCCAAGTTATTTATGTAGCTCACAAACAGCACAGGTTCCAGCACTGATCCTTGTGGAACACCACTAGTTACAGCCCTCATTCTGAACAGCATGCTTCCACCACTACCCTGAATCTCCTATGACTAAGCCAGTTCCGTATCCATTTTGCCAGCTCACCCTTGATACCATGTGACTTCATCTTTTGTACCAGTCTGCCATGAGGGACCTTGTCAAAGGCTTTACTGAAGTCCATGTAGACAACATCAACCACTTTTCCCTCATCAATCATCTTTGTCACCTCCTCAAAAAACTCAATCAAGTTAGTAAGCTCCCCCTCACAAAACCATGCTGTCTATCACTAAGTCCATTTGCTTCTAAATGTGTATAGACCTTGTCCCTGAGAATCTTTCCCAATAATTTCCCTACCACTGACATGAAACTCACAGGCCTATAATTTCCAGGATTTTCCCCACTACCCTTCTTAAACAATGGGACAACACTGGCTATTCTCCAGTCCTTTGGGACCTTACCTGTGGCCAAAAAGGATACAAAGATGTCTGTCAATGCTCCAGCAATTTGTTCTTTTGCCTCCCTCAATATTCTGTGTTTGATCCCATCTTCTAATAAGAACTGTTTAAATGTGAACTTTAAAGCCAATATTCTGGTATTTGTGCATCTGGAGGAATACTGTATTAGTGTTCTCAACTATCTAATTTCAGACAGCACTTTAAATACTCCACATTCCTATATTTCCATGTGTGCTACCAATGGAGTGAAGTTCCAGCCTTGGCTCAGTTGCAAAACTCTCACCACTGAATTTGAATCTGTAGGCGCAATCCACTTGCACTATAGCATTGTGAAATATCTCCTCAAAACATTCAAACAAGTTTCTCAGATGTGGCTTCCCCTAACAAATCTATGCTGATTGTCATTGATTAATCCATGCCTACCTAACTGTTGATTAATATTATCCCTCAGAAATTGCTCCTGTAATCTGCCTGCAATCGAGGCTAGTTGACCAGCCACTAATCCCTAGGTCTATCACTTTCTGCCTTTTCTAAAAACAATACAACATTAGCCATCCTCCAGTTATTTGGCTTCATGTCTGGAGCGATAAGGGATTGGAAATTTGATGAATAATTGACTGACTGTGTAATACCCTAATACTACCTGGCCTGAAACAAAAGCCACCTCAGTTTCAAGATATTTCTCCTATTATCCCAGCCCTCATGTGGCACCTAGGTCAAGCATGAGTGGATTAAAAAGACGTTTTATTTTCCACAAGATCATATGCCCATAACAACAGAAATAGAAACAGCAGTAGACCATTTGGTCCTTTGAGCCTGTTCTGCTATTCAGCAAGATCGTGGCTCATCTTTGTTTCAATTCCTTTTCTTATGTTTAATCGTCATGCACTATTTAATTACCAAACTTTCCTAAAATTTATCAACACTGTCTTGTATACACTCAGTGACTGAACATCCAAAGCCCTCTGGAGGAAGGTAAATCCCAAAGATTCGCAATCCCTTAAGTAAAGAAATATTTTATCCTCAATGGCTGACTCCTTAGCCTGAGACTGTTGTCTTCAGTTCTAGATGCTGAGGTCATGGAGAAAATTCTCCTAGTATTTTGTCAAGCCCCCTCAGAAATGTGTATATGTTAATGAGATTATCTTTCACTTCTCTAAATTGTAAGGAACATTGACACACTCGATCTCTCCTCATAGGACAATCTCACCATGTAAGTCAGTTGGCTTCATTGCATTCCTTCTAAAAGAAAGATATCCTCTCTTAGGTAACTGCATACATCATCTGTGCATGGAATTACTAAGGTCCTATATAATTGCAAGAAGCCTTTACTTATACTTCAATTGCATTGTAATTGGATGGGAAGATATAAATGAATGACTGGTGGCTTAAGATATTTAGGAACATCAAAAATAAAGTAAGTAAACATGCAGTCAAGAAGAAATATTATGGATGAAAGAAGAATGGTTCAATACAAATTTTGATTTAAACCTTTATCAGTCTGATGGACAATCGAGGAAGACGACGTGAATTATAAAAAAGAAATCATTAACCACAAGTAACAGAGACTAAGCCACATTGTGTCTTTTATCTGCCTAATCTGAGACTAGCAAATAGTTTCACTTGTCACAAGTCATATGTCTATCTAGTCTATTGTGATAGTGATTTGTATTGATTTTATCTGTCATTTCTCAACAAACTGCTTTGAACAGCATCAGACTCCTTGACTCCTTTTCAGTAATCTATAGTGCTTTATCAAACTTTATACTTTATTGAAATCATTGGCATAGGCTGTAAATAAAGGACAAACATTGCTCCTTGAGGTGCCTTGTTTGTTCCAATCTGCCAGTCCCAAAATGACTTATTTATTCTTATTTTGTATTTCCTGTTAATTAATTAATTAATGATCAATCTATGCCAATATATTACTCCAATAATGTGATTTTATGGTTATGACTTACTCCCAGTGTGTAAAACTCCTCCACACCAGATTTATGGAATGTTCTTTGAAGGTTCAAATACTCCATGTCCATTATATTTCACTCTATTAGTTACAAACTGAAAAAACTTTACAGTAGCTTCAGAAAGGGCAAAACTGATGAGTTAACTGCTGATCAGGCTGGATATTGCACTTCTTTAAGCAATATCTAAACATTGACAGCCATGGCTCAGTTGGTGCCACTTTCACCTCTGAAACATAAAGTTGGGGATTGAGCACAATATCAGGGCTGCCACTTCCATGACATACCTAAGGAGTGTTGAACTGTTCAAGGTGGTGGCTTTCAGAAGAGGTCTTATACTAAAGTCCCACAGTTTATTCAAATGAATCTAAAAGATTTTGTGCTGTTATATTTAAGAAAACCACGCAAGTTATTTCCAGTGGGCAACATTTATCCCTCACAATACATTACTAAAACAGGTTACTTGGTAATTATGACACTGCTGTTTGTGGTTGCTTGCCGTGTGCAAAATAGCTGCCATGTTTCCTACATTACAACCAAAACTACACTTCAGAAGTAATGGTAAAGGCACCATAGTCCTACCAGACCATAGGGTTGCTCTCTCAGAGACAGACAACTGGTGGTTGTTTAACCTGAGTGTCCTAATGACTCAGGGGAGGGCAGCGGTTGAGAAGGAGAATCATTCATGGTAATCTCAGCCAATGAGGGAATTGAACCCATGTTGTAGCATCGCTATGCTTTGCAACGTCAGAGGTACTTATTTGGTTGTATAGTACTTTCATACTTCTGGTGGCTGTGAAAAGTGTTATTAAAATACAAATCTATCTTCTTTTCATAGAATCCCTACAGTGTGGAAACAGGTCATTCCGCCCAACAAGTCCACACCGACCCTACGAAGAGCATCCCCACCCAGACCCATTCCCTTATCCCTGCATTTCCCATGTCCTATCCAGCTAACCTAAGCATCCCTGAACACTATGGGCAATTTAACATGGCCAATCTGCCTACCCTGCACATCTTTGGACTGTGGGAGGAAACCGGAGCACCCAGAGGAAATCCATGCAGACACGGGGAGAATGTGCAAACTCCACACAGACAGTCGCCCCAGGCTGGAATCGTACCCGGGTCCTGGCGCTATGAGGCAGCAGCACTAACCAGTGAGCCACCATGCCGCTCCAGAAGACAGGGAGCAGATTCCTTTCTTATTTGCCTTAAGCTCTCAACCGCAGTCGGCAGGATTTGAACATGCGCAGGGACACCCCAATGGATTTCAAGTCCATCGCCCTAACCACTCAGCCACGACTACCGAAGTAAAAATTAAACTGCTTTTCTTTCCTAAACTATGAACGGTTTCAAGAAATATTGGCCCCCTCTTCTTTCAGAGCCTTAGACATTAGATAAAGAGAGGCAGAAATCTGGCTGAACAAAAACAAAGTTGCTGGAAAAGCTCAGCAGGTCTGGCAACATCTGTGAAGGAGAAAACAGAGTTAACGTTTCGGGTCCGGTGACCATTCCTCAG
>NC_063351.1:18367521-18394644 GCF_021869965.1 Rhincodon typus | reverse complement strand
ACATCGCCGAGGCCGGACGCCAACTCTCCGACACCTCCTCCTACCGCCCCCTTGATCAAGACCCCACCCCTGAGCACCAAACCATCATCTCCCAAACCATCCACAACCTCATCACCTCAGGTGACCTCCCACCCACGGCCTCCAACCTCATCGTTCCCCAACCTCGCACTGCCCGCTTCTATCTCCTTCCCAAAATCCACAAACCTGAATGCCCTGGTCGACCCATTGTCTCCGCCTGCTCCTGCCCCACCGAACTGATCTCCAACTATCTCGACTCCATTTTCTCCCCCTTGGTCCAGGAACTCCCTACCTATGTCCGTGACACCACCCACGCCCTCCACCTCCTCCAGAACTTCCAATTCCCCGGTCCCCAACACCTCATCTTTACCATGGACGTCCAGTCCCTCTACACCTGCATTCCCCATGCAGATGGCCTTAAGGCCCTCCGCTTCTTCCTGTCCCGCAGGCCCGACCAGTCCCCCTCCACTGACACCCTCATCCGCTTAGCCGAACTCGTCCTCACACTCAACAACTTCTCTTTCAATTCCTCCCACTTCCTACAGACAAAGGGGGTAGCCATGGGTACCCGCATGGGCCCAAGCTACGCCTGCCTCTTTGTAGGTTACGTGGAACAATCCCTCTTCCGTACCTACACCGGCCCTAAACCCCACCTCTTCCTCCGTTACATTGATGACTGTATCGGCGCCGCCTCGTGCTCCCACGAGGAGCTCGAACAGTTCATACACTTCACTAACACCTTCCACCCCAACCTTAAGTTTACCTGGACCATCTCTAACACCTCTCTCCCCTTCCTGGACCTCTCTGTCTCCATATCGGGCAACCACCTCGAAACCGATATTCATTTCAAGCCCACCGACTCCCACAGCTACCTAGAATACTCCTCCTCCCACCCACCTTCCTGCAAAAATGCTATCCCCTATTCCCAATTCCTTCGCCTCCGCCGCATCTGCTCCCAGGATGAGGCATTCCACTCCCGTACATCTCAGTTGTCCTCGTTTTTCAAGGACCGTAACTTCCCCTCCTCGGTGGTCGAGAACGCCCTCAACCGTGTCTCCCACATCTCCCGCACCTCATCCCTCACACCCCGTCCACGCAATAAAAACCAAAAAAGAATCCCCCTCGTCCTCACGTACCACCCCACCAACCTCCGGATCCAACGCATCATCCTCCGACACTTCCGCCATCTGCAATCCGACCCCACCACCAAAGACATCTTTCCCTCCCCACCTTTATCTGCTTTCCGGAGGGACAACTCTCTCCGTGACTCCCTCGTCCGCTCCACACTCCCCTCCAGCTCCACCACACCCGGCACTTTTCCCTGCAACCGCAGGAAGTGCTACACCTGCCCCCATACCTCCTCCCTCACCCCCATCCCAGGCCCCAAGAAGACTTTCCACATCAAGCAGATGTTCACCTGCACATCTGCCAATGTGGTATACTGCATCCGCTGTACCCGGTGTGGCTTCCTCTACATCGGGGAAACCAAGCGGAGACTCGGGGACCGCTTTGCAGAACACCTACGCTCGGTTCGCAACAAACAACTGCACCTCCCAGTCGCGAACCATTTCAACTCCCCCTCCCATTCCTCAGATGACATGTCCATCCTGGGCCTCCTGCAGTGCCACAACGATGCCACCCGAAGGTTGCAGGAACAGCAACTCATATTCCGCTTGGGAACCCTGCAGCCCAATGGTATCAATGTGGATTTCACAAGTTTTAAAATCTCCCCTCCCCCCACCGCATCCCAAAACCAGTCCAGCTCGTCCCTGCCTCCCTAACCTGTTCTTCCTCCCACCTATCCCCTCCTCCCACCTCAAGCCGCACCTCCATCTCCTACCGACCAACCTCATCCCGCCCCCTTGACCTGTCCGTCCTCCCTGGACTGACCTATCCCCTTCCTAACTCCCTACCTACACTCACCTTTCCTGGCCCCATCCCCGCCTCTTCGACCTGTTTGTTTCTTCTCCACCTATCCTCTCCTCCATCCCTCTTCTATCCGCCTCCCACTCTCTCCCTATTTATTTCAAAACCCCCTTCCCCTCCCCCTTTTCTGATGAAGGGTCTAGGCCCGAAACGTCAGCCTCTCTGCTCCTATGATGCTGCTTGGCCTGCTGTGTTCATCCAGCCTTGCACCTTGTTGTCTCGGATTCTCCAGCATCTGCAGTTCCTACTATCTCTGAATGCCTGTTGTTCTCTGCTCTGCCTCCTCTGTCAGCACATCTCACAATTTCTTCACTGAGAAGTGACTGTTTTCCACTTGTTTCACTTGTTTTTGGAGCATAAAAGTCAAACTCCAATCAAAATGACCGACAAACCTTTAATTGCCCGTCTCTTGCTATAGAGTTTCATGTGTACGCCTGCAAAATGCACTGTGAATGTATTAAAACATTCAAAACTAGAAGTCGTTGCTGAATAATGTGAAATATGCAGATATTTCTAGGAACACACATTCAAACATAATCACTGCAATTCATTTTACTAACAACTAAAAAATACAGTTTATGAAGATGCAAAGTTTATAATAATGCATGAGTGAGACCACACATTAAACACTATATTGTAAAAGAAGAAAGTTAAAGATGACTTTTTTAAAAAGCTGTAAAATGTCAATTGGTATAGACAAAGTAAATCTGGGTGTTTAGCTTATGCCAAAAAAATCGGACCAGTGAGCAAAAATGAAAATTAGTGAATAATCAATTTAAAGCAGGTATCAAGAAAATATCTACGCCTACAAAATGAGAAGTTTGGAGTCATTTCTCATACAAAATAGAGCTAGAGGTGATTATTCAAAAATAAACTTAACACCATGTTTCATATTTCTAAAATGGTGTTAAGTTTATTTTGAATAATCACCTCTAGCTCTCTTCATGCATTTTAACTGCTGAAAAATGAATTGCCAAGTAGTGACTTATCCCAGAAGTAAATTAATGTGCTTTTGAGATGTGCCTTTTCTTATCTCAGTTTCTTGGGATTTAACAATCTAATTATCCCACCAAAATACATGGAAGAGATCAGAAAGTAGCAGATTAACTAAGACACATATATCTGTAAAGATTTGGCAGCAGATGTTGTGGCTGAACTACCTTTGCTGCCTAAGAACATAATCCCCTTCTGAGTTAAGCAGTCAGTTCAGTTATCTGTTCCCAATGCATACCACCAACTATTAATTTTGGCATCTGCATCATGAAATTGGCATGATTCCAAAATACACTGCAAGAAGTGAGTAGCTGAACTGACAACAGCAGTGAGTGCATAAACAATTTTAGACTGGAATATAAAAAACAAAAGCGTTGCTAATAATGTCCGTGTAAAATTTGGTCTTTAGAGTAATAAGGTGTAACAGGACAGTACTGCAGTCCTAATGACATTATTTGCAGCAAACTCAGGATCAGATCTTTAACAAGCTCCTGATACAGGATTTAACATAAGTACTTAGCAAAGCATTAAGTGAAATTCCAGCATCATTACTCCACTCTTTATTGAGTTCACGACTCAATATAAGACCACTTAGATACTTACTTTCCGCAAGGTAATGTAATCATAACTGATGCTATGACTTATACAAAGTATACACCAAAACTTATACATTTAATATATGCTGCCACTGAATTGCAACACATTAAAATACATTATCAAGATTACCATGCTACCATTCTTCAACCACTTACTGCTGTGAATGCAATGATCAAATCACAATCAGCCATGGATGAATGACCTTCACGCATTCCCACCCTTGCCTTAAAGCCTGATTCAAAAACATTCCTGATCAGCAAATTTTGATCTCTTTGAATTCATTGTGTGCTAATCATATTAATAGCCTTTCAATTCAATCTTCTGATTTAATTAGTAGCATTTCTAAGATTAGTAGCTAACTTTCAAATGATTACCAATGTTAATTGTCAGTACCGAGAGTAAGCCCTGATGTATACACATGTATGGTACTTACCTGGGAACTTCAAACTTCCACAGACAAAGTTATGCTGCCTGAGCCACTTTCATGAATGGCCTCTACATTAGCTTCTATTTTTTGTTCAGAAAAATTCCTCTGAACTTGCCGAGAAATGTAGGCAAGTCTTCAAAACGTATTTAGAAGTAAACTTTGTTATTCGCCTTGTCTATGCCCCTCATGACTTTAAAAACCCCTATAAGGTCACCAGCCTATGTTAAAACTCAAACCCTCCAGTCCCTGCAACACCCTGGTAAATCTTTTCTGAACCTTCTCCAATTTAATAATATCCTTTCTAATAATATCCTTCAAAAGTTGCCTCATCAACATTTCCTTTGATTATTCAACTAAACTGACCGTTAAGAAAGGGAGGGTGTAGATTTAAAGTGATGTGCCAAACAAGGTGATAGATTAAGAGAAAAAGGTTTCACACTGAGTTGTTAGGGTCTGGAATGCACTGCCTGGAAATGGGTGGATGTAGGTTCAATAGGGGATTGGATGATTATTTAGATAGAAGCATTACAATGATACAGGGGAGCTCTCCTTTTTATTCATGTATTGGATGTGTCACTAGCTGGGCCAGTCATTATTGCCAATCCCCAGTTGCCCAGAGGGCAGTTCAGAGTCACATCGCTGTGGGTCTGAAGTCACCTGCAGGCCAAACACTCTGCGTAAAAAAATTCCTCCTCATTTTTTTGTTAATCTTTCTCCTCTCAGCTTAAAAATATGCCCCTCAGCCTTCAAATCCCCCACCTTAGAGAAAAGGCCCTCATGATTTTATAAACCTCCATAAGGTCACCCCTAAACCTCCTAAGCTCCAGTGGAATAAGTCCCAGCCTTTCCTTATAACTCAAACCCTCCAGTCCCGGCAACATCCTGGTAAATCTTTGCTGAACACTCTCCAGCTTAATAATATCCTTCATATAACAGGGTGACCAGAACTAGACACTGCTCTTCAAAAGAGGCCTCACAAGCATTCTGTAAAACCTTAATGTAATATCCTAACTCCTAAACTCAAAGGTCTGAGCAATGGAGGCAAAAGTTTTTAACCATCCTGCCTACCTGTGACACAAACTTCAAAGAATAATGTTAAGCCCTGAAGCCCCAGGTCTCTCTGTTCTACAACACACTTCCCAAGGCCCTGCTTTTAAATGTATAAGTCCTGCCCTTGTTTGTTTCAAATAAATGTAATACCTCACATTTATTCAAATTAAACTCCATCTGCCACTCCTCAGCTCATTGGCCCGATTGATCAGGATCTCTTTGTAATCTTAGATAACCACCTTCACTGTCCACTATATCACCAAATCTGGTGTCATCCACAAACTTACTAGCCATGCTTTCTACATTCTCAGCTAAATCAATTATATAAATCACAAACTAAAGTGGACGCAACACCGATCCAGTCTGAAAAACAACCCTTCACCATTACGCTCTGTCTCCTGCCGTTAAGCCAATTTTGTATCCAATTGGAAAGCTTACCTGAGTCCCAAGTGATCTAACTTTACTAATTAGTCTACCATGCGGAACCTTGTCAAAGGCTTTAGTAAGATCCAAGTAAGCAACTTCTACTGCCTCTATCCACTAATGCGAGGCAGCCCAATGCATTTGCATTCGCTACTCTGCCTCCTGGATAGTGTTATTAGTTGTAAAGATAAGCATTTAGTAATACAGCATTATTATTAGCATACATTATTCCCCTCTTATGCATGCATCTGCCTTGGAAAAATGTTTAGGACTATATCCAAGCTCTCCAAGTGTTCCTTATTAGTTTTCCCTATTATTAGGATGTCGTCTAGGTAAATGGCAACCTGAGGTAGACCTTGTAAAATGTTCTCCATTGTCCACTGAAAAATTGAACAGAGAGACAATACCCCAAATGCCAATCTCGCATATTGATACAAATGCTTATGGGTACAAACTGTGGAATACTTCTGGGAATCCTCATCTAACCAAAATTGTAAGTAAGGGTGCCTCATGTCTAGCTCTGTGAAAGACAATTGCCCTGGGGCATTTGAAATTATTCAGACTCCTAATTGCAAAACTCTAGTAGAAAACTCCTTTCATATGCCAGCCCTATGAACTTTGAGTTTCTGCTTACCACAGATGGGGAAGGAGCCTGTACTGCTTGTACCGCTATCAACTTGTTCCTTCTTGCCCATATGCAACAGTCAATCTGGTGCTATATCCTCAAGTTTGCCGATAGACTCTCTGGAGAATGTGTAATAGCACTGAAGCTTCTATTCTGTAATATGAATGATGAGACAGAGCTGGATTCCAATCATTGACTCAACTGGAACAAATCTTACTGACAGCTAGACTACAGCTGGGTATAAACTCTTGACAGCCTTACAAGCAATTCACACAAAGACAAACAGACAAACCTCATATCTGAGTGACTAATAGCACTTATAGGAATTTAGGAAATTCATGAATGATCATGATAAATTGAACTATATAGCCATTGTCACAAACCTAACAAAGTAATACCACCTCTGAGTGGAGCACATTAGCCTAGATTACACCTAGTGTAACCAGGTTGCATGTGTCCTTCTGATTATTGTTCTGAGTTTTTATTTATTTTGCGCTATTATCTTAACATAGGTTTCTCTAGCCAAACACACATACAATTAAATAATTACATCACAAGAGGTTGTGTCACAACTATTTACACAAACTTATGTTTTTCAAAAGCAAACAAGTAAAATCATTTTTTTTCTGTTTTAAAGACTTTACCTACACCAAATAGGCTATACCAAACCGAAAATTCCTGGATTCAAAACTTTCTCCTCTAGTTCATATTTAGACAGTGGATCTTCAAGGGCCCTGCATCATACTGCTGTAGGAGTCCTGCCTGCTGAGAGTTACCAGCTAATTATAGGCCAACAAATCTCCATTGCTTTACAATTACACAAGGAAGGTGTGGGCTTCTGCTCGTAATGAACCACCCAAGGCTCAATGAAGGTGCAGGACGGCATACCAGGAGCAGCACCAATCATATGTAACTATCAGGTATCAACTTGATGAAGTTACAACACAGAGTGATAGATGGTGCTAAGTGATTCCACAGCCAACAGATCAGATCTAAGCCTGCATTGTTGCCATATCCAGTCATGAATAGTGGTGGACAATTAAATGCTTCACTGGAGGAGGAAGCTCCAATAATACTCCCATCCTCAATAATGAGGGAATGCAGCACATCAATTTCTAAAGATAACGCTGAAGCACTTGTAGCAATCTTCAGCCAAAAGTGACTGGATGTTCCACCTTGGCCTCCTCTGGAGGTCCTCAGCATCATGGATGCAAACCTTCAGCCAATTCACTTCACTTCGAGTGATATCAAGAAGCAGCTGGAAGCAGTGGATACTGTGAAGACTAAGGGCCTGAAGACATACGCTCCAGAACTTGCTGCACTCCTGTCCAACTGTTCCAGTACAGCTACAATAGAGGCATTTACCCACCAAATTGCTCAGGTATGTCCTGTAGACTAAAAGCAGGACAAATACAACATCGTGAATTCCTGCCCTATCAGTTTATTCTCGATCATCAGTAAAGTGATGGAAGATATCATCAGCAATGGTATCATGCGTCACTTTCTGTGCAATAATCTGCTCACTGACACTCAGTTTAGGTTCAACCAGGGCCACTTAGCCCCTGACCTGATTTCAGCCTTGGCTCAACCATGGCAAAAAGACCTGAACTCCAGAGGTGAGGTGAGAGTGACAGCCCTTGATACTAAGGCTGAATGTGACCAATTAAAGATAAATGGAGTCAGTGGGAATTAAAGGAACACTGTCCACTGGTTGGAGTCATTCCTAGCAGAAAGACAGATGGTTATGGTTGTTGGAAGTCAGTCATCACAGCTATAGGACATCTCTGGAGTTCCTCGGAGTTGTGTCTTCAGCCCAATCATCTTCAGCTTCTCCAGCAATGACCTTTTCACTATGATAAGGTTAGAAGTAGGAAAATCTGATGATTGTACAATGATCAGCACCATGTGTAACTCCTCAGAAACAACAGTACTTCCATGTCCAAATGCAGCAAGACCTCTAAAATATCTAGGCTTTTGCTGACAAGTAAAATATAACATTTGAGCCACACAAGTACAAGTTAATGACATGACCATCTTCAACAAAAGGAATTTAATCATTACATTTTGATATTCAATGGCATTACCATAGCTCAGTCCTCCACTGTCAACAGCTTGGGCATTACCAATGACCAGGAATGCAACTGGGATAGCCCTACAAGTACTGCAGCTACAACAACAAATTAAGGTTAGGAATCCTACAGCGAATAATGAATGACCCTGACTCCTCAAAGCCTGCCCATGAAGTCACATCTCAAGAGTGTGATGGAATTCTCGCCACTTGCCTGAATGAGTATAGCAGCAGCAACACGCAAGTGGCTTGATCCATTCAAGACAAAATAGCTCTCGATTGGTACTACATGCACAAATATTCACTGCCTCCATCACAAACTCACAGTTGCAGCATCTAAAAGATGTACTGCAGAAAATCGCCAATGATCTTCCAACAGATCATTCCAATCCCACAACCACTATCATCTGGAAGGACAAGGACAGGTACATGGGAACACCAGCATCAGCAAGTTCCCCTCCAAGCCACTCACATCCTGATTTGGAAATATTCCTTCAGTGTCACTGGGTCAAAATCCTGGAATTCTGTCATTAACAGTATTGTGTGCGTACTTGCAGCAGTTCAAGAAGGCAATTCATCATTATCTTCTCAAGAGCAATAAATACTGGGTTAGCCAGGAAACACCCAGAATCACTGAGCTACATCGGCCATGGATGAACAATAGCAAGATGGGAATCATACCGTGGTGGTTGCAGGGTTAGCTAGTCGACAGCGAGTGGAGGAGGACAGTCTTCTCACTAATCCTGAGTCCTTCAGTCAAATGCCGAATCTCTTTGAGCAAAGCCCCCGTCAGAAACCAGCAAGCAGCCCTGACAGGGTTTGCCTTTCTGCTTTCCTCATGACCAACTTAATTGGGGTAGAGTTGGCAGTGTCCCAACCGGCCATTCCCTCACTCTATTAAATAAACCCCTGCCATCAAACAAGCCTCATGGAGGGCATTTAAATTCTGACCAATGTACATAGATGGCAAAACAACAATGCATTAACTTTTCCAGCAGATGCTACAGCATAATCTTTGGACACACATTTTAGAAACCTGTATATACTATCATGAGCTTTGAGCATCAGCCAAACATATCAACATTTCACAAGGGTATTGCCACATACTTTCACATATTGCTGGAAGGAAGCAATGGGACGGTGCTTGTGACTTCCTGATCCACGGACTGGGAAAGACTAAGAACATCAGAATAGAAGCACGAGTAGCTGTTTGTGCCATTTAATAAGATGACGATTAATTCTTACTCTCAATTCCAATCTCCAAAGTTCAGTAAAACTGAACTGTAATGCAACATAAACAGCAGCCTCATTTTCTCATTCTTGTTTCAATAATGGGCAAGAAGTTTAAATGGAAAGGATTGTAAAGCTAATGGAAAATTCCGTTTTTACTTGTAAATGCTTGAACAACTAAAAGAAAGGTGTAAAAGAGAGATTAAAATCAAAGGGAAGTTTACTGTCCCAAATGACCAATTTACTTTGAGCTATGTAAAAATGGTCTCTTAATGTCGGTTTCAAAATTGAAATTCATTGAATGGTGGGGTTTTACTGTATGGAACCTGTATATATGAATTAAATGCACCAGTATTATCATTTCAGTCTTCATATAGTTTCAAAGACGTGGCAATTGGACATTAATGCCAGTCAATCTGTGGCACTGAAAATTAAATATTACTAGAGTGAAGTTCCATTCCTTCAAGGGCTAAATTGTTTTTGGAGATTTTAAAATGCAAGAAAACAATGTTCTTCTTTTCTATTACTTTCCTCTCTGGCTCTGTTGTTCTCTCTCTCATTGTTCAATATTGAATCAAAATTCCTGCAGAAGTTTCTTCTCAACCAGTCTGCAGAATACTTTGGTCATGACTCTGGTATAAAAGCATACAGATAATGAAGGCTATGCTGCCACACAACATGCTATCCAGCAGACTATTAGTACAGATAAACAGTGCTTCCTCTGCCTGGATCGATTTGGGCAACAACTGAAATTTCCAAAGGCCTTGACATCACAGGCAGTGGAGAGGTGGAGGGGCCAGGCATCCCGAGAGAATCCTGCGAAGAATCTTCAGGGGGTATTATGTGTGGCATCTCTTCCCGATGGGTGCCTGCTGGTATCGCCCTGTCTCCATAAAAAGGGGTATCTTGGTCTGGACTTGGTTCTACATAACAGTCGCCAACCTGCCCATGGAGATAGCAAGATGCCGCATGTTGAAGCCAGCACAATACTAATAATGTTAGTGGGCTCTTCCATTCTTCGATCCTGTTTACTGTCTGACAAATTTGCTGTTGCTGTGTCTGTCAATGCATTTTCAATAATTCTGGAAGAATATAGTAATTCCCTTCCATTGACATAAACCCACATGGATCATTAGAAGATTTCAACCCCGATTGGCAGCTTAAACGTCTATTGATTATGATCTTTGCCACAGATCCAATCCTTTTCTCTGTCACCAAAAAGGATAGAAGGTGGGAGTGTTAAAGGAAGATGAATAGCTAAAGATGAAAAAGGACAGGTCGCAACATCTAAGATCTTCTCCTAAGGTCAAAAAGGAAAGAAGGAGTGATGGCTGAAAGCCTAAGTGTTTCCCTTGCCTACAAGTAGGACACCTGTGTGTGGTCTGGTGGAAGCCACAGGGCACGGGGTACAAATAAGCAATGAAGAGAAAGAGACTTGAGCTAGAGTATGAAAAACCAAGTTTTACCTCTAACTGCAGCTGTAAGATTGAGTACAATCATTGTTGTGCTTGTGGAGGCGGTGAACAAAATATCTGAGAGCTACAGGCAATTCTTGTGAAATTAAAAGTAACTCCTTATCTCTCAAGTGAGGGAGGTAAACCACATTATTTCGAGATACAATGCAAACTCTTTTAATATGATGAGTTTTCCAAAGTGCGCATTGAACGCTAAGGTTTTAGTGAACCTTACTGGCAGGGAGTACTTAACCATACCTTTGTATTCTGTCCATCTGGGGTATGACCAAATGCCAAATGGTAAAAAGTAGGGCATCTCCTTGGTTTGCCTGTTGAAAGAGTTGACCGACTCCAGGGGCATGATTTGGCTAGAGCAAAAGTAGCAACTTCTCCAGTAGTCGTAGAAAGTTCAAGTGAAGTCAAGGATACAGAATCGTTAGAGGAAAATTTTTAGGATTTTTTCCTTCATATGTGATGACATAAGCAATGGCTAAATAAAGTTTGATTTCAGAGTTAAAGTTGGCATTATTGACAGATATTTGGCTATCTGAACCTTTCTTTCAGGATTTGGATAATCTGAAGGAAATAATCAGTGAGATTTCTCTGATTGAGTCTCAGCAAGCTGGTTCTATGATAAGCAAAGTAGTATGATTTGCTCAAACCAAAACTGAAGCAAAGGGAGTTCCTGAATGCTGCTATTTGAACAATGGGATTTTGATGAGGAAGTGGAGACCCCCTCACAGATCTGTGGACCAGATTGTGGGATTCCCAAATATTGTAAAGAAGATATTAAGGACAGCCCATGAAATTCCTACAGCAGAACATGTAGAGAAAACACAACGTGCTCAGAAAACTAAAACACTAAAAGTCAACCTTTTTATTGGCAAGGATTTCAAGAGGATGAGCTACAGTTTTGTACAACATGCCACATATGCCAGACTGTTGGAAATCCGCAACCTCTAATCAAAACAGTACCAGTAATTCAGAGATAGTAAGAACTGCCGATGCTGGAGTCAGAGATAACACAGTGTGGAACAGGAGGAACACAGCAGGCCAGGCAGCATCAGAGGAACAGGAAAGCTGATGTTTCGGGTGGGTACCCTTCTTCAGAAAATTCTGGGACCAGTTTTTTCTGAACAATTTGGTAGGGTTTTGGAAGACTGTGTGAGACCTGCATTGAAAATAAGAGCAGAACACCAGTAAATCCACAATATATTGGAAATAGCTATATAATTCCCAGACACCATTCCTTGAGAACAGCTGCTGTTAAGGTAGCAATACAGCTATTATTCCAGATCTTCCTTGATATGGATTACTGGTCAAGATCCAGTCAGACCAAGGGTCTAAATTTCTGTCTAATGTTTTTCAGGAATGTATGAGTAGCCTGCGTGTAACACAGTTAAAGTCCTCAGCATACCAACCACAAAGCTAAGATGCTTTACAATGACACCATAAAACCCTAAATATGAGGATCAGGGCATACTATTATGAATATTCTCATGATTGGGACAAAAGACTGGAATTTCACTATAAATTTTTTACTCAAATTATGTGCCTCCTTAGTTTCTGTGAGTGCACTTTCAATAATAATTGATATTTTACTTTTAAACAGAAGGTGAAAGAGCATAAAATAAGGTGCTTACAGCAAAATATGTGACTGGACGGTTACCAGCTTTCCACAGACATTTTAAAAACACTTCTACATTACAGACCAGTTTTCTTTTTCCTGGCATTTCTTGGTCCTTTCCAGTTTACTTCATGATTTCACACAACCGTTCTTAATATTTTGGTGTGGTGGCCAGCAGGGAAGATCCTCTTCCATAGTTTGTGATATTTGTTATTTTTCTAACAGTATAATTTGCACTGAACCTTCTTTGAAATAGTTATACAAGGCAAATAGCCAAGATCTTTTTCCATGAGTAGGGGAATCCAAAACTAGAGGGCATTGGTTTTGTGGTGAGAAGGGAAAGATTTAAAAGGGACCTTAGGGGCAACTTTTTCACACAGAAGGTAGTTCTTGCATGGAATGAGTTGCCAGAGGAAGTGGTAGAGGTGGGTATAATTACAACATTTAAAAGACATTTGGAGAGGTACAGGAATGGGAAAGTTTAGAGCACTAAGGGCCAAAAGCTGACGAATGGGACCAGTTCAGTTTAGGATTCCTGGTCAGTATGGACAAGTTGGACTGAAGATCTGTTTCAGTGCTGCATTACTTCATGACTCTAAGCATCATATACTGTGATAATGTCATGCAGGCATTCACATGGATTGTCTCACTGAAACAGAGATAGATGGAGAGAGAGAGACAGAGATAGAGAGACAGTCAACAGTCAAGTAAACACCCAGAAAAACTTTCAAAAACCAACTTCAACCTGAAGAAAGAGGATCAGAAAGCTGAAGAACTCCAGAACGGACACATGCAAGTAGTGGGAACTAGGAAGATCCGTAACATGGGTATCCAGGCTACATCGCAGCACAGTGGTCTGAGTGAATTCTGGTTCTGGATTTGAGTCGATGAAACATGTGGATCAAGTGAGAAAACTTTTGCAAAGATGCAAAAATAATCAGGCAACTGAATGGGCAACTTGAAAATAAAAATCTTTGCAACTCAGATTTGGACTAAAATCAACATGCATAGAAACCCTAAAGTAGAAACAGAAAAGTGACCACAAAAAAGGGCTGTTAAATTTCTGCATTGGGAGCACAGAAAAAGATTAATCATGTGGAAGTTAGACTGAAGGGCTCAAATTGTTTTCAAGATTTTTTAAAAAATTGGTCTAACAATGTGATTTTTCAAGGGGAAAGACATCGCACTCAGAGTTATTACAAGGCTCAGAAGCATGGGGAAACCTCCAAGACTGCAAATAATGTAAAGCAAAGATGAAGAGTAACTAATAATCAAGAAAGACATAGCATCTAAATTTTTATTGCCAAGAAGGTTTAATCACAGAGATGGGCCAAAACACAAACCAAATTTTCAGGGACTGACCTCCAGAGGAGTCATTTTCAACCTGAGGGAGAGGACCAGGAAGCTGAAGAGCTCCGGAAAACATTCATAAAAGTGGAGGAGTCATGAAAGCTAGGAGCATCATGCAAAAGGCAATTTTTAAGATACAGAATTGCTTCAAAATCAGACGAGACTGATGGAATACAAGTTTACACACATATTTATTCCATTGAAAGCACAGTGGATGATGCAATTGCTTGGTAAGGGTTTAACGAAATATCAGGCAAATTTAATGAAGTTTTAACTCTTTTGATAATAACTTGAGCCTGAGAATTAATGACATTGTGGAAAGAACAAAATTCAATTGAAGAGCATAGAGTGAATCAATAGATGATTTTATGAATGAACTTTCTGAATGAATGGAGAAGTGTGAATATGGAAATTTGAAGACAGAATTGATCAGGCTCTATATGGGCATAAGTATTGTTGATGAGTCTTTGTCAGATTTCTTACAGACAAAAGAAGACGTCAGTCTGGAGAAAGCCATTGAATTGTTAAGAGAAGCAGAGGTCCAGAAGCAGTGCACACCAATCCTCGCAGGAAAGGAAAATCCTTTGTACAGGAGATCTGCAGATTCTATTCATTTCCAATAAACTGGTAAAAGTCCGCTAAAGTTTTTGACTCAATGGCTAGACTTGTTGAAATTTTAAATCAGGCAGGTTGTCTCTGATTTGTCATGGTGTTGCCCTGACACCATTCAATGGCTGTAACCTATTTTGTTGAGTTGAAATAGATGTGTGCATGTACATGCTCTTTGTGTCTGCAAAGAACAAGATCCTGTGTATTAATGTATGTAGCTTCCAATACACACAATTGTGCCATGCTGCGAATCTGACTAACAATTCTAAATTTTGTTGTCAGCATGTTCAGAATTATCCAGGAAATGCTGTCTAATTATAGAATCAATCTAATGTTAGACACTGCGTTGCAAGTTTTGTAAGTATGGATCGATTGTAAGCTATGGAGAATCAAACAGGATCTTGAACATATGATTTCTAATTGCCAGATATACACATTATACTGCCCTGAACAAGGGAACAATTGATATCAATGTACATTCCACCCAGCTCATAGGAAGGACTCAGAGTCGATCTATTTGTCTTCAATCACAAGATTCTCACTGATTACTTGTCAATACAGATTGAAGTTAAAAAGTTACACATTACAACTACAGAAAATGCTATCAAAGTTTTATAAGAGACTTTTGCAACTCATGGAAATCCAGACCACAAGTTGTAAATGAATATTTCAAGTATTTTACAGAAAAGATTGAATTTCTGCATTTCACATCTTGCCAAGATGTCCTCAGTCCAGTGGAGAAGCTGAACATGGAGTCATAACTATCCACTCACTTTGGAAAATGAGTGAAAATTTTCAAACAGCACTGTTGAGCTACAAATCCACTGCTTTACAATGTGAACTCACACTTTCCTGATGGGAAGAAAACTTAACTTTTATTCTAATGAGAAATTAGTTCCAAGGTTACAACAAAAATATTACCAATGAGTTCAAGATAAAGAGAAATCTTTTAGAAAACACAGAAACAGAATTTTATCAATTGATATTGTATTAAGAATTTACTGAAGCTGTGGGAATGTAAAAAAATGGATACATGATCAAAACAGAGAAGCTACTATCATCCAGAACAATGAAAATTAACAAAGATCTTGCATTAACAAAGACAAAACAGAAAGAATCTTATTCCAATACAACAGTGACATCAACCACTTCCATATAGGAATGAATCAGATATTGAAACTGAAATCCAAGAGAAACAGGAAACTTCAGACCTTCATGAAGACTAACCAAGTCAAGAACCAATTTCTACAGGAAAATCTATCATTCTTTCAAATCAGTAGAACTCACATTTGGGGAGAGTTTTGAAGCTTCTAATCCAATTGAATCCGTGAAATCAGATATAAGCAATATCCAATGCTCGCTCTGAGGTCATTCATAATAGTATATTACTGCAATCTTTATGACTAGCTATAAACACACGTTCTCATCCACCTCTGCCTTTGTTCTTCTAAGTGGTGGAGGTCCCGATGTTGGAATGTGATCTTGAATGAACATTGGTTAGTTACTGTAGTTCACCTTGTAGATAGTGTATGCTGCTGCACTATGCACCTCTGGTGAAAGTATGAATGATGGTGGTGGTGAGTGGAATGACAACGAAATGGGTTGACTTGGCCGGGATGTTGTCATGCTTGTTGAATTTTATCAGAGTAGTCCCAACAGTCACAGTCCTAACTTATTCCTTTATGATAATTGGTGGGCTTTGGGAAGTCAGTGGGTGATTATTCACCACCACAGACTTTTCTTATGCATTCCATGTGAGCTTTGTTGGCAAGGCCAACAATTAGTGCCACTTTTTAATTTCCAAAATGTAGCCTCTGACCTTGTAAAGCTACTGCATTTATGTGGCTGATTCAGTTAGGTTTCAGGTCTGAATGAATCCTTTGGATGATGATTATGGGAGATTCAGTGATGGTAATGCCATTGAATGTCAAGAGGAGATGTTTGGATTTTCTCTTGTTGAGGTGGTCACGGCCCACCACATGTGGTGAGAGAAGAAGAGAAAGAGACAAATGCTTACACCATTTACATCATGTGAATCAGAGGAAACTCATGGGATAAGGGAGAAGTGAGATGGCAGGAGAACCCCGCCTGTCCACACCATGGATCCCATCAGGCACCTAATTCCCCATGATGCCCTTCCTATGATGACCAACACTGTCCTCCAGAAAGGCTAAAGGAAGGTATGAGAACAAAGTCGGCTGTGTGAATCGGAAAAAATACTTTTAAAAGTTTTATGGTAGATAGGCAATGGATAGCATTTAAAGAGCGAAAGCTTAATTTTCAGAAATAAAACATACATTTCTATAAGGGAAAACACTGAATGGGAAAAATCAGTGAGCCATTGGTAACAAGGGGAGGTTACACATAACACCAGATCAAAGGAGAAGCCTACAAAGTTGGCAAAAAAAATCTCAATCCTGACGATTTGGAGAATTTTTTAATTCAGAACAGGAAGATGCAGAAAATGGGAAAGAAAGAGAAAATAAGAAATGAATCTAAAATGCGATAGAAATTAGTCATTAATAAAAACAAGTTATATTGGAGAAATTAATGGAACTGAACATTGATCATTTCGCAGGAACTGACTTTCACATAAGAATGTTAAAACAAATGGCTGCTGAGATAGTGGGTGCATTGGTGATAATGTTCCAAATTCTATTAATTCTGCAATGATGTTTGCAGATTGGAAGATTGAAAATGTAACTCCACCATTTAAGAAATGAGGGAGAAAGAAAACAGGGAACTACAGATCTGTTAACCTGACATCAGTAGCAGAAGAAATATTAGAATCTATTATTAAAGAGGTGCTGGGCCTATTGGCTTATTCCTGCTCTTTTTTTCATATGTTCAGTTACTGGATATTTATAAAATAATTATTTCATTGGACAGATTCAACATGGATTTATGATGGGGAAATCATGCTTGACAAGCCTGATAGAGTTTTTTCAGGATGGTATCAGCAGAGTTGATTCGAATGTACCCCAGGGAACAGCATCTCAGAATAAAAGGCAAGCCAATTAAGACTAAGATGAGGAAAAATTTCATCATTCAGATTGTAGTGAATCTTTGGAATTTTCCACCAGAGAGACTTTGAATGTTGAGTCATTAGAGTAGAATAGACTTCATTGTCATGTATACGTCGCCAGTTACAGCGCCAACTTAGATACAAAAGGGCCTAGGCACAGCTTCTTCAGGTACAAGATTTAGGTAATACAGAAGATAAAACATCCAGCCTTACAGAAATAAAAGTTCAGTACAGCAGACCACGCTGACACTGAGCTTCCAGTCTGCACCGGGCCCTGGTTCCACACCGTGCCTGTGAAACATCACACTGGGAGGTCGCCGCAGGAGGCCAGATGTTCGCCATGCCACATGGGGAGGCCAGGGGTCACCATGCAACGCCAGGAGGCCCCTAAAGGAGGAGGCCGCTGTGCCAGTCTGGGAGATCGTCACACCATGCCAGGAGGCCGCTGCGCCAGGCTGGGAGGTTGTCACACCATGCCAAGAGGTCGCTGCGCCAGGTTGGGAGGTCACCATGCCAACACTGGGAGACTGCTGCACCAGGCCGGGATGTCACTGCGCTCGAGGAAGCTGGGAATTATCGCATGCCAGAGGCTGGGAATTATTGCTGGAGGCAGGGAATCGAAGAGAAAAAGAAAAGAAGAAAAGAAAAGCACTGGGAGGAAGAAAAAGAGAAGAAAAAGAAGAAAAGAAGAAGAACTGGCAGAGCAGACGAGCTCCAACTGGAGCAATCCACACCACCGCCATCTTGTAACAAGGGAGAGAGATTGACAGAGTTTTAGGTATTGAAGACATCAAGGGATATGGGGATAAAGTGAGAATATGGTATTGAGGTAGTTGATCAACCACGATCTTAAATAGTGGAGCAGGCTTATGAAATGAACAGATTGCTCCTACTCTTGTTCCTACATTTCTATGAATCAGACACTCTTGATCTCTTCCAATCCTTTCCTGCAGCCTCTGGTTACGATTAGCCATAACTTATGTTTGAGTAAAGAAAAATGAGAAAATCATGTCCACTCTGAATCTAACACTGATTTCACATTTTGTTTTTTAACTGTTTATGAAAGAGACAAAAAAAAATGCCAAAACAAGATGACCTTTCAAGCCAACTGCCACAAAAAAACAATGTTAACTAAACAGAAATTAAGGAGCACTAAAAGCAAAATTAACTGTGCCACAGTGGGCAAATACATAAGATATGATAATATCTCAAATACCCTTTTTTTAAAATAATTCTTGCATTGACATACAGACATCAAAATTACTAGCTCACTTGTTATTCCTGTGCAGGAATATTCAAGCAGTCTCCATATCTGTAAATTTGAATATATGAGTCACACAAATTAAAGTTGATCTTACAGTAGTAGTTCAGAAAAGGATGGAAGAAAGAAACGGATTTCTTTATTCCATCCTGATTAAGAAGGTGACTCAATTATTTCACTGAAACCTGAGAGTAGAATTTCCCAGAGAAGCCTAGGCACTGCATTGCCAGCCTCATGCTCCAGCCCTGACCCCAACATGATCTCTTGGCAATTCAGGTAAATGTAAGTACTGCCTACTGCCCCGTTATACTTTAAAAGCCTAATCTCACTAATTTAGAAACCTTATCGAACTGAGTGGTGTCTGAAATTTCAGGGCCCCACTGCAGGAAATCAGACTTCACATTTTCTCCATTTACAGGAACTGGGGCCTAAAATAGTTGACAGCTCCTGATTTTACCCTGCTGGATGTGTACGGGGGCCAGTACAGTCATAGCAGGAAGCCCCTATCCCATTGAATGCTTTCTTAGGATTCAGTGACCACAGATAGAGGCCTGCTCCTTCCACACAGGGAAATGTAAAAAGATTAAACAGAAAAAATAGATCCCTTTTTCCTGACTTTTAAATTGAGAAAAAAATGTCAAGAAAATCTTCTCTAATGATTACAATGTAGTCTTCCTGTCTCAATTTCCTCAGAGGTATTGTTACTTTGATTTATTTTAAGATAATGAAGTGAGGATACCTTTTTTAAAGCAGAAATTCTTTGATAGCTTTTAAGTAATGTGTGTTTCTGTATTAAGATTTCAAATACTTCATAGCCCAGGTACATTTACTTTCATGTTTGTTTGTCCCTTCAAAGCTCAATTTAATGTCAGTTCTACTGCTTCCTTCCTGTTGAGCCAAATCCTCTTAATTTTGGCCCAAACATTCTCATTGATCTTTTCCACTGCTTCTTCATTTTTACTCAGTATTACCTGGAGCCAAATCTTCTGTTCCTGTTGCTTCATCCCTGAGAAGAGTTAAAAGGACTGCCCAGGATGTCACTGGGCAAAGTTTAACCCATCAATTTATAAAAGAACATAGATCAGTGTAACATAATTAAATAAAATAGATCTGAAATTAAAAGAGCTGGTGCTAATTAGTTAATGGATAATCTCCAACAACAGTTCATTCAAGTTGTCCAATAAATAGATCAGCTATACAGACAAAAAGGTTACTGCTTTAATTTTACGATTTGCTGAGATAACTGATTTCAAGCGAGGCTAGAATGAAAAGCACTACAATTGGATTCAGTATTTCTTAATTAGAGAAGGAATATTTGCTCAAGTATCAATATCCTAAATAGTGTCTAGTGTCAGAAATGTCGGTGTAAGCAGGATCACTTGTGAGAGTTTAAAGTATCAACTGAACAACTTCATATTATTCATTGTCACAACTCAATACAGGACTAATGATTTGGTGACACGCAACTACTTCCAATAAATCGAATACAATGTGTCATAATAATATATAACTAAATATAACAAAATCTTGCCCAGAGCAGAGAAAAGATGTTAGTCCCTGGGCAGATGTGAGTGATTATAAAAAAAATGATTTATCTGGCTTATGATTTGTGCCTCCAACAGGGTACCTTTGCTTGATTCAGCAATGCTTGTGTTATTGTTTGTAACATAAGAACTGGCCGTGGGTAATGTGGTACTGAAAGATCCAAATGACATTTATCATAGCTCACTGAGACATAACGTTCATTGGCACATCCATTTATGGACTAATATTAAGCTATTCCATTACAAAGAGTAGCATGTTACCATCAATGCGTAATGTTTCAAGGGTCCTAGTTAATGTGAAGTCTGAGATCTTAATACCCTCAGGTTATGTGTTATTATACAGTGATAAATGTGTCTCTAAAAGGCATATTGATATTCTATGTCTCTTAAGATTATTCTGACATACTGACTGAGACACAACATAGCATTTCATAGTTGCTAGGGAACTTCTGAAAATGTAACTGTTGATCAAATCATCAACAAAATCAAGACCCTTAAGAAAGGAGATGAATTAGAAAATTAAAATTGGAAAAGTAGTATGTTGACTATTTAAACTTTAATCTGTAGTTTGTAGAACAAAAATGGTTTAATGTGTAAAAACAGAAAGTGGTGGAGAAAATTTCTGTTTTTATTTCAGACCTCCAGCATCCACAGAATTTTGCTTTATTTATGGTTGAAATATGTATCTAATTGATCCATACAGGTTTTTAATTTTACTATCTGTATGGTAAAAATGAACTGGATAAACACATGGATGCATCATTAATAAACAATACTCAGCCTTTTTCAGTAACAGATTGCTTTTGTTGTCAGCACAGTTTTCCAGCAATTGTTTGAATCCAATGTGTTTCCACATTCTGAAAATAAAACAGCTTTATGTTATCACTTATTTTTTTGCAATGACCTTTCAGATATTTCCAACAATTACTGTCAATACTCATTCAAGAAAGGTTAATTTAAAATTACAAAAGACTATCTTTTTCCTATCAGACACACGATTATCAAATTTAGACAGACAGAATGAACCGCTAATCTGGAACCCCAGTGGCTTTGCTCAATGCAGAATAATAAATCTTATTTAGCGATTATACTGTTTGAAATTGTAGACATCAACCAGCAGGAAATGGGAGGTCTACAACAAGAACTACATTGGTTCAAGAAAGTTCACTATTAACACACAAGAGTCACTGGTGATTAGCAATAGATATTGACCTTTGTCACCAGCACTCACATCTTGAAAATGTTTATTAACAGCAATGAGTGATTACAGAACATTGTGCTTTCCCTATCCTTCCTGATTCAACTCCAAACTACCAAATGTTTTTTAGCCAGCGATTATTTCTGTGAAGCTAATTTTCAACTGCATCTTCTCCTCTCTGGTGATTTATGCAAATAGAGAACTTTCCAATTGCACTGAAATACTACTTCCAAATCCTGCCCAAGGTTCCTTAACAACTATCTGGAAATTGTGGCACATTGGCAACACCACTGCAATAGTAATCCAGAGTCCCAGATTAATGCTTTCGGCAGATGGTTGGGATCCAACTGTTATGGTGAAATTCAAATTCAATCTAAGAAAAATCTGGAATTAAAGCCGGTCTGATGGTGACAATAAAAACCGAAAGAACTACGGATGCTCTAAATCAGAATCAAAAACAGAAGTTGCTGGAAAAGCTCAGCAGGTCTGGCAGCATCTGTGAAGAGAAATCAGAGTTTAACATTTTGGGTCCGGTGACCCTTCCTCAGAACTCAAGTTCCAGTTCTGAGGAAGGGTCACCAGACCCAAAATGTTAAACTCTGATTTTCCTTCACAGATGCTGCCAGACCTGCTGAGCTTTTCCAGCAACTTCTGTTTTTGATTCTGATGGTTTTGTTTCTTTTTTTGTTTATTGATTGTCATAAATACTGATCTGGTTCACTAACATCTTTAGGGAAGAAATCTGCCATCCTTAACCAGTTTGGCCTACATGTAACTCCATACCTACAGCAATGTGATTAACTGCTCTGAAATGGTCGAGCAAGCCACTTAGTTCCAGGGCAATTAGGGATGGATAATATGTCAACATCACAAGAGCAAAAAAAAAGCAGGTTACAATGAAAGAGACAATATACAAAGATATTTCAACATGACTAGATCTTCTTGGGCTGATTGGAGAAATGTTTGGCAGAATTTGGGCCACTTCATTGTCCTTGAGAGGATGCTAATATAGCTTTAGCACAGTAATGGCATTAACATCAGACGATATAATGCTAATGTACGATGAAATCAGAGCCACATGATTAAGGAGTGAAGAGCAGAACGCCTGACTAAATGCTGAGGGAATGTGTGTACAGTCTGAGCAGTAATTAAAAAGTACTGAAAAAGAGGTCCATGCAGTGCAGCAACATTACCTTGCAGAATAGATAGAGTTAGACCTAAAACACACAACAAAACAACATTCAGGGCTGGTTTAGAATGAGAATTTCGCTCCTGACCATTCAAAATACTTTTCTTGCAAAGTATACTTCCAATCAAGGTGCATCACCTCTCACTTCTCTGCATTGAAAACCATCTGCCCCCAACCTGCCCGCTCCCGAGCTTGTCTGTGTCTTTTTGGACACTGCATTCCTCTCAGTTTCAAATTCTTCAAAGTTTCAAGTTAGTTGTAAACTTTGAAACTGTTCCCTGCACACCAAGATCTCAATCATATGTCAGGAAAAAAACAAGCATTCCAATACTGACCCCTGGGGAACTCCACTACAAACCTTCCTTCAGTTTGAAAGATATCCATTGACCATTACACTCTGCTTTCTACTACTCAGCCAATTTTGCTATTGTCCACTTTTCTACTGTCCCTTTTACTCCATGGTCTATAATTATCCTCACAAGTGTGTTGTGTGGCACTCTATTAAACTTTTCTTCTGGAAGTAATCAAACACCTTCTGTAACACTGATATAGTCCTTCCTGTGGCCTGATGCGTGTTCAATTGAATGAGGGTAAAAAGAACAAATAAATGAAGCATTTGAGCTCCAAAATGGAAGGATGAACATGAAACCATCATTGCATGATGACTGAATTCATAATCTTTGATACCCTCATCAGTATGGTTTCTGACTAGACTTCCAACATAAGTGGGCTACAGGCAAAAGATGTAATTTTGAAGCTCTGAGGGCAGTTATAGTACCTGAAAAACAGATGCCAACAAGCCCAATAATCTTGCTCACAGCCTGTTATAGATGTAATTATAACAAAATAGCTACACAATTTCCCATTATATGGTTTTCTCCTCTTTGGGATGCATAAATAGCTCATCAGATTCTCTCTCTCCCTTTTCTTTTACAGTTTTCAGCATAATTAATGGATTTCTCTCACCTTTGCATCTGAATTGCTCAAGATTTCTTGCTGCTGCTCGGCAACATGCAAAACATGTGCCCATACGTCATTGCTGCGTTCAGTCACAAAATCAGAAAGAAGATTTCAACTTTATCATTACACAGAAAATACACTACGACATATTGTGATTGAACATAAGAAAATATCTGACTTTGACCGTAATGAACTGGATGTTTGATATAAGAAAATAGGTAGACACAAGCTAGAAACTAGGGCATAAATATTAAAATCTCAAACAGTATCTTATCACAAACCTGCATGGACATCTTTACTGACCTACCTTGTAGACTTCAAAGAATTACCAGAGTTGTTCAAAAGTTCAAGTCAACACTTCTTTTCCTCAAGCAGCATCTGTAAGGCACAGATATTAGTCATTTGTCACAGCTGTTGTTTGTAGGACCTTGCTCTACACAAAGGCTTGCAAAGTAACAACAGCAACAAATCATTAAATTTACTTACATAGCCATGGAACATCTTAAGGACGTGATATCTATCAATGGTATATACATGAAATATATATGCCAATACATTATGACACATACTTTGCTGATTGCTGCACTGTAATAATTGGATACTTCTCATTAAAAAGACTGGGAGAACATAATAAAGCAAGCTGGTGGCATGCTATCACACTTTGTACTTGATTGTACAAAGCCAATATTTGCACTTCATAATGTGCGGGAGATTTGAAATCCCCACCTTAATTCCACTTTGGTCAGATAAAGTCAAACAAGAAATCAGTCAGCAACAGAGTGTCCAGACAAGATTTTATTTTTTAAATTTAGTTTTAATTAATTTCTGCAGAGACCAGAGAGTACAAAAATTAATGTTACTGGAAACCATTACCATTTGACTTCTGACAATTTTGTTTAGAAGCTCTGATGGCAGGATCCAGCAGCTCATCTGATACAGATTATTCAGATTAATTGAATTTGCTAAAAAAGCAGTTGACAGTTTGTCAAAACCTAGTTTAGGGTCTTTACAGGGATACACAATGGACCAGAAACAACCAAAGGAGAAAGCAGCGACAATGCTGTGGACAGCAAGTCATGGTTATTTAGGTTAGGGTTATGGCTAGTTTTAGGTGAGCCCATAACATGATAAATTGCTTACAGTGAACCTCAGCAATCAGCACACAGATGCTATTGGGTGAACAGAGTCAGCAGGGTAAAGGATCTGTGCATACTCAGACAGTCAAGGGGGTTGTGAGCCTCCAGGGATCTTGTGGCCATCAGGTCAGCAGAGTTTGGGGCTGGGGTGTGTTGGTATTCACTAAACATTGTAAATGCACCTAACTGCAAAGAAGGCAACATCTGGCTGTGGGTTAAAGTACACTGAGATAGGTACACTGAGCAAAAAGAGCAACAAACTCAGAAGCAGGAGTAGAGTCCTTGGCATGACTAGGACTGACGAGAGAAACTAGTGCCAGAAAAGCAATAACTGTCAGACCCCTAGGATTGAGTGCACCCACTGAAGAAGCTACCAGGCATCTCAAAGAATTACCAGTGCTGCTCTCCATGCTGGTGTACTGGAGGGTTTCCTGTGTGTCTGCAGTCAAAATGAAGAATTTGCACCTTCTGCAAATAAAATGGTGGATTCCCACCTTCTGCATGTAAAATGGATGATTTCTGCCTTTCAAGGATAAATTGGATGAACATCTTTAGATGAATCCCACTAATCATGGCCTTAATAAAAAATTCCAATTTCCTTAACGGCTTTGCTAAATCAATTCTACTGCCCTGTGACGTTAATAATGCTTCATCTTCTCTTAATGGCTTTATTGAAGGACTCTCACATTTGTGCCTCTGTAAGATAAATCTTGTTCCTTTAATAGTTTCTTGCGCTTTCATGTTTTACTCCTGGATGAGTCCCACTATGAATGGTTTAAATACATGCTTTCTACTTTTCTCATGGTTTAATTAACGGTTCTTCTACTTTTCTGTGGCCTTGGTGGTCTCCTAACTTCCTTTTCACATTAACCTTTGTCCTCTTAAGCTTCTAAATTGTCCTCATAGCATTTTAATTCTGGCTGCATGACATTCCCGAGTCTGCAATTTTGCCTGAAGTCTTTAGTGGCCCTTGATTTCCCTTACTGTAGCTATGCCTTGTGGTGCCTGCTCAGTGAGGTGGCAAGCACTTCCTATGAATTAGCTTTCTTAGTCTGTAAACTTCATCCTTTTTTAATGTTTTCTGTACATCCATTATGGATTTCAACATTATTCATGGATCCCCTGATGCCTGCTCACTCTCTGGCTAAACCTCAACTTGGGACTGCTACAGATTGTCAGCATTCAATTCAATCTGTGACAGACTTGGTGGGCCTTCTAATACAGTTGCGTAGGGTTTCTGGCTCACTGTTGTTACTTCTTGTCTTTTACAAGGTCTGAAGTGTTTTTTCTCCCTTAATTTTAGACTCCTGTCTTGTTGAAATACCAGGAACAGCTCTTTGGCTCTTCTGAAATGCTCAGCTCATCAATCATTATTATCTATAAAATACAGCATTGGGAATCCTTAAAGAAAATCTGTTTTAGAAGATAATTCTGCCATTGTGGAAGACATAAAAGGTTAAGGTGCAAGGGAAGTATGATGTTTTGAAAGGTGTGATGTGTGGTTTTGTTATGAGCATTATACGGTGAATGAAAGGAAGCGTCTCAAACTTATTATGTTCGAAGAATCCTATCTGTAGGCAAAAGGCAGCTTTGAGGCAAAAGAACTTTGGAGCAATTGAATATTTAGTTGGCTAGAATTTAGTGTACAATACATTCTTCTGTAGCAATAAAAGGTGAAAAAATGAGGTCATCCTATAGCAGACTGATAATTTTTTTAAAAATTGTTTAGATCATTAGGACGTAATCTTGATTTGCAATCCAACCTTGGAATCATAGACTCATTGAGGTCTACAGTGCAGAAAAAGGCCTTTCGGCCCATCATGTCTGCACCAGTCGAAAATGACCAACTAACTATTTTAATCACATTTTCCAGCACTTAGCCCATAGACTTGTTTGTCTTAATATCATAAGTGCACATATAAACATTTCTTAAATGTTATTAGGGTTTCTGCCTCTGCCACCCTTACTGGCAGTGAGTTCCAGATTCCCACCATCCTTTGGGTGAAAAATCTTTTTCCTCACATCCCCTCTTAACCTTACCTTAAATCTATGCCCTTGCAAGTTGCTCTGACCACCAAGGAGAAAGTCTCTTCCTATCTACTCTATCCATGCCCACCCATAATTTACACACGCCAATCACATTCCCTCCCACTCTCCTTTCCTCCAAGGAAAACAACTCCAATCCATCCAATCTCCCTTCATATCTAAACGTTTCCAGCTCATACAGCAATCTGGTAACTCTCCTCTGTACTCACTCCAGTGCAATCACATCCCTCCTATAATGTGGATACGGTTTTGGAGTAGATCTCTAGCTCGGGCTGTGGGTGTTGAGGTTGGTTGGCTCGCCGAGCTGGTTTGTTGTTTTGCAAACGTTTCGTTACCATGCTTGGTAACATCCTCAGTGCAGCCTCCG
>NC_063351.1:18307195-18367121 GCF_021869965.1 Rhincodon typus | reverse complement strand
TCAGCCTTTCTGCTCCTATGATGCTGCTTGGCCTGCTGTGTTCATCCAGCTCTGCACCTTGTTGTCTCGGATTCTCCAGCATCTGCAGCTCCTACTATCTCTGATTTTCATCAGCTATCTCAACTGCTTGATTGCCTCTACATTTTTTAAGTATTGACTGAAAGTTCATCAAATGCTATTGTTGTACTAGGCATGACATGAGTCATTGACAAAATAAATAATTACCCAAAATTAATGGTGCCGAGAGGAAACTTTAGTTTTATTCAGTTTAAAATATTTATTGCCAGTTGTGATTATTCATTTGGAAACTGGTATAATAGGGAAATAATGGGGTTTCTGCTGGAGTTAATTTCAGCACTAAGCCCATAGTTTAATTTATTAAATTGTCTAAAACTTTTACTAAAATAAGCAGGGAGAAAGAACTCCTGGATTTCTTCAGATGGTGAATCAGCAAAACGCACTCCTCTCAGCCAAGAGAACAAATGATAGAGGTTTTCTCCTTAACACAAATCAGGTTCAAAGATGCAGACAAAACATACAACATTAACATGCTCACCCAACTTACAGGATGTGCTGCCATTGGTGTTTTGATGCATGCAGCTCTCAGCGCTTAGTCTTCATCAGATAGGGGAGGTACTGTGGAATTTCTTTACCTGAAGAGTGGAATTCTCTGCCACAGAAAAGTGTCAAGGCCAAATCATTGAACGGTTTCAAATTAGATATCTTTCTTAGACCTAAAGAGATCAAAAGGTATGGGGCAAAAGCAGGAGCAGGGTACTGAGTTGGATGATCAGCCACTTTCATATTGAATAGTGGAGCAGGCTCAAAGAGCCATATGGCCTACTCCTGCTCCTATTTACTAAGTTTCTATGTTTCCGTGACACAGCATTAGGCAGTTTTGGAATAATCATCACTCAAATAATATGTTCACATATTACAAGATGTGTTAGTACCTTTAAACTGCTAAAGTTGTGCTTTTCCCCACTGGGACAATATTTTGAAGCTTGAAAATTGTCATCACCTCTCAGTGAGACTTGACAGTACAGGTTGATGTGATGGGGGAGTGGGAGAGTAAACCTGAAGAAATGGCTGGGGCCTGTGAGAACAGGGGACTGCCTGTCAGAGCAGATAAACTCAAACTCAAACACAGCAGCTATTGCCACATCATGACAGCACTTCTGATTACAAGAGCCACACCAGGGGTGATGGTATACCGGAGAGAAACCAGAATCAGATATTCTTGCTGTTGATATTCAGCCACTGTATTCTACACCCCTTCCAACAATTGGTGAATTAAGCAGTGTATGGAATCCTTTGTTCCCTCCACATCATTGGAATAATTTTAATACAGTACTTGGGAGTGAAAACACAGAAGATACAATATTTGGATAAGTAAACATTTTTATTACAGTTTTGTAATATTTTATCATCGTTTTATACATCAGGTAAATACTTCTACCTACTGCGCTTTCTGATCCACATTTATGACATTCTAATGTCATTCTACACTCAGATTGAAAAATTATTGGTCCAAAGTATTTTGGACTGGTGAGGTTGAACTAGAACGTACTTTATGGATCAACTGTGTACTGATTTCTAGCAGCTTACAGTGCAAGAGGATAAACATTTTGTGTAGCAAAACTGCATAGCGGAAGATTTAATACTTTGCCTTTCAATAGACTAAGTGACAATTAGATTTGGTAGTCCATAAAGGATGAAATTAAAAACAGTTTGCTGATTGTGTAATTCTTCTGAATGATTGCTTGTCTGTGAAGTAGGGTGTCTGGATAAGGAGTCATCTTCCACTGCAGGGAAGAAAAAGCATAGAGATCTTAAAAAATGTAACCAAGCACATTATCACAACTTAATTGAAATAGATTCACATTTACTCCCAATAAATATGTGGAAATAGATGGTAATTAAAATGCCTGGATCAACAGTTATTAGAAATACACTAAAATATCATTGATAATCATGGGATGATAAATACTGCATTAAAGATGTAACGATAAAATTCCATATGTTGGCAGTCCCCACTCCTTCAGCATCAACAGGATCCAGCCAAATCTACTGACATTCTGTGAGATGAGGTATAATGGACATTTGCAGGGCACCTGAGCTCACTTTGGAGGGACCCATTCTGGAGTTGGAGTCTGGAGACAAACATTAGAGGTTTTTTTTTTAAAGCAACACCTTGACACAGAAAGCTGTGTTGACATTATCTTCCAATTTCAGAGGGATGCAGACAATTTCACCCTACATTTCTTTTTTATGCGTGCTTCCACAGTGCTAATGGTGGCTTAGGGAGGGGCTACCCTGGACTCCACAAATATCTGTGCATTTTGGGGTCAAACTTTGAGTTTGCACTGAAACTCAAAGAAGCAGTTAATGCTGAGTCTTGAGATTCAATGAGTTACAGTAACACCGTTTACATTTTTTTAATCATGGCTTTTCTCTTCAGAGAAACACATTGATGCTTGGGTGCTCAGGTTTCTGGTCTGTGTGAACAGCAGGCAGGCACTTGAGATGAAATAGAACTCAACGAGTACCTACATATCCTGTGCAAATAAGACATCCTATCAATGCCATTGTCAATTCAATGTTTAAGGCACAATTATAGCACAACTTATTTAGTTCAGGCAATGTTGTTCTCTCAATGGCCTGGTTACCCTAAGCCATGACCTCCATGCTTTCTGCACCAACCCCTCCCCACTTTCTTTTCAAATTCAATAATCCAGTCGGCACTGTCTCCATTTGTTAACTCATTACCAGCATTGGACTGTTCTTTCAGGCATGACTTTATGAAAAATAATGAAAGTAACTAACTTGTGATGGATTCCTATAGTATGAGGCAAATGGGTTTCCAAGTATGTCCTTTGTGGATTAGATGCCCAATAGCCTTGTCCTGATCTCCCAGCGAAGCTGCCAACAGGATGGCAACAATGGGAGTTGCAGGAACAAGCAGTAAGTTAAATCATCAGGTACTTGTTCTGACTTTGTCTGTAATTGTCAGCAACTAGTTCTATCTGTGCATTGGAGAATAGGAAAATGCACATCATTGAGGTGAGATGAAGTGCTAATAGCATGCAAATAAATGCAAATAGACCTCTCGCCATTTACTAATGAGATTTACGTCAGGCCCTTCAGACTTGGTAGGTAAATTTGTTTTTTTCCTTAGGTGACCATTCTTATCGACTTGCCCTGCTACCTTCAGGGATCTGTGGAAGAGGACTCTAAGGTCTCTCATTGTTCATCTACACTTCTCAGAATCCTACCATTTATTGTGCAATCCCTCAGTTTATCTGTTCTCCATAAATGCATTACTTCATTTTTCTGGCTTAATGTTCATTGGCACTTGTTTTTCTGACCAAACAATCTATTGATATCTTACTGCAGTCAACAGTTTTCTTCCTTTCAGTTAATCACACAGCTAGTTTTCACAAGCTTCTTAATTATACTCCCAATATTTAAGCTGAAATTCATAACTATAACAAATCAGTACTGAGTCCTATGAAATCCCACTGGAAGCATCCAATCGCAATAACACCCATTGCCCACGAGGTTTGTTTTCTATCACTGAACCAATCAAATTGATTGCTTTCCCATAGATCTACAAGCTTTTACGTTTCTGAGCAGTCTGCCATGTGGGACCTTGCTAAAAACCATACCAAAATTCATGTATTATATTTCCTAAACACCTGTTCAGAGATGCTATATTATACCTCTAGAGTAGGTGCGACTCGAATCTGGGCCGGTCCCCAGCAGAATCTAGATTTGGGAGTCCTACTGTTTTTCTTTGAAGAAATCAATATATTTGTTCCGAACTGTCACCATCGCTTCCTTAAATGTTTCCAACGGCTCTGAAACTGATTAATCTTCAAGCAGCTATTTCCAGTTCAGTTTTGCAAAATCACATTTTAACTGAGTAACATTTGCCCTTCCCCAATTTAAAACTTTTACTTTTGATATATCTTTATCTTCTACCACAACGATTCTAGATCTAAATGTATTGTAATTATTGTTTCTAAAATATTCTTTCACTGATATCCCTTTCATCTGCCTAGCTTTATTCCTTGAAACTACATTCAGAACTATCCCTTCTCTTATTTGTCTCACTATATACTGCCTTAAAAAATTCCCAATGTATTTCAAGTATTCTGCATCCTCTATACCTTTCGAACTGATTTGCACCTAGTTAATATTATCTATAATTGCTGCTGTACAGGTTCTCGCTTCTGAACAATTTTCCTGACTGCTTTAGGGTCTATTGTACAGCTCCAGCAGTGTGGTTTTCCATTTTATTTTTGTTGCTTAGATCATTCCTAATACCTCATTTGAGACCTTTCTAGCATGTCCTGCCTCATAGCTACCATCATTTCTTCAAATAATATTGTAATTTCTTCTGCACTTTTATCCTCCTCTGTATTCTTATGTTGAGCTGCCACTCTGCCTTTTCCAGAGATATATTTGTTCCTTTTCCTTTTCCAGTGATATCATACATCCCAGTCTCTATTAGTGCTTTCAGCTCAGTTTGCTTGTTAGACTCCTTCCTTTGACGTATATGCCAGTAATCATTGAACAACTTCCTTTTACCTACTTTCTAGACTTTCTTTTCTTGACCTCCCATGTTCACTCTCAAATTTTCTGACTTGTTAAAATTTTGTTTCACCCCTTTCTGAATCTACAGTCAAGTTTCCATCCCTGTGCCAAGTTAGTTTAAACCGTTCCACCAGCACTAGCAAAACACCATATCGCAAGTCCTGGCCCTGTGAAAGTTCAACCTATAGAAATTGTATATTGATCCTATCTCCTCCTACACCAGTCCAGATGCCCCAGAAACCTAAAGTCTTCCCTCCCACATCATCTCCTCCGCCACATGTTCAGTCGCATGAGCCTCTGATTTCTGCACTCATCAGTTTTGTAAAGTAAGACAACAACTGCTTACATACCTAAAGCATCTGAATTCTTAGCAGGCAATTGATTATCATTTGCAGACTCATTTCCTGCTCCAGATTTGATTATTTCAAGAATTGTCTGGCCAGTTGTTTTGCCAACTTCCAACAAATCTAAAAACAAACATGATCATTAATGGTTAAAATCATCACTCGTAGTGTATTCATACGCTAACAATATTAACACGTCCAAAAATAAACTCAGTAATCAACATGGCTCATTAAAAGCTTATAATTTATAGTCAGTGAAACATTAGAAGTAGTTAACATACTCAGAATAATGCTTGACATTGGAAAATGCAATTCTTGGCACTAATATTTACATTTAATCTAAATGCAAACCAAGTAAGGGTGAGTGATTGCTTTTTGTCACATAATGTCAGGAATACCTTGTACATATTCATGCAGCGTAGTTTCAAAGTCATCCATGAAGTAAAAATAATGCAGTTCCTACTCTTAAACGTGTTAATAATATTGCTGTTTTTACTAAAATTGATAGAGACTTCTTTTCTTAAGAAATTTGTATAATTATCACACATAAATTTACTCTACTGGTTCCTCAGTGCACATAGGAATTTGATCATAACTTTTTTTATACATCTGTGGATTCTAGGAGCTGGTAAGGAATGCACTAGATTAGTTAGGCGAACAGTTTCGAGGAAGGGTGAACACTTGCAGAAAAACTCAGGGGGCCTGTTTTTAACCTTAAATACCCATCAGATGAGCTCAATTTCTCCATACCCACTGGAAACCTGCCAAGGACCACTGAACTTGGAAGGTGACTCAAATAGCACATGCAACTACTCAAAACAAGTGGGTTGCTCATTTATAAAGTAACTAGTAAAAAAAATTCATTCCCAATTTTAGCTGATGGAGAGAGAAGACTTGTTCAGCAGCAGATCCACTGAGTAAAATCTAAGAAAATAGCTTCATTAAATGGAGTGACATGGCTAGAAGCAGCATTTGATGGGAGACTCAATTGTAGGAGATCAGTTCATTTAGATCCATGTGCTGTTGTGATTGGAAGATTGCCAAGATAGTTCTGATCTTTGAATTTGTCTTTGTAGCATTTTTTGATTCCCTTGCCAAGGATATCAAGTGAGAAAATGCTACAAGTGGTTGTCGTGAAGGGAGTGTTGTAACGAAATACTGATATAGTATGCTTTTATGTGTGGTCATAACTAATGTAATGGAATAGAGGGAGTTTTCAGAATGCTTACAGGGGATAGGAGTTCAACAGAAAGGACTGTTGCTATGAATTGCTGGGAGAGCTGGAGAAAAGAAGACCTGCACTGTCACTATTCTTGAGATGGTTGAAGTCTTTCTGACAGGTCTTAACGGTGTTGCCTTGTAGCTGAGAATCTCTCTTCACATAAGGTAATCATCATGTCTCAGGATCTCCCTCTCACTGGCTGGAAGGAAAACTTCCCTTCTCACTCTGATCTATTCTAAGAGGACCTCCTAGGAGGCTGCAAATGAGCATGGGCTTCTACGTAATTTATCTTTGAGGAGTATCTTCCTCCACCATCAGCAACAAAATAAGCTAAAAGCTTTCAGAGATAGTAGGAACTGCCGATGTTGGAGAATCTGAGATAACAAGGTGTGGAGCTGGATGAACACAGCAGGCCAAGCAGCATCAGAGGACCCTCCCAGACCCGAAACATCAGCTTTCCTGCTCCTCTGATGCTGCTTGGCCTGCTGTGTTCATCCAGCTCTACACCTTGTTATCTAAGCTAAAAGCTTTACTAGGTCTCTAAAGGCTAGGAGGAAATTATATCCCTGGAGTGGACAATTTGAGATTTATAGCCGAATATAGTTCAGTTTCAAATATTATCATGTATTTGAGATTTATAAACACCTCAGAATCCAACTTACTGAAAAATGTTCTCAGAATTAAATTCAGAGGGATAACCAACTAATTTTCTATATTACACTTACAAAGAAATTTGACTGGCATTGCATTAAATTGTTAACTTCAGTCCCCATAGAGTTCACTATTTTGCAAATGTTCAAATAACTCAAAATCAAAGGACAGGACAATGGACAGAAGGGGTGGGTTGTCGTGTTAGTAAGAAATGAAATTAAATCGACAGCAAGAAGTGATGGAATCACAAGGTGTAGAATGTATGTAGATAGAGTTGAGGAACCGCTAAGGGAAAAAGACCCACCTTGACAGAAGTTGCATACAGGCCTAGCAGTAGTCAAGATATGGGGAAGAAAATAAATCAGGAGATAAGAAAGGCACTATTACAATAATCATAGGATCTTCAGTATGCAGGTGGACTGGGAAAATCAGGTTGGTAGCAGATCTCAACAAAAGGAATTCCTGCAATGTCTATGAGATGGGTTTTGGAGTAGCTTGTGGTTGAGCCCACTAGGGAGTAGGCAGTTCTGGATTTGGTGATGTGTAATGAGGCAGACGAATTAGGGAGCTTAAGGTGAAGGAACCTCTAGGGGGCAGTGATCATAATATGATAGAATTCACCCTGCACCTTGAGAGGGAAAAGTTGGAATCAGAGGTAACAGTATTACATTTGAGTAAAGGTAACTAAAAAGACAAGGGGGGTAGGGAGAGCTGGCCTGATTTGATTAGAAGGAGAGCCTGGCAGGGAAGATGGTAGAGCAGCAATGGCAGGAGTTTCTGGAGATAATTTGGGAGGCACAGCAGAAATTCATCCCAAGAGGAGGATGAGGCAACCATGCCTGACAAGGGCAGTCAGGAAGATCATAAAAGCAAAAGAAAAAGCATACTATGTGAAAATTAAATGGCAACCCAGAAGATTAATATAGACTTGGGTAGTGCTTTGGAACAGATGGACCTAGGGGTTCAGTTACATAATTCTTTGAAGTTTGCATCATGTATAGCCAGGATGGTTAAAAAAGGCATTTAGCACGCAGGCCTTCATTGAGTACAGGAGTTGGGAAGTTATGCTCAGGTTGTACAGGACATTGGAGAGACCTCTTCTGGAATACTGTGTCCAGTTCTGGTCACCCTGTTATAGGAAGGATATTATTAAGCTGGAGAGGGTTCAGAAAAGATTCACCAGGACATTGCTGGATATGGAAGGTTTGAGTTATAAAGAAAGGCTGGATAAGCTGGGACCTTTTTCATTGGAGTGTAGGGGGTTGAGTGGCAACCTTATAGAAGTTTATAAAGTAATGAGAGGATTAGACAGAGTTAATGGCACTTGCCTTTTACCTAGTATGGGGGAATTTCAAGACTGGATGGCATATTTTTAAGGAGTTTGGAGAGAGATTTAAAAAAGACACGAGGGGCAAAATTTTTACACAAACGGTAGTTTGCATGTGGAATGAACTTCCTGACGAAGTGGTAAATGTGTGTACAATCACAACGTTTAAAAGATATTTGGATAAGTACATGAATAGAAAAGGTTTGCAGGGATATGGACCAGGAGCAGGCAGGTAGGACTAGTTTAGTTTGGGATTATGTTCGGCATGGACTGGGTGGACTGAAGAGTCTGTTTCCGTGCTGTATGGCTCTATGATTGGGAAGCCTTTAAAAACCAACAGAGGATAATTTAAACAAAAAATGTGGGGTAAAATGAAATGAGAATAAGCTAGAAAGTAATATTAAAGAAGACTGCAAGAGTTTTTTTTTGAAATTTGAAATGTAGGAGAGACAAGAAAGAACATTGGATAGCTGGAAACTGAGACGGGAAAAGTTGTAACAGGGAACAAAGAAATGGGGGAGGGACTGAATAGGTACTTTGCATCAATTTTCACAGTGGAAGACACCAGCAGCATACTAGAACTTCAAGAGAGCCAGGGGCAGAGGTGAGGCTAGGTTACTCAATATATTTAAAACAAAGCGAGATTCTTGATTAGTAAGGGGATCTAGGGTTATGGGGAGAAGGTAGGGGAATACGTTTCTCAACCCTAGCTATGACTGATTGGCAGAGGAGACTCAATGTGCTGAATAACCTAATTCTGCTCCTATATCTTATGGTCTTATGATGGGAAGGACTATCACTGAGATGGCATGTGCTGATAGCCAAAATGCTATGGGCTTATTATTGGGCAGTTGAGGTTGTAGTGGGCCAGTAATTAGAATCCTTGGAATACTAGATTGCTGGCATGACGCACTTTATGAAAATGTCTCAGGATTGCAACCTCCCCAGTTGTCTATAACACCTAAATTCTGAGGCCCTCCAAGTGGTCCAGGAAGTTGATCCGAATGTTCCAGCTTCTTTTCTGAGTCCTATTCACCATCCTCGTGTAAGGATGCCTTATAATCCATGATGTCTTCTACGGCCAGAACTTGTCCCCCCTACCGCTTGAATTTGTGCAAGTTGTAGCAGATATTCACAATTAGCGGGAGTCTGACTGGTGCATACTGCAGAATGCTACCTGATTAGTCCAACCATCTAAATCTCACTTAAACAAATGTCTGTTCTTCTCAACATTGAAACAAGGGTTCCTCACCAGTTTTATCAGCCAACTATTCAGTAGATACCTTAGTAAACTGAGAATGTATTCTGCTCATGGGATAGAGCTCATACAACTGCAGGATCCATTGTGGACCATATGACCATTAAAGGAGTGAAATCCCTTGCAATTCAGGAGTGCTTCTGCCTGGCCACTGGAACCCTGGTGACCACATGTGGTAGTCAATAATTTCTTGGACTTTGGGCAATCCAGTCATGCCTCCAGAGTCTACGGATCTATCGGATTGATGTCCACAACCATTGTAAGCTTGATGTTGCTGCTGGTGCCTGGGAGATGCTGCATGTGTCTCCACTTGTAGCATGGATCAAGTCTGAGATGAAGATATTCAGGTCCACTAACCTTAAGAGCCACCAGCATCTATGCAAGCAATTGGAATTGACCTATACCACCAGGTTGCATTGAATTGTCAACTGTCTCTCTGAACTGCAGTTGCTGTACTCACCGACACCCTAACAAATGCGAGGCACAATAACTTTAATCAGATGGCAAAGGGGGGTTTTTCATTTCACTCGCAATGTCCCATCCATGATGCTATTTCTTGGTATGATGACTTTAGAAGATGTCATAACACGCTATTGTACACCCCTGCCCCACCAGAGGCCACCTGTTTTGACACTAAGTCACAGCCTCTGACTGAAAACCAAAGGCCATGGATAAAATTTATTCTTTGTTCATTTTCATCAAAATTGATGCATTTTATAGATCAAAAAAACGAATTTTTATTCATGTCATTAAATTTAGGAAGAAATATTTCAAAGTTGGGTATGGAAGGAATTCATATCCACAATTTATTGAGTTGAAACAACTCAAGCTCTCTTTATGTAAGACTTTTATAGTTAGCAGAGACAAGAGACAATGTCTTTGCATCTCCAGTGAATAAGGTGCCAGTTCTCAAGTGTAGTCTTAGATAGTCTGCTGCTTTAACTTGGCTGTGTGAAGGGGACAGGGGAATGAAAGATCACGTTTGTTGAAATTAACAGTATACTTCATTCCAGTAAGATGAGAGATCAAACATCAGATTTAAAGCAGGTATTAGGAACTTGCGTCTAAATGTGGATAGTGTATACATAAATATTCGGGACTTCTGAAGCCAGAGGCTAGTGCCAATAGATCAACACTCCCAGTTGCTGCCGAATGCCTACACAGAACAGCAATGACCAATGCTAATCAAATGCCCATGTTTCTCCTGGCTTGCAGCTGCAGTGGGGCAATTTGAAAATAGTTCCAATCATGATGTTTTTTCAAAGAACACAATTCAAACACCTGATTGCAGGGTGGACACAAATGAGATGGAAAAGCGTCATTCCAGTGGTACTAAGATTGTATTCAAGATACGGGGACATAGTTCTGAAAAAATTCTTAAATCTATTTTCATTAGAGTTAAGAATATTGATAAACCTATAAGAGTTATTCAAAAGTAGAAGAATTAAAGGAAATATGCTAAGAACTTCACACAATATGACAGAATTAAAGAAGATTTTATGAACCAAGCTTCACATAAAGTATAGGAGTCGGGAGCTGTGCCTTTTTTTATTACATGGAATTAGCTTTGCTTAAAAATGGAATATTAAAGGTTGTGCAAAATAATTGTAATGCTTACTTTTTGCAAGTTTATTAAATGTTTTGGCATTGTCGTGAAGTGTACTATGCCATTGATTCATCATAATGGAGCGAACTCCAGTCAGGCTTAGGAGTATTGCTGCATCCATTTGTTTCTCTATTGACAACTGCATTGCACTACAAAAAATTGAAGAAAAATTGAATTAGAAAATACATGGATAATGACATAGTGAGGGAAAAAGTCTTTTTAGACCAAGGAGAGCAAACTGTTCACAATAATTCCTCTTAACTGTCCAAGCAAACGTTGCATGCTGCTCCGGCGGCAATCTTTATGTTGTTATTACTGAAAATTAAAATAGTTTATAATGCACCTCTAGTTGTGCCTCAATATCCTTCATGCTATCATTGACAAGTGAAACCATTCTCCCACATCCCCAGCCAGCAATTGATAAATCAGTCCATGATTAAATTTTACTGAAGATCTTTGTGGTGCTTCTTAATTCAACAGCTTCGGGCAATTACTGATAAGGCAAGGCAGGATCTGTCTACGGTAAGCTTGCCACTTGCATAATTAAAGGATTCAATCTGGAAAACTGTGTCAGAATAATGTTGAGTAAGATGCATGTAGAATTGGTTGTAGATGCTCATTGTTCTGTATATTCCAAACTGCAACAATGGCATCTATTTGACAATCTAGGATAATCATCCTGATATGTCCCATACACAAAGCAGGACAAATCCACAAAGCTAATTACTGCTGGAGAAAAAGCATGAGATTGGCGAGAGGTAGTGATGCTCGTTTGAAGAGCCGGTGATGAATGGCCTCCTTCTGCACTGTAAGACTCCTGTGATTCTTCCCCATTGCCCTACTTCTGCTCATCTAAAGTGATGGAAGGGGTCATCACAAGTTCTATCAAGCATACTTGCTTGGCAATAATCTCATCGGGGAAGGCAATGGCCTAGCTGTATTATCGCTGGACTGCTAATCCAGAGACCCAGACAATGTTCTGGGGACCCAGGTCTGAATCCCACCACGGCACATGGTGGAATTTGAATTCAATAAAATATCTGGAATTAAGAATCTGAAGATGACCATGAATCCATTGCCGATTGTCAGAAAAACCACGTTCCATCTGGTTCACTAATGTCCTTTAAGGAAGGAAATTGCCATCCTTAGCCGGTTTGGCCTACATTTGACTCCAGATCCACAGCAATTTGGTTGACCCTGAACTGCCCTCTGGGATTAGGGATGAGCAATAAATGCTGCCTAGCCAGCAATGCCCTCATCTCATAAATATAGGAAAAAAAAATCTGCTTGCTGATGCTCAGTTTGGGTTCCTTCAGGGTCACTTAGCTCTTGACCTCAGCACAGCCTTAATCCAAACAAAGGAGCTGAATTCCTGTGGTGAGGTGACAGTGGCTTCCCTTGACATCAGGACCACATTTGACAGAGTGTGGCATCAAGGATTACAAACATAACTGGAGTCAGTCGGAATTGGGGGGAAATTCTCTGCTGGTTGTAATTATAGCTAGTACAAAGGAACATGATTATGGTTATTGGAAGTCAGTCAATTCATCTCCAGAACATCTTTTCAGGAGCTCCTCAGGGTCGTATCCTGGGCTAACCATCGTTGTCTGCTGCATCAATAACCTTCTCACCATCGTAAGTTCAGAAGTGGGGATATTTACTGGTGATTGCATAACGTTCAGCACCATTGGCTCAGATATGAAGCAGCTCCTGTCCAAATGCAACAAGTCTTGCAACATCTCCAGGTTTGAATTGACAAGTATTATGTGACATTCTTGCCACACAACTGCCAGACAATAATCATCTCCAATAAGACCAAATCAAACCATCACTCCTTAACATTCAACAGTATTAGCATTGCTGAATCCCCCACTATCAATATCCTGGTATTTCCATTAACCAGACATTGAACTGGACGAGCCATATAAGTACTGTGGCTACAAGAACAGATCAGAGCCTGGGAATCCTACAGCAAATAACTCACCTCCTGACTGACCAAAGTCTGTCTATCATCTGCATGGCACAGTTCAGGACTGCAATGGAATACTTCCCATTTGTCTAAATGAGTCCAGCTCCAAAATCACTCAAGAAGCTCTACACCATTCAGGATAAATCAGTCTGTTTGGTTTCCTCCATCAATGATTCCAACAGCAGCAGCATGTACTATCCACAAGAAGCACTGCAGATATTCACCAAAGCACCTTCCAAACCCACAACCACTTTTATTGAGGAGGACAGTGGTAGCAAATACATGGGAACACTGCTGCCTGCAAATTCCTTTCCAAGAAATATATCGCTGTTCCTTCAGTGTGACTGGGCCAAAATGCTGGAATTTCCGCCCTAACAGCATTGTGGAGTACCTACAGCAAATGGACTGTCTTGGTTCAAGAACACAGCTCACAGCCAGCTGCTTGAAGACAACTAGGAATGGGCAATAAATGCTGGTTCAGCTGATGATGCCCAGATCCCATGAATGAATAAGTTAAAAAGAACAAAGACTGAAATTGGCAGAGTTTTGGTCTCAGAAAATCAATGGATTTGGGTAGAAAAGTTCAGTTGAGGTAGTTCAGCCATGATTGTACTGAATGGCAGAATAGCTCAAGGAGCTAAAGTGTTTACTATGCTCTTGTCTTGCCTTTGGTAGTAGATTAAATTTCAGGCAGTTAGTGTTGATCATTTAACTGTAGCTACTAGTCTACGTAAAATTGAGGCTTTGTTTCTGATGGGGAAAGGAGGTTGCACACAGCCTCCAGTAAATTTGCATTTTAAAAAATGCAATGCATAAACATTCCAAATGACACATGTTAGTGCAATTCTATTCACGTTTAAGAAACATAGACAACTTTTTTAACTACGTCAAATTTTCAAATGCATTACCTCTTTGGTCTGTCCAGAATGGACTGATGACGAAAACTTTGACATGTTTGAGCCAGATCCAGAATAATCATTAACTGGCATTCTAGGTAAACAGAAGTGACATGATACAAGTCAAACTATAAGTTGTTAAAATGCTGAAAGTTAAATGTATGTTTTATTATACAATCTGTTAGTCGTTTTATTCTTTCTTATACTACCAGTGCCTATGCTCACAAATACAATCTACGCCAATACTAGACCTTACAGTTTCAGTCTCTCTTAGTTAAATTGCAAAGTGGGAAATGATGTTGTTCTATGCTGATATGATGAGCAGAACCTTTGTTTTGGGATAGTGACCCTGATGTTATGCAAATTGCTAGATCCCCACCTTGTCTCGTATCAGTATCAGATAGCCAATGCGGTTTCTGTTGGGACAGTCTATCTGATGTCAGACATTACATTTACTGTCTAGTTGAGGATAAGTGGGCAAGCTCCCAAAATCAAAGGATCAATAGGAGGGCCTCCACCATTGACTAAATTGCAGCCTCACCTTCTGGAAGTGGTAGTTGCCAATGCCTGTAAAAGAAAGGACACCTCCAGGGGTATTAAAAAAAAACATAAATATGACAAAACTGCTTGGGTATCATTATGAAGGAGCAGCCCCTTAACTGAACAAACAACGGCTACAGTTGTGGTCCAACTGTTAGTAAGGGGCATTCCTAGTGGGATGGAGGGTAGCTGCTTCATTCACCCTCTGGTTGGTTTTGTCTTCAGTGGTGAGCCTGGAAGCTCTGGAACATTCCAACGTTTCAGGCAAGAACATGCCAGCAACTGGAGACTCTCTATCAATTTTTTGGCTTTCCTATCTTAGTCTTGCCACTAAAAGGAATTGAAAATTCTACTCTATGAATTCCACAAGAAACATAACCCATGTACAATATCACTTCAGTGATTCAAGCAAAGATGCAGCTGAGGAAACTGCATCAGTCACATGGGAACTTCAGTGGAAGTCAGTGAAATTGCACAGGAAAATCTCAATATACAAGATTTTAAAGGGACTTGAGAGGGTGGATGCTGAAAGGTTGCGTCCACTTTTTGAAGGGTGTAGGACCAGAGGGCATAATCTCAGAATCTCAGAATAAGGCAGATTCATATTTAAGACAGAGATGAGGAGGAATTTCTTCTCTGAGGGTTGTTAATCTGAGGAATTCTTTACCACAGAAGATGGTTGAGGCTGAAACATTAAGTATATTCAAGGCTAAGATAGACAACTTTTTAATCAGTAAGGGAGTCAAACATTATAGGGATAAGGCACAAAGTAGAGTTGAGGATTACTAGTTCAACTAGGATCTCATTGATTGGTAGAGCAGGCCTGATGGGCTCTTACGTCGTCTGGTCTCAAATATTTATCAGAGAGAGAGAACTGCATGAGCTCCTGATAATGTTCTTGGTGGTAGTTGAAGTCATGGGGCTGAATTTTATCAAAATGCAAGAAGTTCCAATGACCAAATCAGTGGGCAGCAGGACATAATTGTGAATTTGGCCTCTAGTTTCCAAATAAGTGCCAGAAAGTGTGGGAGCCAATCAATAACGAGTGAAGCTGCTGAAATGGGTGCACCATATTTAAAGGGAAGGCAGCACTTACAACACTGGTATTGTAAAGGGAAGGGAACTGAAAGAGGGGTTCTAACTAAAGGAGGCTATGTCAGGGTGGTTGGATTTACAGAAAGGTGGTTGCAAGATTTAGCAATGCCTCTCTGGCAGTGCTTCTGAAGGCAGCAAGTGCATGTTGGTAAGAGAGAGAGGTGCTCTTTCCAGTTGACTGAAGGGGAAGTCTAGCAAGCTTTACCAAGAGGCCTTGCTGGAAGTCACATAGGGAATCAACTGCCAAGGAGCGGAACTTTAAAGGAGAAGCCACTATCTGAGACAGTGTCACATCATTCTAACAGACCCTCTCCAGCAGAGACAGTCTCAGGTCAGTGGGCATTAGTTAGAAAAGGTGGAACCAGCTGGTGAGAATGGCACAGAAGTGTGCATGCAAGCATTCAAAGGAGAAACAGAGAGATGCAGTCAAGGAGTGGGGAATACTTCAGTGACATTGAGTTTCTTGTAGATTGCAGTTCCTGGAGTTTTCATCAAAGTGGCAGGTGCTGTAACAAGGGCATGACATGCGTAGGCATCTGTCAAGCCTTCCACATGCACACACAAAGGAGTAGTGGCACCCACCTCTCTGGCTTGAGTGCAAGGCCTTCTCCATTGAGAGAATGACGACCAACATGTAACATTACATCCAATGGATACATGAGATGTGAGTATGTGCTGGCCTACACACAACTGCCTCAGCACGGAACTCTGTGGAGGAATGCATCTAAAAGATGGACACAAAATACCTTGACCCATTCTCATGCACTCAACATGCAGCAAGGGCAGTGGACCTTGCTAAGGTGGCAGAACAGGTGTGTGAAGCTCATGGGTACTCCTTTCAAAGTGCTAGTCGTGTTGATGATGGCTCAACAACATTGCATCAAGCCATGACAACAGAAGCAGCTCCTGCACAGGTAGGGTGGACCTATGTTTTACCATTCTAGGTTTTAGGCATCCAAAGGACATCCAACAATGTCATCTGAAGCCACAAAGCAGAAAAGCTAGCAGACTGTCTCCACTTCAGCTGCATGTGCTGGATACCACAAAGTATAACCACTTGCAAGTGTTCATGTAAATCCAGATGACTACACCTTGGTTCAAACACTAAATGATATTTTGATGTGTAATATGAAAAATTTGTAATAATATATCAAACAAAAAGTCTTGCTTTGCATTAGATATCATCTTGATTGCTCATTTCAGCATTAGTGGGCTGTTCTGAGCTGGTGCTGTCTTGGGAAAGAGGTGATGAATAGGTCTGAATTGGAAATGGGTAACGGTGCACAAATGCCCTAGCTTAAGGTCATGATGGTCTGATTAGCAGGGACGAGAGAGGTCAAAACAAAAATAATTTAAAAACCTACTATGACAAAGCATCATGAATGCATTGTCATGCAAAGCAGCCAATTCACAGCTGTCTGAGGGACCGGAAAATTTTAGCAATTTTTATGGACTATTGGTGACATACAAATGCTTCTAGTCAGTTTGAGTTAAAAGAATGAGGCTGAACTGTTGCAGATGTGTTCAGCAAAATGTACATTACCTCAACTGGAGGTCCCCATTACTGTTCCTGATTTATTTACAAACAAAATGATCAGTGAAAGCAAAAAGGCATGATAGTATTTTAAATGGTATCATAATTGTACAAGAGAACTGGATACGGAGAGAAACTTTTCCTCAGGATAAATTTATTGAACTGATATTTTTTCTTCTGATATTCAGTCCATTATCTCAAAGTGCACCTTTTGGGATAAGGTGTTACATATAGAATATGCAAGCCTTCTGTGCCATGCATCTTAACATGCCCTGCCAGAATTTAAACTAGCATGGATAGGAGAGATCCTTGTCCTACATAATTTCTTTTGTATAAAGCAACTAGAAAGAAATCACATGTTACAATCAGAACTTTCTGTTAAAACGTTTGAACTGTAACTGACATGAGAAGAATTCTAAGAAATTTTAATCATACAACTCAGTATAACAAGACTAACTGTACCTGGAAGATTCATGGTAATGATTTTTGAAGGTAATACATTTGCAAGAAAACGCTCTGTTCCATAAAAGACAAATGCATTGCAACTTTTTAGCATTTCTTCCCAATCTGCATGACTGAAAGAAGTAAAATACTATTGATTACTCAATTGGAAAATTAAAATGCAAAACTTGAAAGGTAAGAGTTAACAGGAATTCAGAAAATAGTTATAATGCAACTCGCTAAACCAAATATTTACTGTACCTCGTCAGGAAGAATGTGTCTAATTTTGGAGGATAATATATTACACTCAACACTCATACTTTACCAAATATTCCTACTGAAAAAGCCATAGGCTGCAATCAACTTTTCTTTAAGAATTCAGAAAGTTAATCTCATTGCCAGACCTTGCACAAATGAAGAGTGGTAATCAGTATAATCTTTTATTCATTAGAAAAGTGATGGAAGGGATTGTTCAAAGTACTATCAAGCAGCATTTACTTAGCAATAACTGCCTCACTGATGCTTAGTTTGGGTTTCTCAAGGACCACTCAGCTTCAGATCTCACGACGCTCCAATCATAGACAAAACAGCTCAACTCAGGAGGTAAGGTGAGAGTGACATCAAGGCTGCATTTGACCAAATGTAGCACAAGGAGCCCTGGCAAAATTGAAGTCAATGTAAACTTACCAACCTCTAATGCTAAGTAGATTTTTAAAACATGCTCCTAAAAATGCGGTCTGAATCTTCTACACAGTGACAATACCAAGCGCAGTGCCTTGGCACACAAAAATTCTCTCCAACTGACACAGACATTTTTCTGGGATCTTTTCGGGGGACAACTTCTCCATTCATTGGAATCACATCTAGCACAAAGGAAGATGGCTGTGGTTGTTGAAGACCAATCATTCCGTCCCAGAGCATCCCTCCAAGAGTTCCTTAGCAGAGGGGCCTTAGACCAACAATGTTCAGCTGCTGCATCAATGATGGAATACAATTCTCCATCATAAGGTGAGCAGTAGCAATGTCTGTAGATCACTGCACAATATTCACACTGTTTGAGACTCCTCAGGTACCACAGCATATGCAGCAAAACTGGAGCAACGTTCATGCTTGACCTAATAAGTGGCAAGTAACACAAGTACTGGACAATTAACACCTCAGAGAATCTAACCTTCATCACTTAGAATTCAATGGCATGGCCAATTGTTAAATCAGCATAAGGGGCATTACCATTGACCAGAAGCTGAACTGGGCTGGTTACAGAAATACTGTGATTACAAGAACAGGTCAGAGGCTTGGAATTCCGTGGTGAGTAACTATCTCCTGACTCCCAAAAGTTTGGTCACTGTCCTCAATGCACAAGTCAGGGGTGTGATGAAATATTCTCCATTTGCCTCAATGAATGCGAATTTAACAACACTCTCTAGAAGCTTGACAGCATCCAGAACAAAACCACTAACTTGATTAGCATATATACACAAACATTTTAAACATTAATTCCTCCCAGTACTGAATTACAATGGCAGCCGTGCATACCATCTACAACATGCACTGCTGCAGCTTACCAAGTAGCTCCTAAACACACAACTCTTACCATCTAAATGGATAAGGGCCAATGCTTCATAAGAACTTTACCATCTGCAAATTCTCTGGCAAGCCATTCACTATCTTTGGTGTTGGAGGAAGACAGGACATACTCACTCCCCCCAAACCCTTTGGCAACAAAAGTGAATGAATGTGATGGGTAGTTGCATGATAGATGGATTAGGTAGACGAAGTGGACGGCTGGATTATTGGGTAGGTGGGTGAAAGAGGCGAGATGGTACTGGGCATCACGATTTTAAATTGTCTAACATTGTCCAGCTAACTATCCAGGTAAGTCCTGTGTAGCTGTTAAAAATATGCTTTCTGCAGCAAATAATTTGCATCAAATGCAATAGTAACTACAAAGGCAAATAACATGGAAAGGAACAAGCAACAGAGCAGAATTGAAAATGTAATTGAGCATTCTTTTGGGACACTCACCTTCATTATTGCACCTTTTGACAAAACTCAAAAAAATTAAACAACTCAACATACCTTGGGACATATTCAATACCCATGATTCCATGCCAGTGTGCTGTGAACTGTGAAGAATATTTTTCTATAATGTCTGTCATTACTTTCACAGGACTGAATGCTCCTAAAAAACATAGCAATTTAGCTGAGTATAGTCCAATTCTAATTATTTTTTAATAGTGTGTTTAATAATTTTCAGATCACAGTACTCAATTTGATTCATGCAGACATACAAGTAGTTCATCTTAAATATAAGATTATTTCAGTAATTATAGATACTATAGGTAAAGATTGGTGCAGACAATTTCTTGTGACTCAACTTTTAGGAAAAAAAAACTATTTCTAAACAATCTCAAGCACAGCTACCCAATTAAATAATACAACAACATGCTTCAGCCTCAAGCTTAAAAGAACACTGGGACTATGTCAATTTGACAGGCTTCTATTTTCTACTGTCTTTCAATTGTTCTTTATGGATGATGGCTACACAAGTGAAAGTAGATCTTCCCAACTAAATATTAGATAACATAGAAAGTTTACTCAGAATGATCCAGAATTCAGTGCTTTTACTATATTCTTTTTTATTGGAAATTCCAGCATTTTCAGTTATTTCAGACTGACATCATGAACAAAGACATTTTAAGCTGTTCTTACTCATCCCCTGTGGCTTCTGGTGTATACTCATTTTCGGCTGTAATATGGCCTCTTGTGTACAGCAGACTGGTCTACTTACATGACTATCCCTTGTTTTTTGCAGCCAAGATAAAATTCATACCCATTTAGGCTGAAATGAATGAAACTTTAATCTAATTAACTAACACTTTTCTTAATAGTTATAACTTATTTTTGTATTAAATGTGTCGAGTACTGGTCTGAACACTTCAGGCACTACGGTCCACTTAGTTTAAAAACCAATTAAATCTCAATTAAGTACTCTTAGAGAACATCTGCAAATAAACTTGAGGTAATAAGAACCACCTCAAAACATTCCAACATTAACTGACATTTAACTAATTCGTTAATAGTTATAATAGTTATATTATTTCCAAAGAAGGACCTAAGTAGTACCCTAAAAACACAGGGAAAGTTATCAGCTAAACATTTTAACTGTACTTTATTAGAAAGCTCATAAGAAAAACCAAAGGAAATCAACAACTAACACATTTGACTGCTTCACTAAATGTTTTTGTCAGGATTTCAAATTATGATGGATGTGATCAGATGTGGGGTTCCTCTGTTGCTTTGAAACCCAACATACCAGACTTGCATGTGAATGCACATTTAAATTCTCCTTACCCGAGTCACTAGTTTCATCATAAGGATCTACAATATCTGACAAATCCAATTAAGGTTAAATAGGAGAGGACACTTCCACTTCCACCCAACAGCTTACATCAATCTGCTTGCAGGATATTGGACACTGTCTTCCCAGATGTCCAATAAGCTCAGGTATTCTAGCAGCAGTGTGAACATGTCAAATTTTTGTTGCCAGTGTTTTAGTAATCATATCATTTCAAATGTTAAAATTAATCATCTTAGTTGTGAAAAAGAAATTACAGGATGATGTTTCATTCTGCTTTGGATGCTATTTTAGAAAACTCAGGGCAAATGGGATCTCCTTTAGCCAGAGTGTTATAAGTAAATTTGACCATCAGTCACCCAAAACAATTGGAACAAATGGAATAAAGGAAACAATTGAATCTATAATTTTTTTTAATCAAACTTTAGAAAAGGCATGAAAGTGAGGAAAGAAAAAACACTTTTATTTGAAGTCTTTTGAGATGAAGAAGTCCAACTGTCTTAAAATAATGGCAACCTGGTAAAATATTGTCCCCAGCTGGAGTCATACTTGGTACAAAGAAGAAAGGCTGTGTTCGTAAGAAGCTAATCAGCTCAGAACATCAGTACAGAAGTCCCTTAGGGCAGTGTCCTTGCCCTGCAAATCTTAGATGCTTCATCAATTACTTTCTCCCAATCATAAGATCAGAAATGAAAACATTTGTTGATCATTGCACAAGTGTGTTCATATGCAAGACTTTGTTGATAATTCAACCTCGTATTTGTGCCGCACAAGTTCCAGAGTCATGAGTCACACAGCACAGAAACAGACCCTTCGGTCCAACGAGTCCATGCCAAACATAATCCTAAACTAGACTAGTCCCAGCTGCCTGCTCCTGTTCCGTGTCCCTCCAAACCTTTCCTATTCATGTATCCATCCAAATGTCTTTCAAACATTGTAATTGTATCTGCATCCACCACTTTGTCAGGAAGTTCATTCCACACACGAAACACCTTCTGTGTAAAACATTTGCCTCTTATGTCTTTTTAAAAATTCTCTCCTCTCACCTTAAAATGTGCCCTCTACTCTTGAAATTCCCCATTTTAGGGAAAAGACAATTACCATCAACTCTCTCTATACCTCTCATTATTTTATGAACTTCTATCAAGTCACATCTCAACTTCCAGCCTTTCTTGCTAATTCAAACCTTCCATACCTGGTAACATCCTGACAAATCTCTTTTGAACCCCCTCCAGCTTGATAATATCCTTCCTATAACAGGGCGACCAGAACTGGACACATTATTCCAGACGAGGCCTCACCAATGTCCTGTATAACCTCAACATAACATTCTAACTCCTATACTCAAAGGACTGAGCAATGAAGGCAAGCATGCCAAACATCTTTATAACCCTCCTGTCTATATGTGATGAAAATTTTAAAGAATTATGTACTTGCGCTCCTAGGGCCCTCTGTTCTACAACACTACCCAAGATACTACCATTAATCATATAAGTCCTACCCTTGTTGTTGTTCCAAAATGCAAAACCTTGTATTTATCCAGATTGAACTCCATCTGCCATTTTTCAGCCCACTGACCCATTTGATCAAGATTCCTTGTAATCTTAGAATATCTTCTTCACTGTCTACAATGTCACCAATTTTGGTGTCATCTGCAAACTTACTATCCATGCTTTCTATATTCTCATCCAAATCATTTATATAAATGACAACAAAAGAGGACCCAGAACAGATCCCTGTGGAACACCGCTGGTCACAGGCCTCCAGTCGGAAAAGCAATCCTCTATTGTTACTCTCTGTCTCCTGCCATTAAGCCAATTGTGTATCCAATTGACAAGCTCACCTTGAATCCCATGTGACCGAGGCAAGGAATAGCTCCAACAACAGAGAAAGTCTAAAGTTTTAGCAAAGATTTGTAGCTTGTGTTGTGGGTGAAGTTGTTGACTTGCTCACCGAGCTGGCTTGTTTTCGTTCAGATGTTTTGTCACCATGCCAGGTAACATCATCAGTGAGGCCTTTGATTAAGTGATGTTATTCTACTCTGCTTGGACTTTATACTGGCTGGTCCAATATGGTGAGTAGTATCATTTCCGGTTTTGATCTATATGGGTTTGTATATGGGGTCCAATTCTATATGTTCTACACTTGTAATGCAATTAACAAACATATAGAATTGGACCCCATATACAAACCCATGCAGATCAAAACCGGAAATGACACCACTCACTGTAATGGACCAGACAGTATAAATTCCAAGTGGACTAGAACAACATCGCTTCATAGGATGCCTCACTGACGATGTTACCTAGCATGGTGACGAAACGTCTGAATGAAAACAAGCCAGCTTGGCAAGCAAGTCAATAACCTCACAGAGAGAGTCTAGAATATCACCTTGATGTTCAAATGCATTACGTTATCAAATCTCCCACAATCAACATCCTGAGAGTCACCATTAACCAGAACCTTAACTGAATCAGTTATATAAATAATGCAACAGAAGATAAGAAGCTGAACTCCGTAATGAATCACTCACTGTTTGACCCACAAGTCAAATCATTGGGCATAATTGACGAATTTGATTGAATAATATCCATTTCGCTGGTGAATGCAATAGCAACAATATCAGGAAACTCAAACTTAACTGGAAGAACCACACACTGGTTTGGCATTTCGTTCACTACCTGAACAATTTACTCCCTCCACTACTTGAACACTATTACTGCAGAGGTGCTAGGATAACTCACCAATATTTATTTGATCTCCAACACTTTGTAAGGAGAGGGTAGCAGGCACTTGGGGACCTCATTATGATAATTGACACAGTTCTTCTGAAGTCTGGGTCACATTATGAATCTTATAGTATATGTGAATTTTATTACCCCACACCAGACTCACTAGTTTTGTGTGCTGGCTTGGGCTTTTCCAAAGCCCTAAAAACCTGCCTCAGTGGCAAGTTTGTGACCACTCGGGAAGGCCTACTGAGGAATCAGGAATATTCTGACAGGCAAATGTTAAAGGCTTTGTAAAATTTATATGTCACTATTATATACTATATTGTAATATAAATTATTGTAACAGCTGTTATTCTGATTTATCATTTCATTCTGTCCTGAAAATTTAAGTTGACCATTACATTGACCAGTATTATCTACATAATGTGAGGTGTTCCAGGCCAGACCTCCAAATTTGTTTCCAGTTCTGGATAAGACACTCAAATTTTGTTATCATCTGGTTAAGTATGGCTTAGATTTTTATTACAGTAGATGAAATTTGAAGTTTGAATATTGAGAGAATAAAACCACAAGATAGTTTTGAACAGCTGAGTTTTTACAATTTAAAAGTTATCAATGCCAACATTCTTATACTCTAATATCCCAAAATAACAAGAGGCAAACATGAATTAACAAGCATTCCAAGTCATGTTTATTCAATGTGCAAATACATTTTTTCTCACAAGAACATAAGAGCAGGATTAGATCATCTGGCCTCTTAAGCTTATTCCACCATTTAATAAGATCGTGGGTGATTTGACTGTAGTTGAAAACAAGCTGAATGACTTTGACAGTAAGGTATATCTTATCAGCAACGTGATTTTGATATTGCAATATCAAGTCCACCTACAGCGCCAGGTGAATTTCCAGCCATACTGTCTGGATGATTAACCAAAGGGAAAAATGTTGAGATTTTCAGCCATGTAATTAGAATTGCAACCTTCATGCCCATGTCTTAGAAATAACATCCCTAATCAATGTCATCACAAGTTACAGAATAACTAACTTTAAATAGAGTGACAGCAAATGTGTTCAAAATATGAATTATAAAGGATAAAAAGCCTACTGTTTTTAACATACTTTTGGAAGTAAGCCTGTAAAACATAGATACATAATTAGGCCATTTGGTCCATCGAGTCTGCTTGGACATTCAAGCATGGTTGATATGTTTCTCAACCCCATTCTCCTGCCTTCTCGTTGTAATACTCAATCCCATTGCTAATGAGAAACTTATCTATCTCTCTTAAATTCACTCCTTGACTTGGCCTCCACAGCCTTCTGTGAAAAACAGTTACATTGAACAACCACCCTTTCATTGAAGAAATTCTACCTCATCTCAGTTCTGAAGAATCCCTTCACACTGAGGCTGTGCCCTCGGTCCTAGTCTCTCCTATTATTGGAGACATCTTCTCCATGTCCACTCTACCCAGGCTTCTCAGTAGAAGTAGAATTAGAATTAGGTTTATTGTCACCTATACTCAAATACAAAGTATAAGAGTACAGTGAAATGTGTACAATGTTGCCAAACATGGCACCATTTTAGCACCTGCATATTGAAGTGCCCCATGATTATTATAATAGTACCTTTCTTAAATGTCTTTCCTTTCTCCCAATTTATTTTCTTCCTCACATCCTAATGACTGCTAGGAGACTTGATCAGAACTCCCATTAGGGTCTTTTTGCCATTGTAGTTCCTCAACTCTACCCACACAGACACTATACTTACTGATGCTACATCACTTCTTGCTATCAATGTAATTTCATTTCTTATTAACAAAGCAACTCCACCTCCTTCTGCCCATCTGTCTGTCCTTTCGATAGGATGTGTATCCTTGGATATTTAATTCCCAGTCTTGATCACCTTACAGCCATATCTCTGTGATACTCATAACATTGTACCTACCAACTTCAATCTGTGCTTCAAGCTCATTTATCTTGTGCATTTACATACAACATCTTCAGTCCTGTGTTGACTGTCTCCCTTCTCATAGTTGTCCCTTTATCTGCTGTACCTGAAGTTAGATTCATGACCCTTTCCATACACTCTGTCCTATTAACTGTTCAGAAAACTTTAATAACCTCTGCTGAACCCTCCCCCAGCTTTAACATCTACCATAATTTTCCATGCAACTAACCCCAGCCCCCCAACAGCACACCACTCCACCCCCCACCCCACCCCACCCAACCACCACTATTTCATTTAAAGCCCTAATCACAGCCTTAGGCAATTCGCCAGGCCTCTCATCCCAGCACGATTCAAGTAGAGCCCATCCCATCAGAACGGCTCCCTCTGTCCCTAATGTCCCATGAATTCGAACCTGGTTCTCCCACACCAATCTCTGAGCCATGCATTTACCTCTTTAAGCTTGTTGACCCCGTGCCAATTTGCTCGTGGCTCAAGCAATAATCCAGAGATTACTATCTTTTTGGTTCTGCTTTCTAATTTAGCTCGTAGCTGCTCATATTGCCTCAGCAGAACCCCTTTCCTCTTTCTACCTTTATTGTTGGTACCTACGTGGACCACAACAACTGGATCTTTCCCCTCCCACTCCAAGTTCCTCTGCAGCCCAGATGAGATATCCTGAACCTGGGCACAAGGCAGACAACACAGCCCTTGGGACTCTCGATCCTGGCCACAGGCAGCAGTGTCTATTCCCTTTGCTATACTATCCCCGATTACCACTATCTCCTTGCTGATAGTCACGTCCTCCTGTCTCTAACCACTGACCCAATTTCAGGTAGTTAATCTAAGAGGTGTGACCACCTCCTGAAACACAGATCCCGGTAACTCTCCCCCTCTCTGATGTGTTGCAGTGTGTGAAGCTCAGATTCCAGCTCATCAATTCCGAGCCAGAGTTCCTCAAACATGCAACACTTGCTATAGATGTGGCCATTATAAACCACAATGGGGTCTACCAGCTCCCACATTGTGCAGTTACATGACATGCCTGGCCCAGTATCTCTATGTCAATTACTTAATTAATTTGGCTTTTAAAAATTTCATACTGGTCTTTTAGTTTGTAGTCTGTAAATATTTCCCCTATTTACCTTCAGTCTGAATGTAACCTATAATAGGAAGTCAAATTAGTAGCTATCACCAGCCAATGACTTACAGCTTCTCTGTGATGTCAGTCTTTTCTGCTGGGCCCCTGAACTTAGGCTTCAATTTATCCTGTTTAAAAAAAATCTTACAATGAGACAAAAAAAGCTAAATCAATTTCTCCCCTGCGCTGAATTCCTGTGCAGCCTCCAAATTCCCCAAACTACGTACTCACTTAGGCCATGTCTCACTCTGGATGTGATCTCTCCTTCCTGACTGTGTGAAGTGTACTGATAAAAGCAGTTAATTGCTCACAATAGTTAGCTAATCTCTTTAATCATATAAATTATTTAACAGGTTAGAACGAACATTTTCAAAGAAACCTTAGTTATAGAAAGGATACATTTGAAATTGTGAGTATTCACTGGAAAACAGCTTGATGGTACAACACGGTTAATTGGTACCTGTAATTTAAAGGAAAACAAGTGGCATCTCAAAAATCAGTCAGGACATTGGATTTAGTGATAATCAACAATTAGAAAAATGCTTCAAGTTTTCCTCACTACATGAGACTTTCATATCTCTAATTTAAAATAAACAACAGAGGCTAAATCTGAGGGGATAACAGAGTGTGGAGCTGGAGGAACACAGCAGGCCAGGCAGCATCAAAGGAGCAGGAAAGCTGACGTTTTGGGTTGGGACCCTTCTTCAGAAATGTCCCGACCCAAAACGTCAGCTTTCCTGCTCCTCTGATGCTGCCTGGCCTGCTGTGTTCCTCCAGCTCCACACTCTGTTATCTCTGACTCCAGCATTGGAAGTTCTTACTATCTCTAAATCTGAGGGGATCTGCTACTACTTTGGTGGGAATCCATTATAACACCCATAAACTTGGAAAAGAGATTTTGAAGGTCTTGGCCATCAGACACTATTTTCAGGTGACACTAGAAAGCCTTTCAAGGCCTTCTAGATGGACAGAAAGTCAGATCTTCAGTTGGGTTGTGGACTGTTATTTGTTAGTACACCTGATCACTAGAAAGTAAAGATGTCAGTGATGAACCGCATACAGAGTCTTGGTAGATTAGAAGATGTGTCATTGAAGAGTCCTCAGCATCAATTTTTAAGAGCCCTCCAATACAAGACCCAGATCCCCCATTTTCAGATGTCTGTTCAAGTTCTTCCTGAGTTTCCTAGAACTTTTTGCAGGGTAGCTGGGAGAAATACACACTGCAGCAGTACTCCCACAGCACAAATGTCTCATGTGCCTGTATTGCTCAACCTCACTCTAACTCACAAACACGGTCTCACCCTCTGCTTTTTCCCAAAGCCCTCACTATGATTTTTTTTTAACCTGAAAGCTTTTGATTTTTATTCTCCTTTTACAAAATTAATTGAACAAAGCTGCTGTGTATAAAAATACAAGAAACTCAATAAAAATATTCTGCTGTAGAAATAACTGAGCAGTACATATGCATTCCAAAAATGTTGGATACACAATCTTGACCTGCTAAGTCCAGATTCAAGTCACTGTCATAAATCTATGCAAAAATATCTAATTCAAGTTTATATTTTTGGGAGAGGCTAAGCCCAACAAGTAAAAAAAAAAAATACGTGTATAAAGCTTTAAAAGATAGCATGTAGTTCAGTACAGGTATTTAATCTTTAATTAATTGATACTTTTATTTTGTTTAAATTGGTGGTTGGTATTTTTCTTTTGTCAGTTCAAGTGTTTTGTCAGGTGAAATTCACGACACTCTTTCCAACATAACTCGAATCAAATTCTTTCTCACAATCTTCCACTCTTCACTTCATTAACTACACAACAGGGTCCTAGATGCCTTTCTTAGGGAACTGCACATACCTAGCACATAGGAAGATGGTCGTGGTTGATGAAGGCCAATCACCTCAGCTCCAAGACATGTCTGCAGGAGTTCCCCAGTGTAGTGTCCTAGGCCCAATCATCTCCAGCTGCTTCATCAATGACCTTCCCTCCATCATAAGGTTAGGAGTGGGGATGATTGCACAATGTTCAGCACCATTCATGACTCCTCAGATACTGAAGCAATCCATGTTCAAATGCAACAAGATGTGGTCAACATCCAAGCTTGGGCTGACATGTAGCAAGTAACATGTAGGCCACCCAAATGCCAGGCTATGATCATCACCAGTAACAGACAAACTAACCACTGCCCCTTGCCACTCAATGATGTTAGCATCACCGGAAGACCCACTATCAACATCCTGGGTGTTAGAATTGACCAGAAACTCAAATGGATTCACCACATACACACAGGGGTCACAAGAGCAGGTCAGAGGCTAGGAATACTGCAGTGAGTAACTCACCTCTTGACTGCCCAAAACATGCCCACCATCTACAAGGTACATCAGGAGTGTGATGGAATACTCCCCACTTGCCTGGATGGACTCAGCACCAACAACACTCAAGAAGCTTGACACCATATAGGACAAAGCAGCCCCACTTGATTAGCACTACATCCACAAGCAATGACTCCCTCCACCACTGATGCTCAGTAGCAGCAGTGTGTACTATCTACAAGTTGCACTGAAGAAATTCACCAAAGATCCTCAGACAGCTCCTTCCAAACTCATGACCACCTCCACCTAGAAAGACAAGGACAGCAGATACATGAGAACACCACCGCCTTCAAGTGTCTCTCCAAGTGACTCACCATCCTGATTTGGAAATATATTGTTGTTCCTTCAGTGTCATTGGGTCAAAATCCTGGAATTCCCTCCCTGATAGCATTGTGGGTCAACCCACAGCAGGTGGATTGCAGCAGTTCAAGAAGGCAGATCACTACTACCTTTTCAAGGGCAACTAGGAACGGCAATTAATGCTGACCAGCTAACGATGCACACATCCCACAAATGAATAAAAAAATGCACAGTTGTAAATGCTTAAGTGCTCACTACTGTTAGGACCTTTTTGGCATTCACACCAGTGGAATCAAAGTTAAAGCCCAGATGTTCACCACTTCAAATGCGACAGGCCAGAAACAGCCGCTCACACTGTGGTCCTTGGGCATTATGTCCAAGGGTGGCATGGTGGCTCAGTGGTTAACATTGCTGCCTCACAGCACCAGGGACCTGGGTTCAATTCCACCCTTCAGTGACAGTGTGGAGTTTGCACATTCTCCCTGTGTCTGCGTGGGTACCCCCTGGGTTTCTTTCCACTGACCTAAGATGTGCAGATTAGGTGGACTGGCCATAAGAAATTCAGGGTTACAGTGATAGGGTGGGGGTATGGGTGGGGGTGGGCGGGTCTGGGTCAGATGCTCTTTGGACGGTTGGTGTGGACTCGTTGGACTGAATGGCCTGCTTCCACATAGGGATTCTATGATTCTATTACATAGCCCAGAGGCAAGGAAAGTTCATGCCCAGCTTTGCAGGGGTCATGGATCTGGAGGTGATGGGGTTGGTGTTTGTATTCTGAATTCTTCTTTCCTACGTTGTTGGACAAAGAAATCAAAATTTATCTACCTTCATCTTTAAAATATTCAATGACGCCATCTCCACTGCATTTGAAGTTGAGAGGTTCAAAGTCACAGAAACTTCAGAGAAAAAAAAAATTCCCTCAATTTTGTCCTAAAGATCTGGAGTCACTCTTTACAGTAAATATCCATTCCACATTCACATTATTAAGACAATTCAGGGTCTCATAAATTCATATCAAATTACCCCTTAGTCTTCTGAACTCCAATGAAAACAACCTAGTCTGTCCAATCTTTCCTCATATGACAACCCGCTCATTCCAGGTATTAACCTGATAAACACAATGTGACAGCTGTGAAGCACGGTCTTCCAGTGTTAGTAATGAAATGTGTTTGTGAAATGAAAACTTCAGATGTTGTTTTGAGCACCTTTTTCTGTTTACAGTTGCTTAGCTGACATGACAAGGAGGCAATTACTGAGCACAATATCATGGTTGTGATTGCTTGGGGCCATAATTCTTCATGTACATTCTTTGACAGTGAACGACCTGCTAATGAAGGGCAAATTGAAGCCAAATGGGTGGCTTTACTGAATCAATGGAAGCATAACTCCTGCAACTGCCCTTAACAGAGCTTCAAATTCTAAATGTGTTATGCTGCCTTCACAGAAAGGAAGACTAAGTTATTCGATCCAGTTCGCATGCTGTCACAGCCACTTTGTGCAGTTATTCTGCAGTTGAATTTCAATCGACATGGCCAGTGTATAATTTTGTTTCAATGCCAGTGACTTGCAGGCTCTGCCTATGAGGCATGAATTTCCTTTATTCTTCATGTTCCCTTTTGTTTTACTATCCCTGTAGCTCTGTGACATTTCAGTCTCCGTCCTTTTCAATTCAGAGTCTTTATATAAATATTAATGTAACCACTTTATCTCTAATGTCCATGACGTAGGAAATTCGCGTGCCCTTATGGGCTCTATTCGCTCTGCACGAAGAGGCTGGAGTTACCATGACCTGTTTGAATTTCTATTCCGGAGCTCTTAGTCCCCTCTGATTCACTATGAGATACCATCCTAATACTTCCAATTGCCACCTACCATTAACACTTTTCCTTCAGTGAGACAATACAATGAAGCCCATCCAACTTCCCAGAACTCCATGGAGTTCCCCAGCAAGCTCCTGAATATTATTGCTGAAACTCCCAGCAGTGACCACATCCCAGCCCCTAGACTGATTTGGCAGGGCAGCACCAACTGACCACAGCCCAGCTGCAATAGTAATGTCACTGCAGCACCCTGACAGACCTACCTGTGATCTCCAGACTGCTTACACTTGACCTGCAAGACTAACTGTGGTCCGATCCTCACACAGATCCCTTGACTTTGGGAGACCAGGTAACTGGCCTCCAGGCTGAAATCAAATTCGCCCTAAATTGACTGTGACACTGTCCCCCTTCACCCCTTTAATGATTGCTCCTCTTTGATTTACATACATGGCCATTTACCTGATGCATATGCAATATGTTTGCTGCTGTATATCTGATGTTGCTGTAACTCATCAACTTTACTGACTGCTCAGTGCTCCTACCATAACAGGCTGTGCTATGTAGGAACAACACTAGCCTCACAGAGGTTGCCAACCATAAGTCAGTGCTGAAGTCACTCAGTGTGCATTTAGAAAGCAATAAGCAGTATACAGAGGTTGACACTCTTTCAGTCAGTGAATGGGAAAAAGTGAGCTAAGAGCCAGAGATACATCCTGGGCAGATGCAGGAAATGCCTGTATGTTCTTGCTCATAAACCACCTGGCAGAAGCATGCAAGTCATAGGTGTCTCTGAGCTCCAAAGCCAAGTCCCAAAGGGCTGACTGGTGTGCGAATTGGTTGACAGCAGACATGGCAAAGTAGTGGGATTGGTGGTTTGCTGATGCTGACTTGCGTGGGTAAAGGGTTGAGGAGGAGGGTGAACATGAAAGGTCATATATGAAGAAATAGTTGGATGATAGTTGAGTCGAGCATTTAGCAAGCTGCAGCTACAGCTAGCAATTCTGATTAAGATGTCAGGAATTTCCACAGTTGGGTTTCTTCGGGAAGGAGAGAAGGACTGGAAGCTACTTGGAAACAAGGCAAATTGGGTCTCTGAAGAAATGCAGATTTATGGAAATAAGATACTTGCCACTGAATGGTAAGATTCTGAACTCGTCATTTAAGGCTTGAGGGGCCTATTGCAACAATCTTTTTTGATGTCAAGATTCTGATATTTTCATTGTCTCTGTATTTTGCTATTATTGTCATCATTGCTCATGCCACATCAGGGAGGGGGATATTCCACCCATTACTACAGATATTAGATGCTTCAGTTACTTAAGAAAACAAAAGGCTGAAGACATAGGCTGAGTTTTCAATGAAAACCAAAAGAACTGCGGATGCTGTAAATCAGGAACAAAAACAGAAGTTGCTGCAAGCTCAGCAAGTCTGGCAGCATCTGTGAAGGAAAAAACACAGTTAACGTTTCAAGGGTCACCGGACCCAAAACGTTAACTCTGTTTTTCCCTTCACAGATGCTGCCAGACTTGCCGAGTTTTTCCAGCAACTTTGTTTTTGTTCCTGAGTTTTCAATGAAATGTGTATCTTAGAACAGAATTTAACACTTCCATAGGTGAATTTAAAATGCTATGCAGGCACTGTTTAAATTTGATTGCCAAATGTAAAATCATTTGAAGTGATCTTTGAACACCAAAAATGAGTATAAATGGCTTTTGTGTTAAATGCATTTCATAGGGATAGCAGTGATGAGGCGCTATCTTTAACAATTTCAACTATGTCTGCCACATGACACCATAATGATCTAAAAGATATTTTCTTCTGAAACAATTGAGCAAATTATGAGTTATATAATATTCACAGAAAGAAAATGTAACATGTTTGTAATTGTCAACAATTAAGATATTTGTAGTGGTTACCATTTTAATAGCTTTCTTGTGGTCTCCTTTTGCTTTTGGACTCTTCTTCTCCTTGTATACAGTGTCTGTTCAGAAAGAAAAGGGATCAACATTTAAAAATTAGGAAGTCTCTCAGAGATGCAAACACATATAGAACGATGCTCCCCCTATCTAATGACTCAGGCTAACAAATATCTGTGACCAGAATTGGTACTTGCACTTTCTTAGTCTTTAAATGATTTCACTGTCATGAACACTCCATTTGAAATTCATGAAACTGCCCTTTTAAGAAAACTAGTGCCAACAGCAACAGCACAAGATTTCTACTTCCTTCAATAAAATAAGGCTATTCTTTCACTATGGCAATGGGTTAAATTGGATAGTCCTGAAAGGTGCTGCAATGATTGCTAAATGAGAGTAAATCATGCATTGTTGACTAAAATGCAGGCAGCTTGCCATCTTTGTGTTGCCTGCTAATTGGAATGATTGCTATGCACAGCTGTTGCCACCTGCACTGTCTATTGGCTGCAGGCATCAGCAGGAATGATCCAAAACTGCAACTTCACAGTAATTCTTAGATTTACTTTGTGCTGATTGAAGCTAACCTGCGCCTCTTGGAGGGAAGTGCATTCTGGCTGGTCCATGTGCTAGCAGTCGTGAAAAAAACTAATTCCGTTTTGAGTTGGGGGAAATGGTGGAAAGTGCACAATGTTGGGGGTGCAGGTGGGAAATGCAGGTTCTAAGACGTTTGGAAGTTTTGATGGAAAGAATCAAGAAGGAATGTTCTCTAGATATGACAACAAGAGGCAATGGGAGTAAGGAGTAGAAAATGATTCCTCGTTTTCAGGCATTTTAACCTCAATTTCAATTTACCACACTGTCTTTTTAGTTCATTGGCTTCAGATCCTTCTTTAATCTCCCCAGTCCACCTCTCAATCACTGCCTTTCAGATATGTCAATGGGTATGGGCTGTGAAATAAAAATCAAAAGGGGCTGGACTTGGGTGCCAATTTTTTAAAATCTGGGCTTTTATTGCATCAAAATCGGCTATGATATCAGCTAAGTTGTGTGTGGCCTCACTTCTTAAACTCCCATATCTTTCTCTACTCTTTTAAGACCATCAAAATCCACTCTCTGATCAAACAGTTGGTTACCTCTCCTAATTGCTCCATCTTCAGTTTAGCTATTACTCTTTGGAGGTTGCTTAGCTCATTTGGCTGGATGGCTGGTTTGTGACGCAAAGTGATGCCAACAGCGTGGGTTCAAATCCTGCACCAGCTGCTATTACCAAGAAGCCTTACCTTCTTTATTACCTTCTTCTTAACCTCTCCCCTCACCTGACCACAGTAAACCACCGCCAGCCATCTCTCTCTAACATAGGAGCAGCTCTATGGTCTGGTAAGACTATAGCAACTTTACCTTTACTCTCTTCACACACGTCATTCTGTTTGGAAGATTTTTCTATCTTATGGATACAAGTTGATTTTTTGTTATCTGAACAACTTCAAATTGATAAACCTATCATTTCATTCTTTACCCAACACGTCTCTGTGTAGGCGATTGTAAAGCAACTGCAATGAAAAATCTCTTGACACTGAGGTGATTGCATCCTCCTGCAAAGCACTCAAAACTTCCAAAGGCAGTTCCAACAATAGTTTGTCAGCCAAGAGAATTACAAATTCTCCTAAATCTTGAGAATGGCCTGCAAAAAAATTGATAAAGTATAACTAAATTAGCTGCATAATGATTTCATTGTTTAAAAATAATCAATATTTTTAATGCTACATTTATTTTTCTCATTTTTCGTTTGGAACTGAGAGTTGGAGTTGAGAATTGAACTTTAAACAGCAGCTTGTTTCAAAAAAAAAAGAGAACAAAAGACTGATGTTTGGTCACAAAAACAGAAATTGCTGGAAAAACTCAGCAAGTCTGGCAGCATCTGTGGAGAGAAAGCAGTGTAAATGTTTCAGGTCCAGTGACCCTTCTGATGAACAGTTCTGAGGAAGAGTCACTGGACTCAAAATGTTAATTTTGCTTTCTCTCCACAGATGCTGCCAGACCTGCTGTGTTTCTCCAGTGATTTCTGTTTTTGTCCCTGATTTCTAGCATCCACAGCTCTTTGCTTTATTGATGTTGGAAACTGGCCTGAAAAAAAATTGCAGATTAATTACTGCTGTCAGAACACTGTTGAAGATACACCACCAAGATATTGTTATCCCCAGGAACTGGCAGCTGGTTGGAAGTTGAATTGGAGAATCAAGGGAGGACTGCTGCTGGCCAGCCAACCACAGAGGATGTTGAAGAAGAAAAAAAGAAAACAAACAGTGAACTAATGCTGACTGGGGTTTTGGACAGGAAGCAATTTTTGCTTTAGAAGTTGCTGTAGTGGGAAACTGTTTCTTGGTTATGCTCACTGTAATTATTTTTCAATTATTGACTTGCTGAAAGTTCTGAGAGGTCTGCTGAAGTTGTTTGCATTGACTGGTGATTTTGGGGTTCAAGCAAGACATACAGTCCTATCTGCTTGTAATACCACCCATCATTAAAGGGCTTCAAGAAGGTCTGATATTCATGGTTGAAACAGTTATCGAACTGGCAAATTATATTTCTTTTATTTAAAAAAAAATCCCTTAATTGTATCTGTCAGTGAGTGAGTGAAGATTTATATTCAAAGAAGATTGGGTTAGATTGTCAATATTAATTAGCTTCCCTGTTGTTCACTGGCATCTACTAAAGTTACATTATTAACCATAAATTATTAATTTTTGTTTAAGTTATAATGCCCAAGATCTATTATTTGTACAGTGTGGTAAGGAATAATTGAGCAATTTTGAAGGTCATTGGATGTTTTAGTTTCACTGTTAATTTATAAATCCAGTGAAAGTGAGGCTGATTTGCTTAGGCTTGCTATCCCTGTGTCATAAGACTGTGCAATTAAGAAATTATCTGAGTGAGAAAAAAAATCATGTAAAAGGTTTTATAAGCAGAAGCGCACACACATTTGTATAAGCAACCCTTTGCATATAACACATATATTTTGCTGTTTAATGGAATTGAACCACCTAAATGTTTAACTGATATTCTCATAAGAGGCACTCTTGATGTCTGCTACGTCTTCAGATGGGAAGATGGAAGGTAAATCTATGTTAATTAGCTTATGCATTGAAGAATCAATGAGTTAGGAAGTGTCAAAGAGATGAATAGTAGTTTCTGCTGCATATGGAATAGGGTAAGAATGAGAGTCGTTAATGTAATGGAGGTGGAAGTCATTTTTTGATTCCGGAGAAAGTATGGATTAGCAAAATAAAAAACAATAAAAAAAACCAAGGATGTTGGAAATCAGAAACAAAAACAGAAATCGCTGGAAAATCTCAGCAGGACTGGCAGCATCTGTGGAGCGAAATCGGAGTTAATATTTTGGGGCAGAGACCCTTCTTCAGAACTCAAGACATGGTGCTGTAAACAACCTGGCCTAGCCTAGCACCTTCAGTGTCTGTGCCGCACTCTGTTCAATAATATCTTGAGGTCAAGGGCAGTCATTCTCTGCTTACAACTGGAATTCAAATCTTTGACCCATGTTTGAAATGTGGACAGGTCAAAGGATGAAGTCAGTGATGACAGCATGTAATTTATGGTGGATTTAAGATACAGGCTTCCTAAGTTTCTAAGGGAAAATACCATAAGATCATTAGGCCATAGGAAATAGGAACAGGATAAGCTGTTCGACTCCTTGAGCCTGTTCCACCATTCAACAGGATCATGGCTGATCCCAAACTCCTCACATTCACTTTCCTGCCTTTTTCCATAAACCTTGATTCCCCCTATTGATCAAGAACCTAGCTATCTTTTTCAGCTTTAAATGTACACAAGGGCTCAATCAGAATGGTAGGAGAGGTAGACAGGTAACGCAGGATTCTCCTGTGACTATCCCCATCTCAAACATGTAAGGCATTTTGGGTATTGTGGTGGGGTTGGCCTCTCGTTAGAATTGACAGCCAGGTTTCTGTTACTGTGACTGACTCTATTGTAATGAGGGATATATCAGGTTCCAAGTGATAGATCATAATAGGGGACTCTCTAGTGTCTGGGGCACAGACAGATGTTTCTGTGGCTGTCACCGAGACATCAGGATGGTGTGTTGCCTCCCTGGTGCCAGGGTCAATGATGCCTCAGAGAGGGTGCACAATATTCTCAAAGGGGAGAGGGACCAGCCGGAGGTCGTTATGCACGTTGGCACCAATGACATAGATAGGCAAAGGGATGAGGTTCTGCAGAGAGAATATAGGAAACTAGGCAAGAAGTTAACAAGTAGGTTCTCAAGAGTAGTAATATCTGGATTACTCCCAGTGTCATGTGCTACTGAGAGTAGGAATAGGAGGATAGAGCAGATGATGCATAGTTGAGGTGGTGGTGCAGGGGGCAAGGATTCACATTTTTTGACTAGAGTGATCTCTTCATGGGTAGAAATTGCCTGTATAAGAGGAATGGCTTCCACCTGAATTGGAAGGGAACTAATATATTTGCAGGTTAATTTGTGAGTGCTGCTTCGGAGGCTTTCAGCAAGTATGGGTGGCAGCAGTGGGGCAGTGGGGGTGGGGGAAGGGGGTGCTGTGGGGAATGGTGTGATGGTGGTGGTGTGTGTTGGTGTGAATCAAATCAATAGGCAAAAAACAGAAAAGGCTAAGGCTGGTACAGTAGATAAGGGGAGCAAATCTAATGGTCAAGGCAGACAAGAGCTTGGCAGAGAATGGGGTAAGACTGATAGATTAAATTGCATTTATTTCAATGCAAGAGGCCTGACAAGTAAGGCAGATGAACTTAGGGCGTAGATGGGAACATGACTCTCGGGTATTATAGCTATTCCAGAAACATGGTTCAGCGAAGGACAGGACTGGGAGCTTAATGTTCCGGGATATAAATGCTATTGGAAGGATAGAAAGGGAGGCAAGACAGAAGGGCTCTCTTTGTTAGGGAGAACATTATGGCTGTACTTAGGGAGGATCTTCCTGGGAGAATGTCCAGGGAAGTTATATGGGTGGAACTTTAAAATAAGAAAATAATGATCACCTTGTTGAAATCGTATTATAGGCCCCCCCAATTGTCAGTGGGAAATTGAGAAACAAAGTTATAAGGAGACCTCTGATACCTGTAAGAAAAATCGGGTTGTAATGGTAGGGGATCTTAACTTTCCAAACGTAGACTGGGACTGTTATAGTGTTAAGGGCTTGGATGAGGAGGAATTTATTAAATGTGTACAAGAAAATTTTCTTAATCAATATGTGGATGTACCAACTAGAGAAGGAGCAAAACTTGACCTTATCTTGGGAAATAAGAAAGGACAAGTGACTGAGATGTCAGTGGGGTTGCACTTTGGGCCAAGTGATCATAATTCTACTGGTTTTAAAATACTGATGGAAAAGGATAGAACCGATCTAAAAATTAAAGTTCTAAATTGGAGTAGGCCAATTTTGACAGTATTAGACAGGACCTTTCAAAAGTTGATTGGGAAAGGCTATTTGCAGATAAAGGGACAGTTTGGAAGTGGGAAAATGAGATAATGAGAGTTCAGAGACAGTATGTTCCTGCAAATGTGAAGGGCAAGAAAGGCTGGTAGGTAGAGGGAATGCTGAATGATTAAAGAAGTTGAGGCTCGGGTCAAGAAAAAGGAGGGGTATATCAGGAATAGACAGCTGGGATTGAGTGAATCCTGAGAAGAGTGCAAGGGCAGTAGGAGTATACTTAAGAGGGAAACCAGGAGGGCAAAAAAGGGACATGAGATAGCTTTGGCAAATATAGTTAAGGAGAATCCAAAGTGATTCTATAAATACATTAAAGGCACACAGGTGATGGAAAAACCAAATTATGGTGGAGCTATAAATGTACATAATCCAAGATTAATCTCTTTAAAGCTTGTTAGTGAAATCCTTTCCTAGTTAATTGCCACATACCTGGAGTTGACTTTTCACCCACTGATTTGTCCTCTTTCCTTTTGGGTTTTGATTTTGCTGAATCCGTGCCTGCTACTGGGGAAGACTGTTGACTAAAACCATTTAAGATGAAAACATTCATTCAAAAGGTATCCATGTCCCATATATGCCAGAAATATAGCCTATATTTACTGGTTTCAGAGTAGCTTTATTAAACTATTTATTTGACCATTTGCTGCTCAGTTATCATTTTGTGATCAAGTCTCAACCACTGAACATTTGAGATATTAAGCATGTACTCTGAGATTATCCACATAGTGGTTTCAGCCCAGATCATAGATTAAAAATAAATATAAACTGGAACAATTTCTTCCCTAAATGAACTTTGAGTGACTATCTATTTTTGGGTTTTCTGCTAGATATTACTCAGTGTATGGAACTTAATGCTGACCCCCATGTTGGGTATCGTGGTGCTCATGTGTTTAATCAGACCGGAGGATGGGGTTGGAGACCCAGCCTTTTGGTCAGTTATAAGCAAAATTCCTGTCTTATTTATAACAAAAGGCAGATTGACAGGATCAGAGAAAAGACAGAATGAAAGAAACAGATAGAGAAAGGAAGAAGAGCTGCTTTGAGGCAGAGTCGGAAGCAAATATTAAAGTTTGACATCAATTCAGCGACCTGTGGTGTTCCTCCCTCAAAACACTTTTGCTTGAGGTGGGATAAACAGGTTAGTGGCTATCAGCCTGGTAATGGGAGTATCCAGTTAGAGTAACTAGTTATCCATTAAGCAGCATACACAAACACTGTGAAGTCTTGCCACAGCACTGGGCCTGGTGTAAGACTTCATAACATTTCTATATGCTGCTTAATCAACATCTAATTGACCCCATCAAATTGTCTAAAGAAGAGTCATACCAGACTCAAAATATTAACTCTTTTTTTCACACCGTAGATTCTATAAGACGTTTTGTGTTTGTTTCAGATTTCCAGGATCCACAGTACTTTGCTTTTATCTAATTGACCTAACTGGATATCCCTAATGCCAGACTGGTATCCATTAACTTGTTTGTCCCTCCTCTGGCAAGTGTTTGGAGGCAGGGACATCACAGGGAGCTGACTGGACATAAAACTGGCTGTGCCTCCAAACAGCTATCATGGAGCTGGGAAGATTTTGCTGTGAGTATAATGTTACAGCACGGCCATGCTGAAATTACCTAATTGGAAAAATCTCGTGAAACAATTTGGTTTAACATATTGCACAGCCCTAGCCTGTCATAGAAACCAATTCTCCTTTAATCCCAATATATTATTTTACACCTGAAATTCCATGGCCCAGGAGTTTGTCAGTCATGCTAGAAATTAATGGTCCATGTTTGCTGTGTCCTTTTTTGTCAATTTGTGAGGGGCTTCATTGAAGGGTTGAGCCGCTGCTGATCTAACAAGATCACATGACAGAGGTCACACGGCAGGAGGAAGGTCCTTCCAACCTAGGTGAGAATATCCATATCACCACCCTGGGAAGGGCCTAATGATAGCCAGCTGCATTGGCCTCCAGCTAGCATATATAAAATCCACCAGCAAATATAGGCTGCATGATGGCTTAAAGTCCAGCAACCTCAAGATGTTGCATGACTTTACATACAGAATCTTTTGAGTCTTATGGACATGTTTTTGGGTGGAGATACAAAACAGAGCAGCTAGCAACAATACATATTGTTGCCTTCCTACACACGGCTGCCTGAGACTAGCTGCTGGTGGCCTGGATGCTCATACAGATTAGGAAATTCAGGAAGCTACTCCTCAGACTGCAAACTAAGTCAAAGATTTCTAGAAGGCATATCCAGTATAAATACCTGTTGATCATATACACATTTAAGCCAGCGTCTATCGGGTGTCAGAAACTCAAAGGCTCACCAAAATAAATCAGATTTATTTTTATGGCTGTTATGAGGAATGCATTGTGAGTACTTACGGAGAAAATGTAAAGTCAAACTGTGACAGAACAGGATTCAGGTAATCTTCCATAGATGCAATAATACCGGAGAAATCTGCATCGAGGCTGAGTTCAAGTTCTACAGTACTTTTGGCTTTCTTTTAATTTGAAAATAAAAAAAAGATTAAACTCCTCATCTTAATATCTTAAACACATTTATTGCCAGCTGATCTCTAACAGAAAACAATATAATCATTCTCTTTGCAATATTCTCAAGAGCACAGATTTCAAGCGACTAATTCTGTTTTTATTGCCTGGCATTCTGGGACAGCTTTTTGGGATTGAATTTCATGACTCTTCATTTTCTGTGAAAACTGTAAACCAATAACTTTGAAAATCCTGAAACCAATTTGATGGATTTACTTTATTCTTATTTTGGGAGCTAGTGTTGAATGTGTAATTTTGATGCTTATTTTCTTGAACATTGTGATCGATGATTTGTTTTTTTTTGTCCCTACCTCAGTTGGGGGTAGTAAGAAAGTTTTATTTTAGAAATTACAGCCTGAAGAAGCTTTTAAGATGGATTAACTACGTTTTTGTTTTTTTTTTCATTCATTGTTTGCGAGTTTGTTGGAAAGGCCAGCATTCTTGCACAACCGCAATGGAAATGTGGACTTTGCTGGCTGCGATAACATTTGTTGCTCAAACCTAGTTACCCTTGAAGAGGTGCTGGTGAGCTGCCTTCTTGAATCCCAGCAGTCTGTTTTGTGTAGGTAGATCCACAATACTGTTAGGGAGGCAATTGCAGGATTTTGACCCAGTGACAGTAAAGGAACAGCAATGTATTTCCAAGTCAGCTTGGTGAGTGATTTGGAGGAGGTTGAAGGTGGTGGTGTTCCATGTATCGCTTGCCCTTCTCCTACTAGATGGTGGTGGTCAAAGGTACTTTCTCAGAAACCTTGGTGAAGTTTTGTAGATGGTATATACTGCTGACATTGTGGTTTATCAGGAGTGGATGTTTGTGGATGTGGTTCCAGTCAAGGAGGCTGCTTTGTCCTGGATGGTGTCAAGCTTCCTCCAGTTTGTTGGAAGTGCATTAGTCCAGGCAAGTTGGGGAGTATACCATCACACTCCTGAGTTATGCATTGTAGTTGCGGACAGGCCTTGGGGAGTAAGGAGGATATTCATCACTGTATCATTTCTAGTCTCTACACTGGTTTGTAGTCACAATACTTACAAGACTATTCCAGTTATGTTTCTGATCAATAGTAATCCCCAAGATGTTAATGGTAGGACATTCAGTGATGATAACACCACTGAATGTCAAGGAATGATTATTAGACTCTCTTGTCAGAGATGCCTGGTAGTTGTGTAATGTGAATTTTACTTGCTACTTGTCAGCAAAGCCTAAATATTGTCAAGGTGATGCATTTGGATATGGACTGGTACAATGTCTGAGGAGTCACAAATGATGCTGCACACTGCACAATCATCAGGGAACATCCCCACTTCTGACTTTATAATAGAAGCAAGGTCATTGATGAAACAGTTGAAGATGGTTGAACATTATCCTGAGGAATCCCTGCAGGGATGTTCTGGAATTGAGATTACTGACCTCTAGCAATCATAACCATCTTCTTCCTTTGTGCTAGGTTTGACTAGAATCAAGGGTGTGAACTGCCTCCATAGACTACTATAGTTCACATTGTTGTGAAGGGGGGTAGAGTTATTGTGGTTTGGGAGTCAGGAAGTTACAATTTGGTGTTTAAAATGCTTGGGGTGGGGGAGGGGAACATTGTATGGTCCCTTTAAAAGATGATGTGCTTTTTCTATGCTTAGAGACTTTAAAAAAGTCTGTGAACAGCAGTTTGAAAGTTTGCAAGTACATAGAGAACACTCGAATTGAAACATTTGTATTGAAAGGCTGTACAGTTAGCAGGCCAAGCAGCAGTTTTTATCAAGACAACAAGTTTTGTAATAAGCCAAATCAATTTGAACCAAGCACTTAGATACCAAAAAACCGATTAAATTTAAATCTGATAGTTTTGACAACATAGGACCAATCCTATTGTAAGAAATTGATCAAGGGTATAAAAGAAGGGACCAGTTGGACAAAGACAAGAGAACTGCTATCTGCCAGAGTTAACAGCCATCAGCTCTCAGAGACTCCTCTAAGTCTTAGAGAAAGAACCATCTAAACAACAAAGGTACCTATGGCACAACTAGTGAATATTCCTGATAGAAGAATCGATGGAGAAGGCACAGAGCATATCGGAAGACACGTAACATGGCTGTAATTTCAAGAGACTAAATTCTATTTTAATTTTATGTAAGTGGGACTTATATTTATTGGAACAGCATACCATAAGAATCTTATTTTATTCAGGAATAGTTAGTAGGTAGAAGGGGTTTATTCAGTTTATTAATAGTTTAGTTAATTTGTTCACTGTTAGAGTTAGATAAATAAATTGTTACTTGTTGATTGTAAAGTGAGTGACGGGGTTTACTTTATTTAACCACTAGAAGTTGCTGAAAGGCAGGTACACTATTTTTCACACTCCTTTTTACCGATTATAGGGTAAGGTGCTCCTCTTTGGGTGTTTTGGTTTTACTTCTCAGGGGAGGCTGGGACAACCTCTTCTTTATAACAACATCATATCGGTTTATCTAATGATCTTATAGGTATGTCTAGTGAAGGAATCACAATACAGTTCCAAGTCAGCATTGTGCGTACTTGAAGGGAAATCTGCAGGTGATGATGTTCTCATGCACCTGTAGCCCTTATTCTTCAAAGTTGTAGAGGTTGCCTGTTTGGAAGGTCATATTCAAGGTTAATCAATGCCTGATCACATGTGTGATGCGAATATTACTTGTCCCTTATTAGGCCAAGTCTGGATGTTTTCTTGCTGCATACAGACCTGATGAGGAACAGATTACTGTAGTCTTCCATCTTGTAGATGGTACACATTGCTGTCACTGTGTGTTAGTGTGGTGAGATATTTAAAGTTGTGCATGTGTTCCATGGTTCTGAATGGTGTTCAACTTTGATTAGTAATGGGAAATGTTGTTGAACATAGAGAGAAGAGTGAGTTGAGAGTATATGCCTTTGATATCATAGCAGCATTTAATAAAACATGGCATCAAGGAGCACTAGCAAAACTGGAGTCAATGAGAATCGGAGGGAAGCTCTCCCTTGGTTGGAGATTCTTGGAGGCCAATAATCTCAGTCCTGGGACATCGTAGCAGGACACTCTCAGCATAGTGTCCTAGGACTAACAAGCTTTAACTACTTCATCAATGACTTTCCTTACATTATAAGATCAGAGTTGAGTATGTTTGCTGATGATTGAACAATGTTCAGTATCATTTATGACTGGAGAAATGAAGTAACCTGTGCCCATATGCAGCAAAACGAAGACAACATTCAGACTTGTGCTGATAGGGAAGTAACATTTACTCCACAAACACATTCAGGCATTGACTGTCTCTAACAAGAAAAAAAAAACCTAACTATCTCCCCCTGACATTCTGTGGAATTACCATCCCTCACTATCAACTGGGGTTGACACTAACCAGGAACTGAACTGGACGAGTCATATAGATGCTGTGGGTACATGAGCACATTATAGATGAGGGAATTCTGTGGCAGGTGACTCTCTGCTTTCTCCTCACTGCCGGTTCACCATCCACACAGCACATATAAAAAATACGATGGAATACTCTCTACTTGCCTGGATGAATGCAGCCGGCAACATTCATACAATACTTAAGATGCTTGAAACACAACAGGACAAAGCTGTCAAATTCAATAGTATCACATTCAATCCCTTTAACATTCACTCCCTTCATCATGTTACTACAACATCTACCTCCTTAAACAGGACATCCAAACCTGCAGCCCTTACCACCCAGAAGGACAACAGCAGTGGATGCAGGATAACATTAACATTACATAATATTCCCCTCCCAGCCACAAACCATCCTGACCTGGAGCTAAATTGTCATTTCTTCACTGTCCCTGGGTCAATGTCCTAGGACTTCCTAACAGCATTCTGGTAGCACCTACAACCCGTAGATTGTACCAGTTCAAGAAGGCAGATCATCACCATCTTTTTAATGGCAATTTGGGATAGGAATTAAGTGCTTGTCTAGCCAGTGATGCCCACCACCTATGCATGAGTAAAAAGCTTGTTAGATTCTCTCTTGTTGGAGATATTTATTGTCTGGTGGAGACCTTTTCAAGGACAAAACAAATTTTCATTCAGAGAATTGTGAGTAAATAAGGAATAAACAGCATAGATTTGGTAAAGGCAAAACCATCTGACTAATCTGATTTAGCTGTTTGATGAAATTACTATGGAAGTTGATGAAGACTGTGCAGTACATTTTGTACATATGGAATTTCAAAAGACATTTGATAACATACACATAACAGCCATATTGGAGAAGGACTAGTATTAAAAGGGACAATGGTACCTTGGGTATGAAATTGGTGACATGTTAGGAGGTAAGGAGTAGTTGTGAATGCAGTGATTACTGATTATACTTCAACTGCAGTATTGTATACAAATCAGAGCACCACATCTTAGGAATGACACTAAAGACTTGAAAAGCATGCAGAAAAGGCTTACTGGAATGGTATTAGGAAGATGGGATTTCAGGTATGCAGTTAGATTGGAGGGGCTGAAATGGTTCTTCTTCGAGCTGAAGAGATCAAGAAATGATCTAATTCAAAACTATGTGGGGTTATTTAATAGAGCACGTTGGGTCAAGCTATTTCCTCTGGCAAACAGAGGTTATTGTCTTAAAATAATTAGCAAACAAATCAGAGAGCTTGAGGAGATACTGCTTGTCTATAAGAGCAATGGGAGCAATTGGAATTGCAGTGGAACCAGATCACAAAATAATTTCAAAAAGGACAATTGGACATGTACTCAAATAAAACTAATTTGAATGGTTAAGAGCAAAGCAAAGCTCAGGAACAAGCAGACACTCTATGGTGAAATGGTCTCCTTTCTAAGGTCTTAGTGAAAATTTGTAGCTCGGGCCATGGATGCAGTTGTTTGTTAGCTCACTGAGCTGGTTCTTCCATGGTGTGCAGACATTTCGTTACCATTCTAGGCAACATCATCAGTGCAACCTCTAATCAAATCATTGGTGTTCTGCTCCGTTCCGAATTTATATGATCCTCTGGTGTGGTGGGTCTTGTCACTTCCATTTCTGTTGTTTTAGCAGAGATCTGTATACAGGGTCTATTTCTACGTGTTTGTTAATAGAGTCCCGTGTTGAGAACCAGGCCTCCAGAAATTCCCTTGCATGTCTGTTGTTTGCTTGTCCCAGTGTGGTCACTTTGTCCCAGTCGAACTGATGGCCCTCATTGTCTGTGCGTATCAAGACAAGTGAATATTGGTTGTGTCTTTTTACTGCCAGCTGGTGTTCGTGTATCCTGGTCATCAGTTTCAACCCCGTTTATTCAATGTAATGTTTATTGTACTCACTGCATGGGATTCGGTATTTCACGTTAGTCCTGTTTACTGTCAGTATAGGGTCTTTAGTCTTTGATAGCATTTGACGCAGTGTTAATGTAGGTTGTGTGCAATCATGATCGTATGTGGTCTAAGGAGTCTGTTGTCATTTCTGATATATTTTTGATGTAGGATAGCATTACTAGTATCTTCTGTTGTACCATGTCCTCTGACTGTCATTTGTTTCGTAGGCATTGGTGGACGAAACTTCTTGGGTATCCTTTCTATTTTAGAACAGTTGTCCCAATTACTTCAAAATCCATTCAGTTTGCAAAAGTGTCACAGGGCCATGTGGATTCAAGTTCCTCAAAGAGGAGGGTACTTTAATTGGGTGCCAAATTGGTTTCCTCATTTATCTCAACAGAAAGGGGCACCACTCGCAAAATGACCAGATTGTCTGTGACTACATGCAAAAACTCCTGTTCACCATTACCAGATTTGCTAGAAGATACTTTACCTTGAATTCTGCTGTTCTTGATCTATACAAAAAATACGTTCAACTAAATTGTGAGTGACAAAGAGTACCCCTTTCAGCCATGGATAATAATCTTCCTAAAATAGCAAAACACCAGTTGAGGAGGGCTATACTGGAATATATGCTTCGACAAGAAATGTCAGAGAGAATAATTGGGTCTGAGGGGAAAAAAAAATTATCTTGTAACATTAGGGGGCACTCTCAGATAAGTCCCAGAGCATGTATCCTGGAATTGATTGCTGATGTCTGTAAACCATTAGTCATGCAAAAGGACCTGAACATGATGGTTTCTGGTGAGACAGATAGGATTATTTTGCCTAAAATTAAGATTTTTTTTCCAGTTTGCAACAACATATTAGAACCAGGATAAAAGCATATCAGTTATTTATTGTTCCAATATGACGCTGCAAGTTGCTTGCAAAATGTCATCAAAGTGCAATGCTAGCGTCAAGAAAGGTTTGTATGCAAAGACTTATTTAATAAAATCATGATACCTATGCTATGCAGTATCATAACAGCATAATATGGTAGATTTGCAACATAGAAAATGTAATACATAAAGTGATTAATTAATTTCTGGCTTGTGACAAAATATAGATACAATAATTCAAACACTGATATTAAATTGGCAAATCAAATTAACTCACAACATCTAGATTCATGTCTTCTTGTAAATGTTGAAACTCGTCCTGCCTTTGCATCTTGTAATTACGCTGGTATTCGAGTTTTACAAGGTACTGTGCAAGCTTCTGCTTATATCTGGAGACTCTGGCCAATATATTTGAAAATAATTCAGGACATACAGAAGTACGAACAATTCTAGCTTGTGTTGGACTTGGATCTGAATCAATGAAATAAACAGTAGTTTGGTTAAACTTGACAATATTCAATGACAAGGTAAGCAAAGTTATGTTAAAATATTGGTGAGAAAACAGAACAAACTCAATTAGCATTATACCAAGATAATTTATTAATCTACAAAATTTTAAAGAAAAAGTAAGCATGATAATCATTTTATTTTAGTTTCAAATCCAGTCTAGATTTATGCAATGAAACCTTGTAAATAATCAAAAAAAATGCAAATGTATCAGGAGCAACAGTAGGCGACTTGGACCCTCCAGCTTGCTCCCCCATTTAATGAGATTGTGAACGAACCTCAACTTCACGTTCCTTTGTTCCCAAACGATCAAACAACCCACTCACTTAACAAGAATCTGTCTTTGTGTTAATATTATCCAAACATTGAGGCCCCAGCACCCATCCCTGTGGTACACCACTCATTACATCGTGCCAACCAAAGTAAAAAAGCTACTTATGCTCACTCCTGTTAGGTAGGCAATGTCCTATTTATTACCACTTTGTTACCCACTACACCATGGATTTTATTTTCTGCAATGGTTTTTAATGTGTCAATTTACTGGTGTGTCAAATGTCTTCTGGAAATCCAAGAGCAATATATCCACTGGTTCCCATTTACAATAAACTACTTCGTTAATGAACTCCAATAGATTGGTTAAGTATAAGTTCCCTTTGACAAAACCACAGAGGCAACAAGGTGCAGAGCTGGATGAACACAGCAAGCCAAGCAGCATCAGAGGAGCAGGAAGGCTGATGTTTCGGGCCTAGACCCTTCTTCAGAAATGGGGGAGGGGAAGGGGGATCTGAAATAAATAGGGAGACAGGGGGAGGCGGATAGAAGATGGATAGAGGAGAAGATAGATGGAGAGGAGACAGACCGGTCAAAGAGGCGGGAATGGAGCCAGTAAAGGTGAGTGTGGGTGGGGAGGTAGGGAGGAGATAGGTCAGTCCAGGGAGGATGCACAGGTCAAGGGGGCGGGATGAGGTTAGTAGGTAGGAGATGGGGGTGGGGCTTGAGGTGGGAGGCGGGGACGAGCTGGGCTGGTTTTGGGATGCCGTAGGGGGAGGGGAGATTTTGAAGCTTGTGAAGTCCACATTGATACCATTGGGCTGCAGGGTTCCCAAGCGGAATATGAGTTGCTGTTCCTGCAACCTTCGGGTAGCATCGTTGTGGCACTGCAGGAGGCCCAGGATGGACATGTCGTCTGAGGAATGGGAGGGGGAGTTGAAATGGTTCGCGACTGGGAGGTGCAGTTGTTTAGTGCGAACCGAGCGTAGGTGTTCTGCAAAGCGGTCCCCAAGCCTCCGCTTAGTTTCCCTGATGTAGAGGAGGCCACAACGGGAACAGCGAATGCAGTATACCACATTAGCAGATGTGCAGGTGAACATCTGCTTGATGTGGAAAGTCTTCTTGGGGCCTGGGATCGGGGTGAGGGGGGAGGTGTAGGGCAGGTGTAGCACTTCCTGCGGTTGCAGGGAAAAGTGCCGGGTGAGGTGGGGCTGGAGGGGAGTGTGGACCGGACAAGGGACTCGGGAAAAATGTCTTTGGTGGTGGGGTCGGATAAGGGTGGGGAGGGAAAAATGTCTTTGGTGGTGGGGTCGGATTGTAGATGGCGGAAGTGTCGGAGCCGACCCCACCACCAAAGCCTTCCTGCTCCTCTGATGCTGCTTGGCCTGCTGTGTTCATCCAGCTCTGCACCTTGTTGTCTCAGATTCTCCAGCATCTGCAGTTCCTACTATCTTTGACAAAACCACATTGGTTCTACCTAATTAACTCAAATTTTTTCCAAGTGCCCTCCTTAACTTCTTTAACAACAGCTTCTAACATTATTTGTACAACATACATTAAACTAACTGGCCAATGGTTTACCTCATTATTTCTCCCTCAATGTTTGAATGAGTTACATTCACTATCTTTCAAATTAATGAACTGCCTTCCCAAATTTAAGAAATTTTGCAAATTAGAATTAATATATCAAATAGCTCATGAGCCAATTCTTTTAAGACCGTAGGATAAGGTCCATCAGGACCCCAGTATCATCAGACTGCAGCTCCAACAAATTTGTTCAGTACCATTTCCTGGTGATTGCCATTTTCTCAAATTACCCCTGCCCTCCTATTTCCTGATTTACAGCCATTTCTGGGATGGGTTAACTAGGTTGTTCTCATACTTTTAATTTTTCCCACCTTATTGTTTAGTCATCCTTTGCCTCTTTTTATATTCTGTCCAATGTTCTGACTTGCCACCCAGCTTTGTGCAATTCTATACTTTTTCTTCAAGTTGATACAATCCTTAACTTTTCGGTCACCCATAGTTCATAGGTCCTCCCTTGGAACTTAAATTTAAGGAGGAAGTAGACAGATTATTAATTCGTAATGGATTGAAGGGTTATGGAGAGCAGGCAGGAAAAAGGAGTTGATTCTGAGATGAGATCAGCCATGATTGTATCAAATGGTGCAGCAGGCTCGAAGGGCTGAATTGCCTAATCCTGCTCGTATGTATCCATTCTGTGTATTCTAAAATATTCTTATAGATGTTTGCATTACTATTGACCTATTCCCTAATCTAATGTGCAAGTTCACTTTAGCTAGATCTACTTTTATGCCCAAGTAATTAAAACAAGTGGTTTAAAATGCTAGTCTTGGACACTTGCCCCTCTCCCTCATCCTGAATGTAAATTTCAATGATATTGTGATCGCAGCAACCTGGGGCACTGTCACGATCAGAGACAACAAGGTGCAGAGCTGGATGAACACAGCAGGCCAAGCAGCGTCATAGGAGCAGAAAGGCTGACGTTTCGGGCCTAGACCCTTCATCAGAAAAAATTTCAGTTTAGGCCCGAAACATCAGCCTTTCTGCTCCTATGCTGCTGCTTGGCCTGCTGTGTTCATCCAGCTCTGCACCTTGTTGTCTCGGATTCTCCATCATCTGCAGTTCCTGCTATCACTGTCACTATCAGGTCATTAATGAATCCCATCTCATTACACAATACCAGGTCTAGTAATAGCCTGCTCTTTGGTTAGTTCCAGAAGTGCTGTTCTGAAAATCTAGGAACTTTTCAAGGCTACTCGTGCCCATTTGATTCTTCCAGTTTGTATGTAGATTGAAATCCGCACAATAGCTTTCTGACAAGCAACCATTATTTACTCCTTTATACTTCGTCCTACAATGTGGCTACTGTTTGCGCACCTGTATACCACTCCTACAAGTTATTTATTGCCTTTATTATTTTCTCCTTTTGACTAAAACTGCTTCTGCTTCCTGATTTCCTAAAGCCAAGTCACCCCTCTCGATGGTGTTAATACAATAATCAATTAATACAGCTACCATTTCCTCACTTCCAGTACTTCCCAAATGTTCTGTAGCCTTCAATATTCAAATACCAATCTATTTTATCCTGCAGTCATGTCTCTGTAATGGCTATAAGATTAGACTTATTGATTTCAATTTGCACTATCAATTAATCAATTTTGTTCCAAACTCTACATGTATTCAGACATGCAGCATTTAGTTTTGTCCTTCTATTATTTTTGTAACATCTAAACTTATCTTTGATTTACTCAGATTTGTAATTTCTATCCTTACTGTTACGGAAACATAGAAAATAGGAGCAGGAGTACGTCATTCAGTCTATCAAGTCTGCTCTTTCATTCAACATGACAATAGTTGATCCTCTATTGCAATGCCTTACTACTGCTCTTTGCCCATACCCTTTGCCACTTTTAGTCTAGGAATCATTCTATTTCTTTCTTAGAAATATATTCAGTGGCTTGTCATCCGCAGCTTTATGTGATGGAGAGTTTCTTAAGATCACCAGACACTCAGATAAGAATTTCTCATTATCTCAGTCTGAAATGGCCTACCCAGTATTGTGAGACGATAACTCCTTATTCTAGACACCCATGCCCCCAAGCAGATAAAACATCATCCAAGCATTCAGTCTGTCTATCTTTGTCAGAATTTTATCCATTTCAATGAGATTTCCTCTCATTCCTCTCAATTCAAATGTATAAAGGCCAAGTTGATCTCTTCTCTTCTCATTCAGCAATCCTACCTTCAGTCTTCTGAATCTTTGCTGCAGTATCTCTGTGGCAAGCATAACCTTTCTTACATAAGGAGACCAAAACTGCACACAACTCGGTCTTGTGCTCAAATCCTTTTGCAATGAAGGCTAACATATAATTTGCCTCCCTGACCTCTTTCTGCAACTGCATGCTTGGTTTCAGTAACTGGTGTACAAAGACACATCAATGTGCGTCAACTTTTCCCAATTATCACTATTTAGATGATAAGTTATAGGAGCAGAATTAGGCCATTTGGCACATCGAATGGTGGACCAGACCCAATCATGGCTGATGTGTTTCTCAGCCCTATTTTCCTACCTTCTCTCCATAACCTTTGATCCCCTTAATAATCAAGAACCTCTCTATCTCGGTCTTAAATGCACTCTATGACTTGACCTCAACAGTCTTCTGTGGTAATGGGTGCTACAGATTAACCCACCCTCCAACTGAAGAAATTCCTCCTCACCTCAGTTCTAATGGGTGGTCTCTTCATTCTGAGGTTATGCCTTCAGGTCCTAGTCTCTCCTACTCATGGAAACATCTTCTCCACTCCACTCTATCCTGACCCCTCAATATTTTGTAAGTTTCAAGAGAATCTTCTCTCATCCTTCTAAACTCCAGAATCCTCAACCACTTCTCATATGACAAGCCCTTTCTCCCTGGAATCATTCTTGTGAACCTCCTTTGGAACCCCTCCAATGCGAGCAAATCCTTCCTTAGACTTGGGGCCCAAAACTGCTCACAATATTCCAAATGTGGTCTAACCAGAGCCTTACATAGCCTCAGCAGTACCCCATTCTTGTACTCTAGCCCTCTTGAAAAGAGTGTTTTGTCCAACTCCTTCTGCAGCCTCTCCACTTCCTCAACACTACTTGTCCCTCCACTTAGCTTAATGTCATCTTCAAACTTAGCAACAATGCCCTCAGTTTCTAGAATCATAGAATTCCTGCAGTGATGGAAGCAGCCACTTGGCCCATCGAGTCACACCGACTCTCCGAAGAGCATCCCATCTAGACCCACCCCATCCCTGTAGCCCTGCATTTCCTATGGCTAATCCACCTAACTTGCACATTCCTGAATACTATGGGCAATTTAGCATGGCCAATTTACCTAACCTGCACATCTTTGGACTGTGGGAGGAAACCGGAATATCCGGAGGAAACCCATGCAGACGCAGACAGACTTGCAAACTCCACACAGACAGTCACCTGGGTGTGGAATTGAACCTGGGTCCCTGGAAATGTAAGGCAGCAGAGCTAACCACTGAGCCACCATGCTACCCTACATTGTTAATATATAATGTGAACATTTGTGGTCTCAACACTGATCCCTACAGAACTCTCCTAGTCACAATCTGCCATCCTGAAAAAGACCCCTTTATCAGCTCACACTGCCTTCTGCCAGTCTGCCAATCCTCTTTACATACAAGTACCTTGCCCCTAACACCATGAGCTCTTATCTTATTTGGCAGCCTTCTGTGTGGCATCTTTTCAAAGGCCTTCTATGAATCCAAATAGATCATGTCCACTGGCTCTCCTTCGTCCAACTTGCTTGTTAGCTCCTCAAAGACTCCCTAATCTGTTTTTCTCACCAACGTGGACAACTTCACACAGCAATGTTATATAATGCACCTACAACATTTTTGTCCACTCACTCAACTTGTCTAAATCACGTTTAAACTGCTTTACATCCTGTTCACCACTCACAACCCCACCTAGCCTTGTGCCTTCAGCAAATTTAGAAGTATTACATTTGATTCCATCATCCAAATCATTGATCTTTATTGAGGTTACTTTACTGAGGTTACTATACTGAGGTTCAAGCACTGACCCTCTAATCACTGCCTTCTTACTCTGTTTCTGTTTCCTGTCTGCTAAACAATTCTCAATCTATGCGGGCAAATTATTCCCAATCATATGTGTCTTACTTTTGTTTTAGATTTGTGGAGCTTTCAATAGTTTTTTTTTCAAATATTCTCTGAAAATCCACTGTATTCACTGATTCTCTCTTTTCTACTCTACTAGTTCTGTCCTCAAAGAGTCTAGTATGCTTGTCAAACATAATGTTCCTTTCATAAATCAATTTTGACTTTTTCTAACCCCATTGATATTTTCTAAGTGCCTTTTTTTATCACATCCTTTATATTAGTGTTTAACATTTTCCCTATTACTGATGTTAGGTTAACATCCTTTAGTACTCTGGCATATAGATGATCAGGTCCTAGTGATTTATCAGCTTTCAATCCCATTAATTTCTCTAGCACTACCTTTCAAAAAAAAAACTAATATTAGATTTCCTTCAAGCCTTCTTTCAAATTAGACCCTTGGCTCCCTAGAATTTCTGTGACGTTACTTGTGTCTTTTTCTATAAAGTCAAAACGAAAATCGTTGCTTGAAGAATCTGCCATTTCCTTGTTCTCCAGTATCCATGCTCCCATTTTGGACATGAGGGACCTACATTTATCTTCACTAATCTTTCTCTTCTTACATACTTACTAAAGCTTTTACAGTGCTTTTATGTTCCTTGCAAGTTTACTCTCATGTTCTAATTTTGCCCTTTTTGTCAAATCACTACTTTACATAAGCACTTTCCTCCCTTGCCTCAACTCTGCTCATTGATTTACCAAATCTCTACATTTGATCCCTTGCTTCCACTATTTAGTTTATTGGCCTCTCTCAGGATCTGAAGGATCAAAGCTTCCCAAAAATGCTAGTTAATACTCAACTGCCCCAGTCCAGTCTTGGCAAATGTTGCCTAATCCAACATTGACTACAATATTTTCTTTTGAGCATAACCAGTTTTTCTTCAGTATGCTACTTGTACTTTTTTTGCATAGCTTCACAAGCTCAATATTTATTACATAAGAAGGCCCACGCAGTGCCTTTTCGGTTGCTACCGGTTCATGCATGTACTCAGATTAACAGAAACACTGGTACTGCTATGTTCTCCATAGGTGGAACATCATTAAACATCTCCCTCACAGGAAATTCACAGATAGTCCAGATGATATCTATGTTATTACACCAAAAACATCAGATTTGATATTTGGAGATAGTAGGAACTGCCAATGCTGAAGAATCTGAGATAATAAGGCACAGAGCTGGATGAGCACAGCAGGCCAAGCAGCATCAGGGAAGCAGGAAAGCTGACGTTTAGGTTGACTGACCAACCCCCATCCTAACTCCCCACCTACACTCACCTTTACTGGCTCCATCCCCGCCTCCTTGACCTGTCCACTTCCTCTTCACCTATCTGCTCCTTTATCCATCTTCCATCTGCCTCCCCCTCTCTCTCTATTTATTTATTTCAGAATCTCCTTCCCCTCCCCCATTTCTGAAGAAGGGTCCAGACCTGAAACGTCAGCTTTCCTCCTCCTCTGATGCTGCTTGGCCTGCTGTGTTCAACCAGCTCTACACCTTGTTATCTCAGATTTGATATTTGATTTGTTTTTGCTACCAGCATATAAAAGAAGCAGAAGAATGAAAAACAGTGATATTTAGAAGGCATGGTCTAGAGTGAGAATTTCAACGTTTAGGGGCCAGGCAGATGAAGATACAGTCATCAATTGTGGAACAATACACATAATGGATTTGTAGTAGGCCAAATTTAGAGAAATGCAGAGATCTCAGAGGGCTTTACAGATTAGGGAGACAAAGTCGCAGAGCTTTTTTTGAAATCAAGCATGAGAATCAATGATTTATTCAATTTCACAAAAGTTCCTCAGTTGAGGAATGTTATACAATTGCTTCTAAGTTAAGCTATCTCTTTCATTGTTAAGCTATTATCCTAGTGCTATTCTTCCATGATATGAAAATGCATAATAATCCATTTTGGATCTTGGACTTTACAATTAGAGGTAATGAGTACAAAAGCAGAAAGTTATGCTGAACCTTTGTGAAAGCTTTGGTAAGGCCACAACTGGAGAATTGCATCCAATTTTGATCATCTACTTCAGGAAGAATGGGAGGGCTTTTGAGAGAGTGCAGAAGAGATTTACCAGAACGGTTTCAGGGATGAGGTACAAGGTTAGACTGGAAAAGCTAAGTTTGTTCCCAATTATCAAAGGAACTTGCAGGGAGATTTGATAGAGATATACAAGGTTATGACATGCTCGATAAGGTATACAAGGAAAGCATTTTCCCATTAGCCAATGGTACAAGTATTAAATGACATAGATTAAAGATTCTGGGCAAGAGATATAGGTGACAAAGCACATTACTGCAAAGCAAGTGAGGTCATGACTTGGAATTCACTGTCTACAAAGCTGGTTGAAGCAGAGATGATCATGGATTCCAAAAAGAAACTGGATGTGCACTTGAAGGAATTAAACTTACAGGCCATGGGCACAGTATGAGGAAATGGGACTGATTAGATTTGTCTACAGGTAATGGGCATACATTTTACAGGCTGTTTCTGTGTAACAACTCTATGAATATGTCACATTTCAAAGTGCAAATATTACAATTTTGTGTGAATAAAAAAATAGCAGATATCATTTCGGAAAAATAACTGTAAATTTCTTACTTTGATTGCCTTTGCCCTTTCTGTCAACGTTTTTTGATTTTGGTTTCTCAAGAAGTGCTCCATATAGCATGGATCTGCAACAGACCTGTATATTAGTTATTTCTCATCTCTGCAAGAAACTACATCACAGAGAGTTTAATATGGTTGTCACTTTTCACACATTCCTCTACAGGGCCAATTTAATGAGCCAGTTCCTGATTAAAGTTATCACCATTTTGTGTTCTATTACACAAGTTAAAATGACTTGAAAAGACTTGGACTTATACCACACTGTTCACAACCTCTAGATATTTCAAGGGTCTTCATAGCTAATTAAGCATAACTGAAGTGTAAGGTAAAGGTAATGTTGCTATTCTCCCAAAGGACTATCAGGCTGCTCTCTCATTAGAGAGAGCTGACTGGTGGTGGGTTTAAGTTGCAGGTCACCACTTATTTATTGTGTGATGTATAAAATGCAATAGCCAATACACAGCCATCCAGGGGTTCCACAAACAGCACTGTGATAAGAATTAGATAATTTCATTTTGGAAGTTAATCAAGGGATAAATATTGGCCAAGACTCCAGAGATAATTCTGCCCCAATTCTTCAAAATAGCTCCATGCAATCTCTTGACATTCAACTAAGCAGCTAACAGGGCCTTACTGAATTTTTCATTTGAATGGTGGCACCTTTACAGTAATCCTTAGCCTTGACTTTTTGTGTTTAATTTATTGAGTGAGAATTGAGCTCAGATGTGTCTGACTTGTAGATGAGTTTGTTACTACCTGAGCCATTGATGACAGAAGAATTCAGACATTTGGAAACAATATGTAGCTTTAAAATTGGAATGGTATTAATTTGGAAAGCATGCTTGCCTGTTTGTGGGCCTCATTCTTTATCATTTTCATTAACACTGTCATGAAGAGTGTTAGTTCCCAAAACCCATCCCAGTTTCTCTTTTCTGTTTTCCAAAAGATTGTTCCCAAGTTTTTCAACTACCTATTCAGCAGCAAACTGGATGAGCAGAAATCTCTCTCAACCTTAATAGCAATACAAACAAAGCCATAATTTTTAGCTCATGGCAACACCTTGACTTCTGATATTGACTCCAGGAATTACAGCAGATGCCAGAAAATCTGTGTAAGAATGTAGAAACATCAACATCAAAGGTGCAAAATCTTTATATTACGGAACTTTTGTATTACAGAAGTATTACGGAACTTTTCTCAAATCTATTACATCACTAAAACCTCTTTGTTCTATCTACAGAATTGTTCCACATCCTCTCATTTTGTTCCCTTAAATGGTTCATTTAGCACCATGAGTGGACATTTGTTCAATAATTACACCCTTGCCCTCTTGAATGAAGTCATCACTGGAATACTGAAATGGGGAATAGTGCAAAGTAAGGATTTTCAGTTCAGTATAATACTTTCGATAATCAGGCTGAATTTTCCCAAATTATGACTGTCAATTTGAGGAGTTTCATGAAGGGTTTCTTTCCTTTTATCCCAACTGCAGATCCCAGGACTGCACTTTGAAGTAGTGGGAGGGAAAGGAAAAATAAAACACAAGGATGCATAGGTGGCACTAGTGACCCTTAGTTGTGCAAAAAACCTGACATTTGTAAGCGTATATCCACTTTGCATGGTCGGTTGTGTAAATAACTGTAATTTTAGCTGCAGCTATGTGAATGAGGTACACAGTGTAGTTCTCCTTAGTGATACACCATGTTATAATCTTGTCTGAAGGATAGGGATTCTTTCCAGAGTCCTGTACTAGTATAAAAGCTTGTCATTATTGATTGAGAGAGCATCAGATGTTGTGACGATTTCTATCAACTTGTAAAATTAACTTTCATCAAACAACAGGAAAAGCAAAGAAAGAAAATGAACTGGTAAGCTGCATTTGCAATTGGGATTAAACAGAGGAGCTTGTCTCTCCAGCATCAATACATTTACAGTCAATGAATGGTAATAAGACCATAAAATCATAAGAAATAGGAACAGGCGTAGGCTATTCAGCATCTCAAGCTTACTTCACCATTTAAAAGGATCATGGCTGATCTGATATCCCTCACGTCCACATTTCCACCCTTCCCCAAACCCTCGATTCCCCTGCTGATCAAGAATCTATTCATCTCAGTCTTCAATATTCACAAGGATTCTGTTCCACATCCCTCTGTGGCAAGGAGTTCAAAGACTTGCAACGCACTGAGGGAAGAAATTCCTCATTATCTCAGCCTTAAATTGGCACCGCTTAATTCCAAACTATGCCCTCTGGTCCTGGATTCTCCCATGAGGGGCAACATCCTCTCAACCTTTACCCTGTCAAGCCCCTTAAGACTCAGAGTCACAGAAGCAGACCCTTTGGTCAACTAGTCCATGCCGACCATGTTCCCAAACTAAAGTGGTACCACTTGCCTGCATTTGGCCCATATCCCTCCAAACCTTTCCCATTCACGTACTTATACAAACGTCTTTTAAATGTTGTATTCACACTTGATTCACCACATCCTCTGGCAGTTCATCCCACAGAGGAACCATACTCTGTGTCAAAGAGTTGTCCCTCATGTCCTTTTTAAAGCTTTCTCCTCTCACCTTAAAAATATGCTCCCTAGTTTTGAACTCCCCCTCCCGAGGGAAAAGGCCCCTGCTATTCACTTTATCTATGCCCCAAATGATTTTATAAACCTCTATATGGTCATCTCTCAATCTCCCATGCTCCACTGAAAAAAAAGTCCAGCCTATTTTTATAACTCAAACCCTCTATACCTGGCAACATTCTGGTACATCTTTTCTGAACCCTCTCCAATTTAATAATGTCCTTCCTATAACAGAGTGATTAGAACTGCACAAATACTCCAGAAGTACTCCTATATGTTTCAATGACATCATTTCTCATTCTTCTTAACTCCAATGAGCAGAGTCCTAACCTGTTTAGCCTTTGCTCATAAGACAATCTCTCCATACCTGGGATCATTCCCACTTGCTGCTTCCTGCCTATGAGCCAATTCTTTATCCATGCCAACATACAACCTCCAACACCGTGGGCTTCTAACTTACAACTTTACCTTTCGTGAGGTATCCTGTCAAATTTCTGAAGTCCAAATACAAAATCTACTGGATGCCATCTATCCACTTGAGTTGAGATTTCCTCGAAGAAATCTCATAAATCAATCAGCCATGATTTCCCTTTCATGAACCATACTGACTCTGCTTGACTAGATTATGATCTTCCCCAATCTAAATTTCCATGATGACTTCACTCAACTCTGTTCCATTGAAAGTGATTGCCAAAGGCATTCTGTATGGGTTGTTGTGAACAACATTGCTGCAATGTAGCATGGTGAACGTGGTGTTTCTTATGATCAACGTCCTCATTTTCCCACTGAGAAGAATGTTGTGGTTCTCAGAGATCCTCATCAATTACCATTGTTGCCTGCTCCAGTTGTACAGAGCATAGCATGCAAGTGTTAAGTGGTGCCCTCTATCTGTAGTGCACTGCAATGAAGCCTAAGACCTGACAAGTATGGGAACTTCACCTTGAGGAGACATTGCATATCCCTCCGTGGCCTCAGAGGAGGAAGCTGTGCCA
>NC_063351.1:18231764-18292195 GCF_021869965.1 Rhincodon typus | reverse complement strand
TTTCAGAACCCCCTTCCCCTCCCCCATTTCTGAAGAAGGGTCAGGCCTGAAACGTCAGCCTTCCTGCTCCTCTGATGCTGCTTGGCCTGCTGTGTTCATCCAGTTCTACACCTTGTTATCTAAGTAGGCATTAACCTTTTTTTCAAGTTGCATTGCACAACTATATGCCGCAGGAACTGGCATTGGAAAGTGAACAGTTCACAATTTACATAAATTACTTTGATGAAGGGACTGAAGATTTTGTTGCCAAATTTGCTGATGACACAAAGATAAGTAGGAAAGTAAAACGTGAAATGGACATAAGGAGGCTATGAAGAGATTTTGGTAGGTTAAGTGAATAGGCAAAGATTTGTCAAATAGAGGATAATGTGGGAAAATATCATATTGTCCATTTTGACGGGAAGAATAAAAAAAGAAGCATTTTACTAAATAGTGAGAGACTGCAGAGCACTGAGACAGAGGGATCTGGACCGGGGCGGGGGAGGGGGCATTGTTCCTGTGCCTGATCGCAAAAAGTTGGTGTGCAAGTACAGTGAGTAATTGATACTTCTAACAGAATCTATCAGTTATCAGAACAGGAATTGAATACAAAAGTAGGGAGGCTATGCTTCAATTGTACAGGGCACTGAGTCTGGAGACTATACACTATTGTTCACCTTGTATAACAAAAGGTGTAAGTGCCCTGGAGGCTGTTCAGTTTATGAGATGAATACCTGAAAATGGACAGGCCTGTCCTTTAAGGAAAGGTTGGACAGGCCAGGCTTGTATCCTCTGGAGTTTAGAAGAATAAGTGTTGTCTTGACTGAAACACACAAGATCGCAAGGCATCTGGCAGGTTAGAAATAGATAGAATGTTTACTCATAAAGAGAACCTAGAACTGGGGGCTCACTGTTTAAAAATTAGCATCACGAATTTAAAACACAAATGAGATGAAATTTCTTCTGACAGATGTTAAGATTTTTTTTGAATACTCTTCTTGAAAAGGTCATGGAAGCAGAGTCCTTGAATATTTTTAAGGCAGTGACAGATAGATTTTTGTCAAAGAGAGGGTGAAAGGTTATCAGAGAAAGGTAGGAATGCAGAATTGGCACACATTCAGATCAGCCGTAATTTTATTGAATGGCAGAACAGGATTTAGAGGGTGAGTGGCCCATTCCTGCTCCTAATGCATAAGCGTGTGTGTGTGTGTGCGTGTGTGTGCGCGTGCGTGTGTGTGTGTGTGTGCGCGCGTGTACATGTGTGTTCTTGAGGCTTGACTCCTCGCATTGACATCCATGGTTGTATGCTGCAACAGCCTTCCAAATATGGGTCATATATGTATGGGTATATATATGACATTTCTCCTATTTTGCATCATCTTCACAATATCCTCCAGCTACATCCAAAAACCTTGGAGACCACTCTCAACTATGGTATGCCATTAATCAAAGCTTCCCAGGTTATATTCAATTCACTCAGGACTCACTGACACTCCAGCCACAGTGCACCTCCCGTTTAAGACGTGCAGACTAACTTTAACTGGTACTAGCCACTTAAGATAACGACAACTTGGTCAGGTACTCAGTTAATGTTCAGAAAGGTTCGTGCTGTCTGGACACTGTAACCATTTCAAATAACAGTCAAACAGTGTGGGTTAATTGTGCCTTACCACTCTTGCACACAACGTCTAGGCCTTGAAATTTAGCCCCCATATCATTGAAAACTTGTGTTTCTGAATTTAGCTTCCACATTTATCATAGTTCAGCTATTTTGCAGAAATATATATTTTAAATTAGAAATGAGGACATGGACTAGAAAATAAATATGTTTAAATGGTAAACTGCAATGAAACAAATGACAAAGGTAGTCCATCATTAATTCTATTCCTACTAATGAATCATGTAATGCAAATTCACTTCTATATGCCTTAATCTCTTGAAGGAGGTCAATCAATACAGATCCACCCACAAATAGTTTTATTTAATCTCGACCTTTTTACAGACATATTATATTTGTAAGACATCTTTTTGTTCAGAATAACATGCTGGTATATTTCTAGTCCCAAAAATTTTGAAATAACTAATCAATGTCTAAAGAACAAACAAATGCCTTTGCGGCAGCTACCGAAATTGAAAGGTTTGGGGGAGTCTTTAGACCTGGAGTTAAACTCTGAAGTTTGAATTGTAATAAGAGATGGAAAATTCTCATTATTTTTGAGCCTGGCACAATGATAAGTTTGATTTTCATATCTAATTTGTTACATACCTTTCAAATATTGGCTTCTTTGACTAATAATGAAAAATTAAAACTAATAATCATCTTTAAAAAGAAACAAATATACCTGAGCAGTTTCACTGATGAAACTTAATTCACAACTTCATATTATGTTTACAGTATCTCTATTCATCTATTCTGTTAGACAGGGTCACAGAAATCCAAACTTGCAATAATTATAATAAATTACTATACCTGATGGAGTGCTAAGTACTGACTTGCTGAAACTGGATCAAATTGGCCAAAACATTCAACCATGTCAAGACTCGCAGCTGCTAAAATATCAGTAAGCTGGTTGTTTAATGCCAGGTTCATGGACTGGATCAAAACTTCACTGGCATGAGCCAAATATACCCATGCTATTGCTCGTTCCTTCTATAAAATGAACAGAAACCAACATGAGTTAACAAATTCTAACTTATTCTGCCATGCAAAATGTCCTTTTGAAAGTTTTACAAAACGTTCTAATGTAGCAAAAGAATATTAAAAAATCATTGAAAAGTTAGCCCTGTTCATCATGATAGAATTAGATGAAAGTGGTTGGATGAAGGCTCATTTTTAACCAGTTGGGCTAAAAGATAGGTTTCTCTGCTGTATATTCTTTTTAGTCAGAATAATAAAGTTCTGATCCACAGATGCTACCTTTTCCATGCACTTGTCATTCTACTGACTAACTACTTTGTTCAATTCTGGTCACTATACCAAAATAAAGACATGGGTGCACGGTAAAGTGTGCAGAAAAGGGAAACAGGGCTGCTTCCATATTTTTCTTATTCATTCAAGGGATGTGGATGTTGCTGGCTAAGCCAGCATTTATTGTCCATCCCTAACTACCTTTGAGAAGACACATGTGAGCTGTGATCTTGGAACTGCTAGTCCTTGGGGTATAGGTGTACCCACAGTCATGTTTGGAGAATGTTCAGAATTTTAACCCAGAAACAATAAAGAAATGGCAAAATAGCTCCACATTGGGATCATGGAGGGGACCTTGCAGGCTGTGGAGTTCCTGAGTAACTGTTGCCCTCATCCTTCTAAATGATTCAGTTTGTGGGTTTTGGTAGATGCTGTCTTGTAATTTGATGAGTTACTGTAGTGCATCTTGTAGATAGTACAAACTGCTACCAGTGTACAAAGACTGAACAAAGACAAAGATTAGAGAAGCGCACAGTTTAGCTTAGAGAATGAAGGTATCCAAGGAATGACCTTGGCAAAATGCATAGCAGTAAATAGCAAAGATAAAGTAAATTCACAATTTTACTTCAAAGTAAATGAGGAACAGAGGAACCAAAAGACTTAAATTTAAAATTACAAAATAAATATAAAACTTCTATAAAGAAGACTGATAAATGCTTATCCAGGTGGGGTGGTAGATAACAGTATTGGGCAGGTTTCAAATGTAATTAGATACTGAGAGATAGGAGTTGGAATATTACAATGCCAAGCTATAGTGAGCTTGCTTTTTTATGTTTTTCACGAACCAACAGTTGAATTGAAGAAGAATTTACCTTCAGGCATGCAGCCTTTGCAGCACATTTTTCTATTTGATAGGTAGAAAGTTGCAATGCTGGACTTTCAGATTTTGATTCCACTTGTTCACTTTCTTCCTCAGCAGACAGCTGCAAATCGACAGGCTTTGATTCAATTTGTTCATCATCTTTTGTAAATTTGGCCTGTTTTGGCAGATCATCATTAGTTTCCTCCAAATCATGCTGAAAAAATAAGAACATTAACAAAGATGCAGTATTCAAAACGATATAAGTCTGTGATTACAACTAAGTATTCCATATTGGAGTTCAGTTTATGCCATTGTTAAATCGACTATTTCTTAAAATCACAAACGAAGTTTAAACAAGACAGCAGGTTCTGAGTGTCACTGCAATGCCTGGCATTTAGTATTGGAGTTTCAGCTATTCAGACAAGTGAAAAGCATTCGATCACAGTCCTGAAATTAATTTTGTATATGGTAAGAAGGCTTTGGAAGTCAAGAAGTGAATCATTTGCTGCCAAATTCCTAGCTTTTATTCACAGAATCCTCACAGTGTAGCTAGAGGCCTTCTGGCCCATTGTGGCTGTATCAACACTTCATATAGCATCCCACCCAGACCCACCACCCCTATCTCCATAACCCTGCATTTACCTTGACTAATTCATCCAGCCTGAACACCACTGGGCAACTTTACCATGGCCAATCCACCTAACCCGCACATCATTGGATTGTGGGAGGAAGCCAGAGCACCCGGTTGAAGTGAGAGGATGTGAATAATCAAGGGAAGAAGCTATCAGACTCTCAAGATGAGAACTGAAGCAATATTTAAGTTAAATCCCTACATGGGATAGGAAAGGAAATTATCTCTTGTTATGGACAAGACCAGCTCCCCAAAGATCATTATGGAGATAGCCTAGACCTTAATTTTTCTTTTGAAAAGGCAAGTGTAAGGAGTTGTGTTCAGATATGATTCAATTGGTCCACCACTAATCTTTAATCAAAACACACTTTATTCTTACAACACAGTTAAAATACAACCAAAGGAAGAATTGGCATAAATTTACTCTACTGAAATACTTAACAAGAGAATGTATTATTTAACCATTAATCATCAACTGTTCCAATATAGGCAGCATCCCAAAAGCACAACCTTGGCAAAGGCAATTCAGGGACACAGTTATAATTCTCATGTGCAGTCACTGTCCAGTCCAGGAGAAAGAAATACCAAAAGAAACAATCTGCCCCTTTTGATTTTTACGAGGAAGCCTCTCTGTCTAAACCTTCACTCTCGCAGCAGAAAACTGAAGGTTTCAGCTCCAGCAGCTAGCAAAACCCTATCAACTAACTGAAAAGAAAACTAAAGTCTTCTGGGTCTGTGTGAGCTTGAACCTGCCCAATCATAATTCTTTTTACTTCAAAATAAACCCCAGGAGACACTCAAAGCTGTTTACCAACTGTCTGTCAGAAGGAGACATTTCAGCATCACTGCGACAAGAGAAACACTCTGCAAGAGAAACAGGACAGAACACATCTCTTAAAGGCACACTATTATCACACTCTGGTGTTTGAGTGCTTTATCCTGGTGCTGTTGGGATGAATGAAATATTGTATTTTCTATTAAACACGCACCCAATGACAGTACCAATTCTCTTGCATTAAACACAAAATTATGCCAACCCTAAAAATTCCAGCCGCATCAACCATTTCTAATTTACACAGCCATGAATTCTGTAGTGCAGAAAGACAAACCAAGACAAACTGTCTTTTCTCCTGTTCTCATTTCCATGGATTGAGCTTCAGGCTTCCATTGGATAGGTCCGTACTTATGGACAAAGTACTGTAATCGTTTACCATTGCCTTCTGCTTCTTGACTGAGCAGCAAACACTTCTGCTTCTATCTGCCATTAAATGTATTGGAAGGATTTACAGACTGACAGTCAACCTATGTGGCTACATTAGGACAGACCTTACATTGTCAATAAATCATGGCATGGGACTCAAACATAGACAGTCTGGGCAGAGGGAGGGATGGTATTACTGTACCACAAGAGCTCTATGTAGAAACTGAGACATTAGACAAGAAAAATGAATTGCTACTACTTTGAGTAAGTAACATCTTGATCAGTACCAGTCCTAGTATTAGAAGATATAGAATTGTTTATGAATAAGAATTAGAATTCATCTTACCAGCATTTGTTGAACCCAATTGAAGCCTGGGTTAATTGGATCAACTTTTACAGCTAACAACCGCAGGCACTTGCCAGTTAGATAGAGACATTTGGATCTAATTTCTTCAGAGCCATTGCTCAGGTTATGTGCACTTGCAAGCTGAGCCAGAGCTTTTTGTCCCAGTGACCTGGTCACAGTCACCCATTCCTGAACAAAAACAGAGATTTAACAATTGCATAAACTATAGAACACATAAAATACGACACAGTAAGTGTCCACTGAATATTAGAACTTGGGATTTTTAAGTTCCATAGCCTCTGTGAGAGTCTGAGGTGTGACTTCACATATTAAGAAACGTTTCAGGTCAAACTATGTTCAAATTCTGCATGTATCTGTATTAAAATAACATTATGAATAGTTTAAGAAAAATAATATGTGATTAATTAGACTTGATAATGCAAGAAAAAATTAATAAAATCATTACTTTAGGCAGTCTTTTTATTAAACATTGAAATAAGTATTTTACTTTTTAAGATATTAATGAATTTAGACTGCAGAAATAAAAAAAATTAAGAATATTGATAAACTTTTCAAACAGAAAATAGTTCCAAAGAAAAAGTCATCAATTTGAAATATTAATCCTCTCTTTCTCTTTTCACTGATGCTGCCTACCATGCTGAGCATTTCCAGAAATTTTAGTTCTTATTTCAGATTTGCAGCACCTGCAGTAATTTGCTTTTAAATGTTGTTTCAGCATAAAAAAGGTTATGATCTTGGTTATTAATAATGTGTCCACAACACATCTTGAACAATAACTTGCATTAATATTAACACCTTCAACAGATATCACAAGGCAACTGACACCAAGCAGAAAAAGAAAATACGATAAATAGAATAAAGGATGAAGAAGCTGAACGACTGAAGAGAATAACACTTTTCAGGAGAACTTTTAAAGGTTGACAGAAAAACAGAGAGTTTAAGGGCATTTGTAGGATAGTTCTGATTGCGAGGTTGACAGGGCTCTGCCATTAGTGTGGGATAACGGGTGGACCAAATGTGAAACAGGTCAAAGGGAGAGAACTGAAGCGCCTGAGATACGATGTAGGAATCAGACAGGCTCTGTACATCTAGTAGGCTGAGCCCATGGAGGAAACAGCAAATTAAAGTAGAGAGCAGGATTCAATATGGGTTGCTGAATTATGTTTGAGTGGAAAACAAAAAGTCAGTAAGGGGTAGATCGGAAAAACTAAGTGGGTACTGCCAGCACTGCAACCTGTCCCAAGAAAAAGATCCCATAGATTCCTAGAGCCAGGTAAGTAGGCAAAAAGGGTTTGGCCACTTTGGTAAAGGGAGGTGTGGGTGGGTGGCAGCAAGAGGACAGAAGGTATTGGCTTCTCTCGTGCAGACAGGAAGGAAGAGGATGCAGTATCTTTTCAGGGGGGCTCCTCCAATGCAAAAAAGGAATCTTTCAAAGGGAGTAACCCTCTACCCTCATGCACTTTTAAAAGCTTGGGGAGAAAATAGTTTGCTCAGTCCCATCCACCTGCCAAATCCAACCATATTATGACCTGAACAGGGTAATACAAACTCACATAATTGAAATGAAAGACTCTTAATTATCTAATTAAATATGGTGGGTGGGCTGCTGATTTTGACGTGGTTAAACTCTCCATATTATAGCAGTGAGTTGGAAGGTTCTGGGCTGGGCACCTGCCCTCTGTTGAAAACACAAATGGAGAGGCTATTTGAAATTCAGCTCCAGATAAAGTTATAACAGTTGAATGGAGGAATGCTTTAGTAAATGTGGTTACAGACAACGATAGACAGGGGAAGCAAATGTTACAAAGATGACTAACAAAAGACTAGCTGTATCAACAGTTCACTTTCTTTTATACAAATTTATTTTACGTAAGTAAAAAGCTATTATCTCAAAATGTAACCAGCCTTCATAATGTTACCATTAAATATTTTGATAAAAATATAATTGTCAGAAAGAACCAAAATTTTCAATTGCATTCAATTTTTAGATTGCTTATGTACTACAAAAAGAGTCTCCTCAGAGATAGTAAGAACTGCAGATGCTGGAGTCAGAATTAACACAGTGTGGAGCTGAAGGAACACAGCAGGCCAGGCAGCATCAGAGGAGCAGGAACGTCGACATTTCAGGTCGGGACACTTCTTCAGAAATGGGGAAGGGGGAAGGGAGCTCCGAAATAAATACAGAGAGGAGGGGTGGGGCTGGGGAAGGTAGGTGGGTGCAGGTAGGGAGTGGTGGGGATTGGTTAGTGAGGTGGGAGGAGTGGATAGGTGGGAGAGAAGATGGACAGGTTGTGTCAGGTCAAGGAGGTGGGGATGAGAGGGAGGATTGGTCATGGGATGAGGCCAGGGGTGGGGAGATTTTGAACCTGGTAAAGTCCACATTGAGACCATTGGGTTGTAGGCTCTCAAGGCGGAATATGAGGTGCTGCTCCTGCAGTTTCCAGGTGGCGTCGTTGTGACACTGGAGGAGGCCCAGGATGGACATGTCGCCCAGGGAGTGGGAGGGGGAGTTGAAATGGTTCGTGACTGGAAAGTGTTGTCGTTTGTCATGAAAGAGCGCAGGTGCTCTACAAAGTGGTCTCCGAGCCTCCGCTTAGTCTCATCGATGTAGAGGAGGCCACATCGGGAACAGCGGATGCAATAGACCACATTGATGGATGTGCAGGTGAACGTCTGTCTGATGTGAAAGCTTTGTTGGGTGGCTTAAATGGAGGTGAGGGGTGAGGTGTAGGCACAGGTGTAGCACTTCCTGCGGTTGCAGGGAAAGGTGCTGGGGGTGGTGGGACTAGTGGGGAGTGTGGAGCGGACGTGGGAGTCGCAGATAGAGCAGTCACTACGGAAGGCAGATAAGGGTGGGGAGGGAAACATATCTTTGGTGTGGGGTTGGACTGCAGGTGGCGGAAGTGGCTGAGAATGATGCATTGAATACGGAGGTTGGTGGGGTGATATGTGAGGACAAGGGGGATTCTGTCTTGTTTTTGTTGCGGGAAATGCAATAGGTGCGGTCAAGAGCATTTTCAATCACCAAAGGGGGAAGTTGCGGTCCTTGAAATAAGAGGACATCTAGATGTTCGGGAGTGGAACACCCCATCTTGGGAGCAGACGCGGCGGAGGTGGAGGAATTGGGAGTAGGGGATTGCATTCTTGCAGAAAGGTGGGTGAGAGGAGGTGTAATCTAGGTAGCTGTGGGAGTCAGTGGGCTTGAAATAGATGTCGATTTTGAAAGAGTCTCCTTTCTTTTGGCAGACAAGCCCATACTCATAATACTAAACAATTTTAATCACTACTGCATGCTGGTGACCAAAGTTTATGGAGTTTTAATTTTAGCCAAGGGTTAACAAAGCATTTGATTTATTTCTCAATTTAAAATCTTATTGCCCACATAAATCGAGGGATTTCTACCCAGATTGTAGAAAAAGCTAGATGACATCTTCAATGTTTTGCTAAAACTGCCCATTGCAAGTTTTATTTTTCATAAAAGGCCAAATAAGATGCAGCGAAGTGTCTATGAATTACCTTTTCAACCGGTGTGTAATCAGGTGTGGAACTAATGAATTCCTCAACAATGAGCTGTAGCAATCCTTTCCGTCTTGCTGCTTCAGCTTCCTTTTTATCTTTCATGATAACCAAATTCAGAATGTTCAAAGACAACTGCACAAAAATTAACTTGAGAGAGGCCAGCTTCCTCATCAGAGGCAAACTTAAATTTGTCAACTGAAAATAAGCATTAAACAAATACTTTTAAGAAGACGAGCAAAATTTCAAAAATCATGCCATGCGAATAATTTTTTTTTAAGTAACTTAATTTAAATCTGAGTCCTAGGCCTATTCAGAGGACAAGCTTGTTTATAACATTTGTTTCTGTTTACCACGTCATGCATATAAATAACACATCCACTGTTTTCTTCACTTATATACAGATAATAAGATAAAAAGTGTATTAAAGAATGATATTTGACTTATTAAGCCTGTTTTCTTCCAAAAGATCATGTCCAAGTACCTTCTTAAAGGGCAGCTAAGATGGTTTATATTAGATTTGCTTTATTGCTCAAAAACAAGAGACTCAATGAGCTGAATTTCACCTGAATTCATCTAAGTGTCAACATTGGTGAGATTCATGGAAGGAGTCTCTCCGAGAGTCCTGGGAAATTTTCTCATATTATCTTTCCACACTCGGCTCAATATGTATGCACCATAGTCTATTGTACCCCCCCTCCCCCCCAACTTGTCACATCAACTGCCTTGCAATGGGCAGGGGTACTAGCCATAGTTAGGACCTCCACGGATTCCGGGCACCGGTGGCATATTTAAAACGCTGTTGCGCACTGGCTGAAGTACTGGCCATCTTGACCTGCCCCGCAAAGTTCCTGTTCACTGGTTCAGAGATGTCAGACAAAGAGAAATTTGTACCCCGCTTCACTGATAGGAATCTGAAAGTCCTGGTGGATGGGATGTTGCAGATGAGGGCATGACTCCCAGGCCCTGACAGCTCAGTCAGTGCCAGGATTTAGAGGAATGGCCAGCCATGCAAGCAGTAGGTCAATAAGCTTCTCCTCTTTGCAACGGAAAGCATAAGCATCTTCTCAAGATTTTACATTCACTCTGTCTCTGCTCCTGCACCACTTCACACCAAAGGTCACAGTTATCACTCTCATTGTTGAATGCAGCATCTTCCCCTCACTCACTTTCCTCCACCAGATCCCTCCACCCTACTAATCCTTCAGTGCCTTTGCACCTCATACTCATTCATTTGGGGCAAATCACAACTTTTGTCTCATATTAACAGCAGTGCTGGCCACTTTCATTAATCTCTCCCTTTGTCTCATTCCAGGAGAAAGCAGCTCACAATAGGACAGACAGAGCCAAGATGGTGGGATGGCCAACAAATGCCTCCTCACCCTACACGAGGAAAGGACCCTGGCCCTAGTCAATAAAGACAACAAGTGGTCATGTGGTGATGCCAAAAGCTCCATGTTGCAGCAACTAAGTAAGAATCACTGTCCATGACATATTGCTGTCTGATGACTGCCATGCAGTCTTGTATTCTTAGAACTTCTAAATGCTGTTCGTGATGCTTTCTCCCTTTTGCCTCCTGAGACTATGACGGCCATCTGCACAGTCTCAGTGTTAAAGAGGGTAGCCCTACAGAACAATCCTTCTTCCACCTCTGCGGAAGAAGCCGCAAATCCCTCAGAGGAAGCAGCAAGAAAGGCTGCCTTCTGCACCCTCCACCAGCTCAGATACTGACCTCCTCAGTAGTATTTCATCCAGATTAAATTTGGGAGCAATTGCTAGTGAGCGCAACACTGCCATGTCTCTGCAAATGGCCAAGGGAGAAGCCCCCGACCCCCGTACACAGCTTGCTGACAATATGAGAACTGTTGAAGGCCAGGCACCTGCTCAGCCCCTGGCAGGAGAGGACCCCACGGTTTTGGCAATTAATAACTTAATACAAATACAGAAGAATGCACAGGGGGAGCATACAGGTTTCTCAGAGACACTGATGGCCCCTGGTAAGTCCCCTTGACATTCAGTGGGCAGACCCCAGGACCGGCGGTGGCCAATTCTCTTGACCAACCCAGATCCAGGACTGATCTCTTTGCAGCTTGACCGACTGGCTGTGAATCCTGGACTGGTTGTGCTGGGCATACAGGGCTAACCATGACCACTCCCTGAACTGTAGAGGTAATGACCCCTAACTTTAGACAGCTGAATCACCATGCCCAAACTCCTGAACTGATATCCAAGGTTTCCATTGACTTATTGTTCTGGGACCCCTTGACTGAAGGATGCCCCTTTCAATTTGACTGAGGACTAGTCCACCTTAGACTTTGAGACATAGCCATTCGGTTGAAGAATGTTTAGTATGATTGCCATGTACCCAGCTGGCACATGGTGCAGGCGTAACGCTAGCATAGCACAGTGCTGTAAAGCAACATATCTATTCCCTTTACTGATGACTGCTAACAACAATGACAAGGCTTTATATCTGCACTAAACAGCATGGCAACGCAGAAGTATTGGGATTTTAAGATCTGGTTGAGTGGGCAAAGTGTGATTAGGCAAGGCAAGGCACAGTTGCTGTGAGCTTGGTGTAACTTGTCTGAGCACTAAGAGAGCAAGTGAGAAGACCTGCAACATATCTGGTCCCATCTATGAAATGAGTGCCTGTCCCTTGGTGCGAAGTGTCCTGGCCACAGCACTGCAATGACAGGTTGCACTTCAAAGTGCAGCATCAAAATACAGAACCGTATTGTTAGTGGGTCAGTGATACACCATAATGATGCAGTGAGACTGGCATGTGTCTGCTGCCAATGTCTATGGATGAGGGTTGCATGCAATCACTGCCCATAGAATATGGCCAGAGACATTGGTGACCACTGTCCAAGTTGGAGAGCCAGAGGAACAAGTAACAAACTGGAGACACCAGGTACCCACTCAGAACTCGATGTCAGGAAATATCAATGTCTAGTTTCTATCCAGTGGGTGAGAGAATAGGAAACTGCATATCACTGAGGCAAGATTAACTGACAATGAGAAGTTAATGTGTGCAAATTCAAGTAAATAGGCCTATACTCTATGCTTCTATTAATAAAGCCAAAAACACTGTACGCTTTATTAACTGCCCTCTCTACCTGTCCTGCCACTTACAATGATTTGGGTTCACGTACACCCAGATCCTTCTGTTCCTGAACCCTCTTTAGAATTGTACTTCCTATTTTGTACTGTCTTTCAACATTTTTGTGACCAAATTGTACATTGAAAATCATCCGCGACCAATCTGCCCACACCACCAACTTGTCAATGCCCTTTTAGAGTTCCACATTGTCCACCTCCTCAGTTCACAATTCTTACAAGTTTCGTGTCATCTGCAAATTTGATATTGACCCTTGCACACCAAGATCCAGATCACTAATATATATTAGGAAAAGTAAAAGTCTTAATACCAACTGGAAATCATAATCTAATCAAAGAGATTTTCAGGGAAGTCTTAACCAGAGTGGATAGAGGGGAACCAGTATATAGTATTGGGGCTTCAAGAAAACGTTCAACAAGGTACTTTACAAAAAGTTAAGTCATTAGTCACGGTGTTGGAGGCAGTATATTGGCACGAATGGAGAATTGGCTAATGGCGAAAAACAGCGAGCGGGGCTAAGGGCTTCTTTTTCAGGTTGGCAACTTATAACCTTTCCAAGATCCTTAAACATTTTACATTTTTCGTCACTTCCTATTTATCTTTTCTGCAATGAGAAGTGTAGGTGCAGGCCATCAGTTTAGCGATGTCATTGAGATTAGGAATTGTCATATCGTAAGCTGCCTGGAAGCAAAGAACTGCTAAGCATCATGAAGGAGAAAACAGACTTTTAGTCATAATTTACTCAAACCTCAAATTAAACACTTTGAAGCTAGTCACTAAATCAAAAATTAACCTTCCAACAATATCAGCTGCACCACAGAACTAATTTATCAATTGCTGGCCTGATATGCAACAAAGCTAAGATGAGATGTTTTATCTGATTACTTCGATGAAAATGAAAATGAAAACTTAGCCCAAAATAGTTTCACTTTCAATTATCTTAGGTTTCCGAGCAATGGAAGTCAGCATTGCAAGCAGTATATGTTTGTCTACAGAAATCAACTTAGTAGCTCCCCTGAAATCCACATTGTAAATATAAAGGTCAAACAGACTGTCTTAACAAAAACCTAAGTGACAGAATTTATATTGGTGAAATAGTCTTTGAAAATAATCCACTTTGGTTCTGTTGTATATTAAACTGGTGCATTGGAAAGCTCTGAAACAGCACATTAGTTGACAAATTAACTGTGCAACGAACAATATTAAAATGGTTCATCATTGGCCATCCAACATGTGTTCAAAACAAGAGCAGACTAATCTGATCAATATAAACAATTTGTATTAAATAATGCAAATTATGATGTTTAAACAAACATATGCATTAGGCTTTGGAAATTAGGCTGGAACTTTGTAGTGTTGAATCAGTAATCCAGAGTACTGGGAGAACGGAGGTATGGAAATGCTACACTGGCAGAGCAGATCCTGCATCAAGTTATTTCTAAGTAATAATTTGATGCTTAATGAACTTCAAATACTTGTTCTCATTTTTTTTGTATTCACACCAAAAAGATCAAATTTGTTGCAAAAATATTTGAATAAATACCTAGTATTCAGCAAAGCGTATCCAGATTTGCCCTTTTTACTTTGTGCATCTATTGGAAACAGGAGCAAGGAAGACTCTATGGTGAAGAGCTCTGAAACAGGCACCAGGGACTGGATAAAGTTGATCAGGAGAAACTGCATCCACTTGTAAAAGGATCAAGAATGAGAATGAATAGATTTAAAGTAATTTGCAAAAGGTGGTGGCATGATGTGAGAGAACAGTGTGAAGGCCTGGAATGCATTGCCTGAAGGTGTGGTGGAGGCAGGTTCAGTTGAGGTATTCAAGGAGCATTGGATGATTATTTGAACAGAAACAATGTGAGAGGGTATGGAGAAAAGTCAAGGGAATGGCATTAAATCATGATATTGAAGGCAAAAATGTTGGGAAAATACAGCAAGAATGAAAACAATCAGATTCCCAACGTCAAGAAAAGCAAAGCCTGATTTTCTCCTTAGGGTTACAGCAGCAAATTCAGAAGCCTGCCAATGAGCAGTAATTCTCTTACTGCCATGCATTTCCATTTTATTCTTAGCTAATCACAGGACATTTCTATGCAGTTCTCCATTCTCCTTTCCTTCCCCTCCAACACAATGTCAGAGCAGTTACTGACACCAGCTCACTGTTTGTTCCTCTGGTCATTCATCCAGCTCCACCGTTGTCACTATTTCCCTGCATGCTCCATGGACACTGTCCTTTTTCAAACTTCCTTCATGCAAGTGAGCATCAGCAAACCACCAGCCTTAGCCCATCATTAGGGCTGTTTTTGGAACAACTCACAAAGCATTTCAGCCCTTCGGGATTTGACTTTGGAGCTCACAGCCACTTGCGCTTTGCATGCTTCAGTCAGGTCTCTTTATCGTGTAGGGACACGCAAACACACACACAGCACTAAGAACACTGGAGAGTCAACGAGGTGTACACGTTGTTGTACAGCACTGGGCTATGCTAATATCACACCTCCAGCTTGTGCCAGCAGCTTATGTAATAAACACATTACATTGTCCTTCAACTAAATGGCCATGTCCAAATGTCACTAGTGACTAGTCTTTTAGTGGAATGAGGTGGGATTATGGTCAGCCAGAGTGTGACACCACACTCAGTCTAACCAGGGGTCAAATTACAAGTCCAAAGCATTCCGTGAAATCCTGGGTAACTTGGAGATGACCCAGCAGAAGTTTTCAGCGCATCACTCTGTCACAGGAGGCCTTGAATGGAGCCATCAGATGCTAAAAACAATGATCAAGGCTGCTATCATGAATACCCCCATGACTGGGATAAAGAATTAGACTTTCATCTATTTGACACAAGGGAAGCACCCAGTTGACTTAGTTAATGGGCACCAAGCAGGAGGGCTTCAGGAGTGGATTTTAGAACAGAACGAGGAAGTCTTCGTTAGATTATGTAGCAGAGCATCAAGAGTGACTATCATGAGCCTGTGAAGCAGTCCAAGAACACTTGAAAATCCCCCAAACAGTAGAAAAAGCAGATAAATATGCCAGGGCCCAAACCTTTCAGCCAGGAAATTGTGTCAGTCCTTGTGTAAAGACCAGGCAAACTCCCAAAGGCCCAGTTTATTGGCCTGAATGAAGTAGCAAAGATGGTTGGCATCCAGAACCGGGGGAAAAAGGTCGATCGCGTCAACATGATAAAGCAAGACCACTACAGATAACGGGGCAAACATGCCTATTCCATGATCAGCAACCCGGAGGACACGGGTATTGGTGAGAATGAACCAGAGAGACACATGGGTGAGGCCCACATTGAACTGAGTACTACCCAGCTAAACAATACCAAAATACTCACCCAAGTTAGATTATTTATTTACTCACCTTTCTATACAGCAGTCAGCAGACTCAAGTAGCTGCTCACTGCATTTAAGAGCTAATGCAGAGTCAAAACTAGTCTGCACCACCCTTGCTCAACATGATGTGGATGTGGAAGAGACCACTTCACAAGGCAAAACCTGATTGGCTCGGCGCTGAAAGGCTGGCCCAGGTTTGAGTGGAGATCATCCAAATGCTGGAGCTCCAACTTAGAGTCTGGCAGCAGTAACTTGAGCTCAGCAGTTGTGCTGGTGTCCAAATCGCACAGCTGTACAAGGATCTTCACTGACGACTGAAAAGTTAATGCAATGGCCAGAGCCGACTCCTACCTGATACCCTGGCTGAAAGATTACATGGATTGGATAAGTAAAGCCACCCACAATACCCAGATAGATTTACTCAAGGTGTACTAGCTGGTTCCCGCAACTCCAGACAAGTTATATGGGCATTGAGTCATGTCATTTGGACTCCAAAATGCCCAAGCCACCTTTCAAAGGCCGATGAACCAGATCATGGCAGGTTTATCTAATTACTTAGTGTACCTAGACAATGTCCTAATCGACAGCAGCACCTGGAGAATGTATTTAGAGCAACCAGAAGCCCACTTCTGGAAAATATAGTCAGCTGACCTAGTAGTTAATGTTGCAAAGTGTGAGTTCACCAAGGCTCAAGCCACTTATATGACTAAATAGTGGGTCAAAGACAAGTACTACCCAGGGCTGCAAAGACAGACCAAACCTGGCCCAAACCTCAGCACAGTAGCTGCGCTGCTGATAGATGTAATACAGAAAACTGAAAAAAGTAGTAAAGACTGAGAAAATCCAAAATGATTTTGAAAAGCTGAAGACTATTGTACCGAGTGAACCTACACTTGCAGCTCCAAACATCAAACAAACTCTCAAAGTAGCCATCAACGTGCGTGCTATCAGGGTAACCGATCCATAATAGAGAGACCAATCAGGCATTTCTCCAAAAAACTAAACAACCATGAAAGATGGTACTGTACAGCACAGAACAAAACCCTGGTTTATTACTGGTGCTCAAACACTTTAAAATACATGTTCGAAATGGGTACCACAATCTATACTGGCAACAACCTGTTAAACTTGTGCGGAAAGGTTTATAAATCAAAATGCCAGGTTATTCCAATGGAGCTTGTTCCTTCCGTGCACCACTTTCAAATCACACACATTACCAGAAAATCAAATGTGATTGCAGAGGCCCTGTACAGAACTTAAAAGGACATGGTTAGAACCCAAAAAGTCAATTGACCAAGGCTAAAAAAAATGTTTGTACATGAAACTGTGTGTGTTGTTTTATTTTGAAATTTATATTTGCATTTTATTGTTCTGTGAAAAAGAGAGCAGATGTCATTTCATTCATTCTACAGAGTAAGTATTACGTCTGCTTTAACCAGCAGAGGTTAAAAAGTCAGCTTCAACTCTATTTCGAGCAGTAGTGGAATTGAACACATGGATGTACCTGCCTGGGAATGGTTAGGTGCAGCCCGATTTATGAGGGCTGTCAGTCCAACAATGCAATAATCAACTGAATGCAGCAGTGGTTACGTTGTCCCATGAGGGAAGAGGATGATGAAAGACAGCTCCTATTATGTGATACAAACTACCAGTCACATATAATGACTTTATTAATTAAAGGAGAAAATAAATACAGTGCATGCTATGTACTCGTTACTATTGTTGAGATGGTGTCCGACTCCTGTAGAGAATTTTAAGGTAAATTATTGTAGATTAATGACTGAAAATTTTTTTGTTTACCGCTTTAAGTGGCAACAAGCTCATCAGGTCACTGAAGGCTTCTTCTTCAATCAAGATGGCCTTCGTTATCAGTGAGTACGCATTTAATAGATGACGATGCTTCGTTTCCTCCTCTTCACTGTATTTAGCGAGCATGCTTTAAGAATAGAAAATTGCATTAAACTAGGTCCATACATTAGTAAAACCCATTCTAAACTAAAGCTTCCATTTTTCTTACTCCACTCCCCAAATAAAGCAAAAGAAAAGGGTGCATTGCTCAGTTGAGAAAATGTAGCCTGGCCACATGAACATAGAAGTAAAAAAAGTGAAGGCTACTGAGCAATTACCTTTCTAACCTGCATTCAATACACACTCAACTTGTAGAAAAAATAAATAAATACATAAAAATTGCACGTAAATGAACCTACGTTAGTATATCGGCATGTTGTCTCATTACATCCACTGATTCTTCTCTGTATCCATAGTGCAGCATAATATTTGCAAACTGTTCCATTTTAGCACAAGCTGATGACAACTTTTGCATGTTTTCTGGTTTCCTTAAATAAGAATAGCCTAATGTTTTCATGAATTCTATTTCAATTGATTCCAATCTATAATGGGAAAAAAAAGCTTCAATGTACAATATACACAATAAATAGCCAATAAAAAATTTTGCTTTAATAAATAATAAAAATGACTGGGAAAAGAAGGAAATTTATAGAGAAACAGCAGGGAAATGGATTTTTCAGCAACCCTCTGAAAAGGAACCATTGAACTGTGTTCCAGCTTTTCTCTCCATCAATAACCCCTGGTTTTTCCCATCTTTTATTAGATGGGATTGTATAACAGGGAGTTTATAAAGGCATTAGAGTTTTAATTTGTAGAATCATATACCTACAGTCCATAACTTTCTACTCAACTAGAATCTATTTATAGGGTTTTTGGAGTAGATTTGTAGCTCGGGTTGTGGATGTTGTGGTTCGTTGGCTCACCAAGCTGGTTTTCATTGTCCACAGACATTTCATTACCCTGCTGGGTAACATCATCAGTGCAGCCTCCGATGAAAGGCCGCTGTGTTTTCCCGCCTGGTTTTTAAACTCTGGTGTCCGTTGAGCTGGATGACCTCACTTCCGGTTTTCCTTCGCAATGGAGTATATATGGGGTCGAGTTCGATGTGTTTATTGATCAACAAACACATAGAACTCAACCCCATATACACTCCATTGCGAAGGAAAACCAGAAGTGAGGTAATCCAGATCAACGGACACCAGAGTTTAAAAACCAGGCGGGAAAACACAACGGCGTTTCATTGGAGACTGCACTGATGATAGAATCTATTTACTTGTAATAAGTAGTAATTTTTGTTAAGTACTGAAACCTAGTCTATACTTTCTATCAACCTGTGTCTGGAAGAGAAGTAAATGGGTATTTTGTGCATTTTCTTTAAAAATCTTTAACATTTTTGATGACTCCTAGAATAGCAGGGCATGATTTCCAGTGTAAAAACCGTGAGTCAACTAAGCTGCTATCAAAATTAAACAATATCCGAACATATTCATGCACAGATCGGAAAAGACACATCTTTGCAGAGATATTATGGGTTGTAAAATAACTTTTAAAAATAACACCCTGTGGAGCAAGAGTCCAAACTAAAAGGCTGGAATGAGCTGGCATCCCACAGGAGTAAGGTCAATTTTTACGGTATTAGGAAATAACTTTCAAAAGTTGATTGGGAGAGGCGATTCGCAGGCAAATGGACAGTTGGAAAGTGGAAGGCCTTCAAAAAGGAGATAGTGAGAGTCCAGAGGCAGTATGTTCCTGTTACTGCAAGAAGCAAGGCTGGTAGCTGTAGGGAATGCTGGATAACTAGAGAAATTGAGGTTCTGGTCAAGAAAAAGAAGGAGGCATATGGTAGGCATGGACAACTAGGATCAAGTGAATCCCTTGAGTATAAGGGTAGTAGGAGTATACTCTAGAGGGAAATCAGGAGGGCAAAAAGGGGGCATGAGATAGCTTTGGCTAAGGAGAATCCAAAGAGATTCTACAAACACATTAAGGGCAAAAGAGTAACTAGGGAGAGAATAGGGCCCCTTAAAGAGGGACAAGGCTATCTGTGTGTGGAACCACAAGAGATGGGTGAGATACTAAATGAGTATTTCCTGTCAGTATTTACTGTGAAGGTCAATATGAAAGCAAGGATCAGTGCTGGGTCCACTGCTTTTTGTCATTTATATAAATGATTCAGATGTGAAAATAGGAGGTATGATTTGTAAGTTCTCAGGTGACACTAAAACAGATGGTGTAGTGAACACTGAAGTTATCTCAGAGTACAACAGGACCTTGATTAGGTGGGCTGATGGGCCGAGGAGCGGCAGATGAAGTTTAATTTAGCTAAGTGTGAGGTGTTGCATTTTGGTAAGGCAAATCATTGCAGCACTTATTCACTTAATGGCAAGGTCCTGGGGAATTCAGCCAAGCAAAGAGACATTGGGGTGCAGGTTCATAGTTCCTTGAAGGTGAAATCGCAGGTAGACAGGGTAGTGAAGAAGGTGTTTGGTATGCTTGCCTTCATTGAAAGCTAGAGAATTTGGAGAAATAAATAGTGATATGTTGAAGAGTGCCTAAATTACAGAGGATGACGTACCAGATGTCTTAAAACACATAAAGGTGGTTAAATCCCCAGGACCTGATCAGGTATATCCCAGAACCTTGTAGGAAGGTAGAGAAGTGATTGCTGGGCCTCTTGCTGAGATATTTATTTCATCTTTAGCCACGGGTGAGATGCTGAAAAGTAGCTAATGTGGTGCCATTATTTAAGAAAGGTGGTAAGGAAAATCTAGGGAACAATAGACTGGTGAGCCTGATGTCAGTGGTGGGTAAGTTGTTGGAGGGGATTCTGAGGGACAGGCTTGACATGTATTTGTAAAGACAAGGACTAATTACGGATAATCAACATGCCTTTGTGTCTGGGAAATCACGTCTCACTAATTTGATTGAGATTTTTGAAGAAGTGAAAAAGAAGATTGATGAAGGTAGAGCAGCAGATGTTGTCTATATGGATTTCAGCAAGTCATTCAATAAGGTTCTGCATGATCGACTGATCAGCAAGGTTAGGTCATATGGAATCCAGGGAGAGCTATCCATTTGGATACAAAATTGGCTTGAAGGTAGAAAACAGAGGGTGGTGGTGGAGGGTTTTTTTTTGGACTTGAGGCCTATGACCAATGGTGTGCCACAAGGATCCGTGCTGGGTCCACTGCTTTTTGTCATTTATATAAATGATTGAGATGTGAACATAGGAGGAATGGTTAGTAAGTTCTCAGTTGATACTAAAATAGGTGGTGTAGTAGACAGTGAAGAAGGTTATCTCAGAGTACAACAGGACCTTGATTAGGTGGGCTGATGACCGAGGAGCGGCAGATGAAGTTTAATTTAGCTAAGTGTGAGGTGTTGCATTTTGGTAAGGCAAGTCATTATAGCACTTATTCACTTAATGTTGATGTCCTGGGGAATACAGCCGAGCAAAGAGACATTGGGGTGCAGGTTCATAGTTCCTTGAAAGCAAAATCGCAGGCAGACAGGGTAGTAAAGAAGGCGCTTGGTACGCTTGCCTTTATTGGTCAGTGCATTGAGTATAGCAGTTGGGATGTCATGTTGCAACTGTACAGGATGTTGGTGAAGTAACTTTTTCACGCAGAGCGTGGTGTGTGTATGGAATGAGATGCCAGAAGAAGTGGTGGAGGGTGATACAATAACAACATTTAAAAGGCATCTGGATGGGTACATGTATAGGAAGGGCTTAGAGAGATTTGCATCAAATGCTGGCAAATGGTACGACAGCAGTTTAGGATATCTGGTTAGGATGGACAAGTTAGACCAGAAGGTCTAACTGTTCCTGTGATGTATAACTCTGACTTTAGTTCCTTCAGTTTCCTCTCAAGAATATCAAGTTGCTCTTGACAGAAGGGCCTTGGAAGATCCTCCATTTTGTTGAAAAATCAGTCAGACCAAAGTCTTTGGATTGAATTAACTATTCAGCTTTCAGAATTCATAAGGAGATCAGAGATTCTGACTTCTGGAACTTCCTATAATTCCCAGGAAAAAAAAACTTTTCTGAAATTTTTCTTCAGCTGTATTTCTTTTAAGGGTTATCTTTTACTGAATGAGGGATAGAGAGAGAGAAAGATAAGATAGAGAGAGAGAAAGATAAGATAGATAGATAGAGGGATAGATAATATAGAGAGATAGAGAGAACTTGCTTCTCCTTACAGGCATCTCTACAATTGCCCCATCTGGGTGTGTACTGAGGAAACAACTTTAGCTAAGAGGATGTTGCTAGGCGTACCTTCAGCACGGATACAAGGGTCTAGAGATGTCCTCAAAGCATCCCTGATAAGGTCAAACATCCCCATTGGAGTCCTTGGTTTGACCAACCAGAAAGAGGGTTTAGTTGGGAAGGCACTGAATATATCCAGAAACTTTGTTGGGAGAACAGAGGCAGAGGCAAAATCCAAGCAGCAGAGAACGTGCACATGCATCCAATATCTAATGTGCCTGCCACTTCATGCATAACCTGCCTCACATGGCAGAATCAGCAGACTGCACATTGGACTCATCATCCATCTCAGGACACAGTGGAATGGAAGCAAGTCATCTTCAATCTCGAGAGACTGCCTAAGACACTGAAGATTATGGCTCAAGTCTTCCAATTACTGTTGGAACAGATCTAACCAACAGGAATCCTATTTAAGATTATTGCCCACTTATCCGTCAACAATTTTTACAGCCTGGCTTCATAGCCTGACCTGTCCTGGATGCTTCCATTGTAGGAAATCAGCTTATGATCCACTCAATGCAGGATCACTGTTGGAGGCCAAGAGACATCCCTATTTTTTCCAGCATTAACTGCTGTATCCCAGTTAGTAAAATACTTAAGGTCCCAAAGTCATTTTGACAGTTATTTAGAGAAGTGAACAATACAAGTCGGAGGTGGGGGAAAGAATAGAAGGTGAGTGGGTGAGGAGGTGGGGCATCAGGCTTATAAAAGGGTAGCATACCAGGTGGGTGAGGGGTTTGGGTGGTACGTGGGTGAGGTTGTCGGTAGTAGGTGCGTGAGGGTATACATGTGGCATGTAAGTAATTAAAAGTTATTTAGTGGAAGTAAGTATATAAGGTAAGAGGGAAATAAGTGTAGAGGGGCAAGTGGGTGGGACAGAGGTAAAGTGTCAAGTATTTGACAGATCATGTGTTGTGGGTGACAAGGTAAGGAGCAAGTTGACTAAGGGGATAGGGTGCTTGGTTGGTAAGTGGGTAGGCTGATGGGGTAGGGTGTACATGCAAATGGGGGACAGTGGTGTCAGGTGTTCACTGGAATTGATTCAAGTGTTTGGAGGATCCATTTTTGGAGTATTAGCCACAACCTAAAGCAGGTTTTTACATTCCTCTAACTTTTCCTGGTAATTGAGTTGGAACCCTCTGAAATCTGCAACTCTAATTCAGAGTTGGGAATTTCACTGGATGTTCCGAATGCCAGATAATTACCAATCAAAAGTTTAAACTTCCTGGGCAAAACTGTGTTGTCAGTGCATTGGCATTTCCAAGAGACCCCAAACTGCATCTTTCGGGCTAAATCTGATCTCCAACTTTCTGGAAACAAAAAGACCCAGAACTATACGCGTAGTAACATGGCACACAAAATCCAGCAAGATTTTGTATTCATTGAATTTTCTCACTTAACTAATTTGAAGAATTTTCTGAGATTATAGAATTTATAGAAATTGGTCCAACTAAAAACGGACAGTCCACAGCATAAACCTCGGAACTATTGTGCTTTCCTATGGTGATACAAAGATACATTTTTCAATTCTGTCTTGAAGATATCATTCTTTTGGCAGTTGGATTTGATACAAATACCGAGATCCACAGACCACTGTGTTTTCTTTTAAAACAGAGACTGACCTACCATAAATTCCATAATTTTGCATCCTATCAGGTGGGATGTGAAACAGAAGATCAAACCTGTGGGGAACTTGAAACATCACATCTCTTTTGTTTCACAGCATCCTGAAAGCTTTCAAATGTTTTTGAGATGAGACATGAAATTCCAACTACTTGTTTTGAAGCAATATCTGCTGCAAATATGAATTCATAGTCAATCTGGAATGTACCAATGGGCAAGGGCCTTTTGCCAAGTGGGAGAGAGATTATGCAAGAGTACTCCAGAAGATAATTGCAGAAGCTCTCTCTCTCTTTGGAAGTGATGTGTCTGGCTCTGCAAATGTGATCAGCTCAGTCAGAAATCTAATTATGAACCAAGATCTTCTAAAACATTGAAATCTGCTCTGTATGACTGCATCCAGGAGAATACCTAAACAATCATAATTTTGAATTTACCTCACCAAGAGCAATCCAGGAAATGCTAACGGTGTATTCCCTCACTTTAACTTTCAGGGATTATCATCTCCTTGGAAGTTTTGTCTTTTGCACTGAGATCTACAGTTGTGTATGTGCAGGTTCAGACAAATATGTGTGACTGTATGAATAGTGTTGTGGTACCTAGACTTTCCTAACTCAGTGAAAAACAAAGATAATTTCAGAAAACTTGTAGTCTTCTTCTTCATCTCATCTAAGGAAGCCTGTCCAAGTAAATTATTCATAACCTCAAAACATGACTCATGGAAGAGAGTTGCCAAAAGTCACCTTCTCTAAACTCATGGTAAAAACCTGTTAGTCAAATGAACAGTGGAATAATCAAGGGTGTCATTTCATCCTTTTTCACCAGTCATAACAATAGTTACAGCAATTCTCTTCAAATCACAGAAATTCTCCAACACTATCTTAGTATTACACAGAACTTACTTGGCTTCCATTGAAGTAATCATAAATTTAAGAACTGTATGTCGATGAGGTCTTTCCTCTAAAACAGTCTGGTATTTTGCAATGCCCTGTTTTAAGATGCTGCAAACCTGAAAATATAGTAATGCGAGTTTTTATACATGTAACCAAAATATTATAAACAATAATATTTTAAGTGTACAATTTTATGCCATTTGTGCAGCACACTCTTGAAACAACACTTTCACTTCTTGAGGGTAGTGGCACAGTGGTAATGTCGCTGCACCAATAATCCAGAACCCCAGCCAAAGTTCTGGGGACATGGATTTGAAATACACCATGGAAGATGGTGAATTTGAATTCAACAACAAAAAAATAAAAAGAATAAAAAGACTAGCTTAACGGTGACTATGTAATACTGCTAATTGTTGTTAAAGATCCCATCTGGTTCACTAAGAGAAGAAAATCTGCCGTCCTTACATGTGACTCCAGACCCACATCAATGTGTTGACTCTTAGCTGCGATCTGGGTAATAAATTCAGCCCTAGCCTGCAACATTCATGGCATCCCATGAATGAATACTAAAAAACTTGACATTGGACAGAATGACAGACTTTCATGTCTGCCTTCGTTGACTATTTTAAAAGGTAAGCAAAAATGCTCCAAGGCAGTAGGTTGAGGGATATCAAGAACTATTTGCCTTAAATTAACATGATAATATGATTTATAAACAGAAATTCCTGGAATTATTTAAACAGACAGCACAGGTTCCATGTTGAAAGAGTTTAATTAGACAACTAGATAGATATATAGGATATATACTTAAAGGTTATATCGTTATATAGCAGCTTGGAAGACTTGGTATAGAGTGATGCTAGGTCAAGGCTTTAAAGGTTAAAACATAGTATACTGAATGTAAGATTAATTTAGAACTGTGCAGATACAGAAGAGACATGAGCCATTTAGCTACACAAGGAGATATAACTACGATAATGTTTGTAAAAGTAGAAACTTGTTAATGTTACAGAGAGTTACTTGCTGTAAAAGAGAACCGGTTTGGATTTTTAAGGGTCATGGTGAAAAGAGGTTGATTAGCCTTCCAACATGATGCATTTTAATTGCAACCTTCTAAAGACGCATCAATATTTTTTGGTATAAAATAAATGGTATACTGCAAAGTGTAAAAGAATGCAAAGAAACCTTAGTTCACCGAGGAGTATTTCTCAAGCTCTAACACCACATACATGTGGTACAAACACTGTAACACAAAACACATTAGTGAATCATATTTTTGTTTTTTTTTGCAATCAGTTATAGCTTTATGAATGCCATTACTGAAGCTAGCTTTAAATTCCAGATGTGTTAATTAATTGAACATAAACTCCATGAGCAGCCAGGATAGGATATTTATCAATATCTCCATAGCATTTCCTTGGGACTGAAGTCTAGTGACTTCAATATGTAAGACCATAAATAGGAGAAAAAAGTAAGACATTCAGCCTTCAAGCCTGCTAATTTATAAGATCATGGAAGATCTGTCCTAGCCCTCAACTCCTTGGAATTTCAAAAATCTATCGACTTTCTCTTTACATATTCCGGTGATCTAGCCTTCACAACTCGCTGGAGTAGAGAATTCCAGACATTCAATAATCTCTGACAGAAGAGACTTCTTTGCAATGCTTGAACAACGAATGTCCCGTTATGCCATAACTAAGTGCCCGAGTTTGAGATTCCTCCACTAGTGCAAACATTTTCTCAACATCGACCCTGTCAAGGCCCCTCAGAATTTTTTGACTTTCAATTAGGTCACCTCTCATTCACCTAAACGCGAATGAATAAAGGTCTAACTTGTTTAGGTGATCCTAACAAATCAAGCCTTCATTCCAGGCATCAACTTAGTGAATACCCTTTGAGCAGCCTCAAGACAGTAAATCCTTTCTTAAATATGACCAAAATTGTACACAGAACTCCGGGTGCAGCCTCACCAACATCCTGTACAATTGTAACAGACTTTTCTATTGTTAAACTCTAACCTCCAATTGATAAAGGCCAAAATTCCATTTGAGTTCTTAACTATTGGCTGTATGTGCATGCTAAAGTTTTGTGTTTCATGCACAAGGACAACGAGATCCCTGTTGTGCTGTATGTTTTTTCAGAGTTTCTCTCTCCATTTAAGTAACAGTCTTCCTTTTGATTCTTCCTCGCAAACTGCATGACCTCACTTTGTCAACCGATCAATATCCCATTGTAGATTCATTATGTCCTCACGACAACATGCCTTCCCACCTATTTTTGTATCATCAGCAATTTTGGATATATTACATTCTTCTCCAAGCCATCAACAATAGATAGCAAATAATTGAGGCCTAGGATCAATCCTTGTGGTATTCCACTCGTTATATCATTTCCAACCTGAATAAGAACCATTAATCCCGACTCTCTGTCCTCCATGTGTTAATCGACTTTTAATCCATGCTAATGCATTACTCCCAAAATCATGAGGTCCTATCTTGTGTAATAACCTTTCATGTGGCACCTTATCAAATGCCTTCTTGAAATAGTAGGCCACCTTCTTCCCAATTTAAGTTCAAGTGAGATGATATCATTATCAAGGTATACTGGAACTGATAGAGTTGCATCAAAGCAGAACTAATTCAAAATGTTACCCTTGGCTAAAGTAACATATGATCCATATTTTTTGGAAGATAAACTTCTAACTCTGTAAATGTTTATAAATGAATGTTTCATTTACAATGGAACACGAGTCTTAATTCTAAGAAAGGAAACCTTAGGTGTGGTTACACTACTAATTGATTGATTTATTCTCAAATGTACTGAAGTACAGTGAAAAGCTTTGTTTACGAGCAGTATACGCAGATCATAGCAAGCAAGGATGTACAGATCAAAGGTTGTAAGAAGACTTAGACAGGGGCATACAGGTTACAGTACTGGTAATGCCAATTCAGGTATGCTGAATATAGGATTAATTCACCAAGCAGCACTGAGAGCTTGATCTAAAGGGATTATAAAGAAATTTTAAGGCCCCCTCAGGGGGAAGTGATGGCCTAGTGGTATCAATGCCGGACAATTAATCCAGAGACCAAGGCAATGTTCTGGAGACTTGGTTTCAAATTCTGCCATGGTAGAATTTGAATGCATTAAAAAAAATCTGGAATTCTGAGTCTAATGTTAATCATGAAACTGTCTTTGATTGTTGCAAAAACCCATCTGGTTCACTAATGTCTTTTACAAATGTAAACTGTCATCCTTACCTTGTCTGGCTTACATATAACTCCAGACCCATAGCAATGTGGTTGATTCTTAACTGCCCTCTCAGCAGTTAGGGATGGGCCATAAATGATGGCCTAGCCAATGATGCCCACATTCCGTGAATGAACAAAAACGTGGTCAGCGTTATGGAACAGCCATGACAGATCAACTTCAAAGTATCAGAACTGAAATCCTCCAATAGGTTTTACACTGCAAAATGCAATAGTGCATGGCAACGACTAATATACAAGTCTTTTGTCTTTGCTCTTCCTCATTCTTTCAATACATTGTACAAAAAAATTTCTCACAATAAGTCAGTGAAAAACCATCACCTCTTGGACTGGTACAGGTTGGCCTTCAGAAGCAGTGGCAAACAGTGAGTGTTGAGACTCACACTGGTGGCATATGTCAAATTTAAATAATGTCTAATCGTTAAAGTTGTTTGGACCTTCTCACATAAGCAAGAGACAAACAGCAAAATTGCTCAATTTAGTGGCTGTCCGACAAAACAAGATCAGAGTCTTAGTTTGTTTATTCAGTACTGTGATACTAGAACAAACTAATTACTAATGCACTAGAGAAGTGCAATACGTTAATAAAGAAATGACTGTAGATTCAAAGTCCAATTGATTTATTGCTGTGAAGAAGACCTCCCTGACTATCTGATTACATTTGATTCATTTTTCATGAAAATAATCAATAATTGGAGAAATTCAAGCCTGGGTTCATTGAGGATAGGACAGCAGACAGAGCTGCTCAAGTTTGATATTAAGAAAAATTAAGATAAATCCTGAAAAAGTGCATAGAGAAATGAGAGAGTTTAGGACCATGACCTATTCCTGGAAGGAATAAAAATAAAACATGCGTGAAGTACACACCGTCCATCCCCGATAACCTTTTATTCCATTTTTCATCAAGAATAAACGTGACTCTGTCTTTCTTCTCTGATCTGGTTCATTTAATTCATTATAGGAATTAAATTATTAGGAATGAGATAGCCATTAGTTTCTCACCTGTTCCTTTGAATTCTTAAGATTTTCTCCCTGAATTGCACATATCAGACAAGTAATTGTGTCATACCAGAAGTATTCATTTCCTCCAATACTTTGAGCTTCTTTCAACAGCAATTTAGCCTGACCGTGGTTTTTTTCACAATTAGCTAGAACAGCCAGAAGGTATAGGACCTTTGCCAAATTGGCTTTGTCTTGAAACTCCTAATAGAGGAAAGAAAAAGATGAAAATTTCGGAAAGCTTTGTCAGGAATGCTTAACAGCTAAACCAGAATTAAATGAGAAAGCGACTGGAAATTTCAATGTGCATAAATTGGATGTGTTATGTATTCGTGAAATATAAACTTGGATATTTGGAATTGGGTTCAAATTCCCATCAAATTTGTTTGCACTTTTTTTTGCAAACCTTTAAGAATTTCAGCTGGAAAGCTATGGAAATCTCTATTTTATGGAAAGGGAATAAATATATGCATTAATTACTCCAAAGTTAATTTATATTTTGACAGGTAACAGCAATTTAATTAATGACCTTTATTTTCTTTCAAAAATCATTAATAGCATTGCTATATCATCCACGGATGGACAGTAAACTAACCTTTGCAACCATGTGAGCCTCTGCTAGTAGAGTTCTGGCAGGCTGATAAAATGCAAGCTGCAGCAAGACTTCTGCTTTATTAATCCAAACATCCATCACAGAAACTCCACTCAACTTCTTGCGATTCATCACAGGTGACATAGTAGGCATCTTGTATATAAAAAATAAATTAAAAATTACACATAGGGTTGGATTTTCATCCATGTGGCAGAAATTGGGACATTTCTCAACCTTACAAATGCCCTCCCCCATCCACCATTCATGGAAAGACAGTAGGAGACTGAGTCAGCACCGTCATCAGTTATAAGACTTCATGATTAACATGTTGGCCACCTATCATGTCTGCTACATTTGGCTTCAGTTGACACCATTTTGAAATTAAACCTCATTAAAAATCCTTGCCTGAGGTCTAAGCTTCACTAACGGATTCAGTCCAGAAGAGATTGTTTACTCAGCTGTGACGGGCCATTGAGTTATGTTTAACAGTTTTATGAGCTTCTGAGAATAATATTTTATTTCAAGTGATTATTGAACGCCTATGATTTTATTTTTATTCACTTATGGGACATGCGCATCACTGTCTGGGTAGCATTTATTGCCAAGCCCTAGTTGTCCTTGAAATGTGGTGGTGAGTGGATTGCTAAGCCATTTCAGAGGGCAGGTGAGAGACAACCACATTGCTGTGCCTATGAAGTCACATGTAGGCCAGACAGGTGAGGGTGGCAGGTTTATTTTTTAATTCCTTGACAGGATTAGGGCATCACTGGCTGGGCCAGCATTTATTGCACCAACCCCAATCACCCAGAGGGCAGTTAAGAACCAACCACATTGCTGTGGATCTGGAGTCATATGTAGGCCAGACCAGGTAAGGATGATTACTGTCCTTTAGGGAAGGAAACTGTGAACCTGATGAGCTTTTCCAACAAATAACAATGGATTCATAGTCATCATTAGATTCTAAATTCCAGATTTCTTTTGAATTCAAATTCCACCATCTGCCCAGAAAATTACCTGGGTGCTTGAATTAATAGTCTAGTGATAATACCACCAGGCCATTATCTTCCCATTTTGATAGCATTGTCAGAATTTGGTTGGAAAAAAACATTTTTTTCAAGGGGAGTTTGAATGGACCTATGTTTATTTTAACAGTTCCATAAGAATTTCAAAGTCTTTCAAGTGCGATCATAAGTTCTACCCATTGTGGCAAGTGTTTCAAAGGCTGAGCAGGTCTCTAGAGTTTAAATAATTTTCCTCTGTGAAGCATCCGTTAGATTTGTGCTGTCCCTCTATGTCAAATGAAAATGGACTAAAAGTGCCTCCTTTTTTAGTACAGCAAGTGAAAGAGCATACTACATCTGATTTTAACTCACTTCATTGGTTTAAAAATATTGGGCCAATTTAAAGAGGCTCTGTGCTATTAATGGAGGTACATGTTTAAACTATAAATATGGGCATTGAAATCTTGTGCTGTTCCTAGAACCCTGTATTTTCTTGAATGATCTGCATGAAAAGAAATGAGACTGAGTCTAATGTAAATAACAATTATTAAAACCAGAATTCATATTTGCCCAGGTCTTCTGAGGAGCAGCAATAATTATCAGATCGCCACTCCACACAAACTTTCATCCCAACTCAACCCTGCGGCATATTTCTTGTGAGGAGCTGCCCTCAGCCCAGCTTTATCAGAAATGCAGAACAGAGCATCCCTTGGAGAGGTCTGAGGCAAATGGAGTAAAGTGAGGGCACTAGCTGCCATGTGGTATGTTTAAAAGTGCAGTCTAAATGTTAAGGAATTGGTGAACGCGATAATGGGTAGGGTGGGTACATCAGTGGGTTACACTGGCAGGCTGGGTGAGTGAATTGGGCAGGGTGTGAGAGCTTTGAGATCTGGCAGATAGGTAGAATGGTGGATGGGAGAGGTGACAGGTGGAAAGTGGAGTAGTTGAGTAGGGTGGCACATGAGTGGGATAGCAGGTGGCTGAGGTGCCAGTTGGGTGGGTGTAGCTTGTCAGTTTATTGGGGAGGGGTAGTTCAAGGATGAGAAGGGGTGGTGCAATCAGTACGTAGTCAGGGGTGTCATTGTGAATGATTGGAGTGTGTGTTCTGGACTTGCCCTTGGATTACATTCATTTTTTCTGTTTGATATTTCCTGGGTAACTATTTAGCTAATTATAGAGAAACTATCCAAAGTCAGCTTGACTCAGATAGCCAGTGTGTGGTTCAAAATAATATCAACAATGCAGGTTTGATGCCTGTTCTAGGTGGGGATCTGCCTCCTCACCCAATACTTCAGAATGGAAGACAAACGCAAATCACCACTAGTAGAAAACATCAATGACTCAGGATGAAGTATCACCAAAGAATGAACCAAGAATCTGCCTTTGACGCATGACGTGATGTCGCCATTATGGGCAAATTCTGAAGCCACTGCTGCTAATTCCACTCTCCTCTTAAGCAATCCCTTTGGAGTGAGGATGATTCGATCCTGCCCTGGTTGGTTCGGTCCTGAAATGGTTGATAAGTCAAATGTGGGATTTGCAGTCTGTACCATGTGCAGGAAGCTCAGCTAATCGCGTTGTTTGGATGTTGGTGCTGGTTCCAGAGAAAAATCTGCTAATAGCAAAGCACCTCAGACTGGAACCCTAAGCACTTATATGACATTGGCACATCTGGTATCCCAAACTACTACTAAAAGACTGTGCAAAATGATGGCAATAATGACTTTCAAAGTGTTTTAGTTTCTAACTTGGGTTTATGTCATGGTTGAGAGACCCCCATAAAATATGAGCACATGTGAGGAATCTAAGAACATAATCATTCAGAAGGACCTGACTGTCTTTGTACATGGTTACAAAAAATTAATTTGCCAGTGCAACAAAAAAAAGCCTAATGTTTGGGTCTACAAGAATAAAGAAATCTTACTCGAATTACACATTGGTTTTGTTGTCCTTAAGGATATTGTTGCTCTGCCTCTAGGGCAAGTAATTTTAATTAGATTGGTGCCTGGGATGTGGAGTAATTCCTTTGAGAGAGATTGATTAGACTAAGCCTAGTACCTTGAGTTTAGATGAATGAGAGGAGATCAAATTTAAAAATATAAAATTTCTAACAGGCTAGACATGGGAGCAGCTAAGAAAACGTTTCCCCTAGCTGGGGAATCTAGAACATGGGGTCACATTCTCACGATAAGGGATCTTTCATTTTGTACTGAGATGAGTATAAATGTCTCCATTCAACGAGTTGTGAATCTTTGGAATTCTCTAACCCTGACAGCTATGGGTGCTCAGTCATTGAGCACATGCAAGAACAAATTGGATATGTTTTTCGCTATTAACAGACAGTGTGGGAAGCTGGGATTGAAATAGAAGATCAATCATATCTTGTTCAATGGGGAGCATGCTCAAAGGGCCAAACGGCCTTCTCCAGTTCTTGTTCCTTATGTTCCTAAAAAAATTCACAGCATCACTCAATTTTCTTTCTGAAAAGTCTTTGCTCTTTTCTTCAAGTTCATCTCTTACCACACTTAGGATCGTCATTAAAAAAAGACAGCAAACCACAAAAGTGATCAATATTTGCTTTCAGAGTCATGCCTCACCATTTCCTTGTTTGAATCTTTTAGTGTTTCAGCTAGGTTTTCATTTTCAATTAACTGGTTTTCCTTTGCAGCATGCAATCTCCGATCTTTCAGATGAGCAACTTCTTGCCGACATCTTAAGAAACAGGATATTCATATTAAGCATTTTTACTATACAAGATTTAAATTAATCAAAAGTAAACATGGTTACTTACAACCACTAATAATATGGTACAGTGCCTCAAACGTGACTAAAGTTTGGTGATGTCCAAAACCAGATTTTTTTAATTAAATAAATGCAAGAGTTTTAATTGTTGACAAGTGATTGAAAAAAAACTTACAGGTTTGTTGTGGGAATTGCTGCATTGGCATAACGAGTGTCAAGTAGTTGTGTGCTTTGTGGCACTATCGTATTAAATTAACTTTTGAGTTAAGCAAATCTATAATGCTGAGAAAACATCCTTAATTTGGCATTACGTACCAATGAAAAGCTTAACTACAGCTGATGTAACTAACAGCTGTAAAGGGCAGAAAAGTTAGGCTAACTTTGTTTGGTTGTGCTAATGTGACTCGAACGTACAAGCTGATGTGTATTCAAAAAATGCCAGTGCCCATCACGTTGCAAGGGGTAAGAATATTTCCAGTGCATTCTTAAGGTAACAAGATACCATGGAACAACCAAAGAAATACATTTGGACTGGTTTCACAAGCACTTATTGCAGATCAGTTGGGCTTAGTGAAAACTGCAAGATATTGTTGTTACTTGACAATTCATCAGCACATCCTGAGGCTAAGGTTTTCTGATAGGCAATGTCTGGCAAATATTTACCATCAATGATACAAGCAATGGACCAAGGAATTGTTAAGTTTCACAAACTCTAAGTATAATTAGAAGAACATAAGAAGCAGGAGCAAACCACTCAGCCCCTCAAGGCAGCCCCACCCTTCAATAAGTATATGGTTGGTTTTTCCCACACCTCAATTCCCCTTTCGTGCCAGCTCCACACAGCCCTCAACTCCTTGATATTTCAAAAGTCTATCTACCACCTCTAAATATTTCAGTGATTGAGGCTCTACGACTCGGTAGAGAATACAAGACTTTCACTCCCCTTTGGGAGAAGAAATTGCTTTGCATCTAGTTTTAAAATGAGAGTGTCAGAATGCTGTAAATGTGTCTCCTGACTCAAGATTCCTGAACTAGTGGAAACAGCTTTTCAACAGCCACCCTTTGAAGCCCCCCTCAGAATCTTGTATGTTTCAATAAACTCATCTCTCATTCTTCTAAACTTTCATGAATAAAAGCCTAAATTAAGTTCATAGAGACGTACAGCACGAAAACAGACCCTTCATTCCAACTCGTCCATGCCAACCAGATATCCTAAACAGATCGAGTCCCATTTGCCAGCATTTGGCCCATATCCTTCTAAACCCCTCCTAGTCACATACTCATCCAGATGCCTTTTAAATGTTGTAAGTGTACCAGCCTTCACCACTTCCTCTGGCAGCTCGTTCTATACACGCACCATCCTCTGCATAAAAATGTTGCCCCTTCAGTCCCTTTTAAATCTTTCCCCTTTCACCTTAAACCTATGTCCTAAGTATGCCCTAACCATACCTAAGTATGAACAACCTATTCCAACAACTAACACTCTCTCCAAAGCATTTACAAACTGATACGCATATTCTGTGAATAGCACAGCAGCTTGCACAAGCTGCAGTTCACTGAGGAGGCTGCATTTGGATTGAGGTATGTACAACATAATGATTTGCAGCAAACCAATTCATGGTCTGTTGATCCTTCACCTCTGTAAACTTATGAGACCCACTCAAAGATGATTGGTGGCAGTATCCTTCTATCCACAATTACCACATGGCCCACAACAAGACAAGGGTATAAAACAGCTCAACTCTAAAACTAAAGTAGCTATGCAATTACGATATTTTAGGTATGACAAGTGGCATCTTGGTTCCATGCATATGTGCACAGTTCTAGTACAGGTCTCTACAGACATCATCTTAAGTAGAGCATTAGCACGGACACAGAGAGCATGCACAGAAGGTATGGATAGTGGGTAGATTGTGACATCAAACAGGATGCAGTGTAAACACTAAACCTAACAGTGATTTGATGCCAGTGAAATCAATTCAAATTTTGATTAACACACTCTCTGAATAGGCACAGCTGAGCATATATTCAGCAGCAGGAAGGAGCGCCCCTCCCCAACCCTATACACTCACAGGCGCGCGCGCGCACACACACACACACACACACACACACACATGCAGCTATTCAAAGGCTGTGTGTAGTGAGTATTGGGAGGCCTCAGAAAGAGTAGCAGATTTATTAGAAGATTATCTAAAATTCATTCAAATACTGCAACTCCTGTACTGCAAAAGAAAGGATTACACCAAAGCTTTCTTGAAATAGAAGAAACTGAAAAATACTGTGGGCAGAAAATATTCACTCAGTTCTACCAAGGGGTAATTTTAAGTTTGACATGTGTGTAAACAGAAAACACTGGATTAGCCATCTACTGTACGTCACTCCTTATTTTTATTTTAGTTGACATAATTTAATATTTTGAAGAGAATGCCACATAAAATTAATTGGAAAGTTTCATCTGAAATAATTCTTTGCTTTTCTCATTCAATATTGTATCTAGAAAAAATTGTAAGCTTTGCTCAATTACACTGAAACTAATGGTCTTCATAAATTAAATTTCAATGGGTTTTACCAGTTGAAAAGTATACATTCAACTGTATGGCTTAATCTAGCCACCAGGAAAATTGCTTACTTCACACTTTCATATTTTTAAAAATGTTGCATTATTTGTGCAAATATGAACTACACCGTCCTGAACAATAACAAAAATAGCATACTTAGCTCGTTCTGCCTCATGAATAAACACTGATCCAGGTATCTTTTCATGGTACTGTGCAGACTGCCTTAGATTCAGTTCTAAACATATCTGGGCAAGCCTGTAGAAAATAAACACTTTATTTGTAATTCAGGACAAGGGACAGAGTGCAAACAAAACATCTGGTAAATGTAATTTTGTGATTTAGCAACTGCTGTGGTAAAGGAAATAGATATTGCAAATCTTAACTGCTGCTAGGATTCAAGTAACTGAAACTGTACATTGAACAAATCTGTTAAAGTATGCATTCTGTAATAACAAAGGTATGAAGAATAACATCATTTCTCAAGCATTCTGCCTCAGTATTTACGTAGGAAGATAAAAATAGTTCAGTGCAGTTATTAAGGGTGAAGTAGGAGGGCCACTAATGACTAGAAATGCTCAGAAGGAAACTGCATGAAGAAATTAATGGGAAGAAAAGAAGAAATGTTTCCAGGCCCACACAGCGTAAATTCCAATATACTGAAAAATTGAAGAAGGCTGTTCATTACTTTCTTAACCATTTTCTGAAATGGGAATTATGTTTAAGAACTATAGGGTGGCAGAATCTATATCCCTATTTAATTAAAGGGGAGTGCTATATCAATGTATTATACACTAGTCAGTCTGACCTCAACTGCTGGTAAATTGCAGCCCAACAGTGATAGTTTAGGAAGGTACAGTCTAATCTGAGAAGGTCACTTCGGGAAGAGTAAACTATACCAATTTAAGCAAACATTTCAAAAAACTACTGGTGTTCATAGGACAAGGCATTGGGTGGTTATTTGACACTGCTTGCTAAGATGGTTAAAAGCAGAATTATGAAGCCTGATGCACAGAATATTACAAGGAATATCGTCCTACGCATAGTGAAATAAGCTATGGGGACAGAAAGCAGAATGAAGGGACAAATGTTTGTTTCTCAGTTGGTGAAATATAAATAATATATTACCCAGGGAATTATGTTGACTATCATTGAAAAATAGATGGCATGAACATACCCAAGAGAATTTTTTTTCCCAATTATACTCATTTGTTGTAGATATAAAGGAGTGAGGAAAATTGCAGGTGATTCCTGGGGAATATTACAGGTTTAATGGTCTAATGACAGTGGTAGAAGCACAAGGCAGTTTGAGAACATTTGAGAAAAAATGGTAGTGAAAGGAACTGAAGGTGAATTGCTGGAAATTTTAAGAAAGTGGATGAGAGACAGAAAGGTTTAAGGATGCAGAGCCAGAGAGCTATAAAAAGGGATGGTGAAGGTCACAAAAATGAGAGGTTAATGTTGAAGTTCTGTGACACATTGGTTAAATCATTGTGGAAGTAATATTTGTAGCGCCAATCATTCCATTAAAGCTAGGAATTTATGAGGGCTTATGAGTAAGCAGCATTTGGTAAGTGATATGAAGAACAGTTTGTCATCCGTTGGACATAACACAAGTTGGAGAAGTGGAGGCTGATCAATTCTAAAGGACATAATGCCATGGTTAAGTAGGGGAGGGGGAAATGGCTGAAAAAACGTGGCCTTTGGGCTGAATCTCTTTTTAAATAAACAATTTATATAAATTATAAAGAAAAAATAACTAAAGAGGCAATATAACCATTACTGAAATTATATAACATTCGGAGATAACTAATTACTGCACTTTGAAAAAATCATTAACCTGAGATGGTAAAAATCAGAGAGGCTCTTGCTATCCAACACCTCAGTGGCTATGAAATCTGCCAGCTGAAGAATCGGCAACGTCAGGTGTGTGTATGAAATGGCTTGCAACTCCTTCACCAATAAATCCAGGTAGAATAAACTGTAGGTCTTTCAAAAGGAAAATAAATTAGTTAGTCTTGTGGAACTAGGTTTTCAAACTTATTTGATTATCCAGAATGTATAAATGGATGGATGAGATTCATGTGCAGCTGATATTATTATCCTGCCGTTAACTTCATCATAAACATTAGGAATGGCTTGTAACACAGTGGCATTCTCTCTCTCTCTCGCTGTCTCCCCCCTCAAAGAATTGTAGTTGTCTCTTGCTTGTAAGCGATATTCTTATGTGACTGCTTTTGTCATAACTTTTTCTTCACAGTCGGTTCTGCTATAACGCGTGTTTGTTCAACGCGAATTGGCTTTACCATGATTGAAGAATTTAGATCACTATTTGTGCAAGACGAACTTTCCTTACCTGTATTGGCTATAACGCGATTCCAGCCCCGTTAGTTTAAATGGCGCAGCTATCGCACAATTTCTTCTAACATGAGATCGCACGAAAACGGAACAATCCCGTGATATCAGAACCGAGAATTATTTGTGGCTGTTGTCCAACTAACCCTTATCACACTGCTCAGAAACTATACTCTGTTATCTTTATCTTCCATCATCTTGTTTATATTCCAACTAGCACATCAACATAGTATCGTTGAAGCATTTCCACGATCTTATTCTGCTTTTCATGAAGATTTTTTTTGATTTCAAAAGCAGTCTGACATTATTATAAAGGATTGTTTTGTAGATGCTATGAATTTTAAGACATTTTGATCACTTTTCCCATCAGTTATTAAGCCACCGTAATAAGAAAAAGATTCAACTTGTATCCACTCTTATTTTTCATCTTATGAAATCACGTTCTTTGATATTATCAATGCATACCATTTTCCTGCAGTTTAATGATAATCCACATTTATTACAGGATTTGTTTTTAAAAATTCCGTCCAGGAATCTTCACAAATTTTTGTCTATAACTGCCCCAATTAATTTGCCATCAGCCTAACTCAGATTAATTATATTCTGTCCACCTATTAAGTTTTCTGGCAATTCGAATAGATGTTTTTCAATCATTTCACTTATGTTTGCAAACATCTGGAAAAAGACTGCAATCCTTGTCACACGTTTTTCAAAGCTACTATTATTCATGGTTAATCTTGACTCCTGCTATTTAGCTCTAATATAAATTATGAATCCATCTTCAGTTTTTCCCTTCCATGTCCAAGTTATGTAATATTTTAATCATCTGTCCATGTCTCAGTTTGGTAAATGCCTTGGTGCAAGCTATGAAACAGAAGTATACAGATGTTTTAATTTTTCAATATAGCTTTAAATACAGGCATTGAATTCCTTGCTCCTTTTCCTTCAATTAACCATGTTGTTTTCTGCTATCTCTGGTCTAATACTGCTTCATACTCTCATTTTGATGATTCTTAGAATGATTTAAACTATTAACTGCATGGCTAGCAGTGCCATTGGCATTTTTGAAACATGGTTTTGTGAAATGACTGCAATCTTATACCAATAGCATGTTTTAAAAAAAAAATGTTTTACATGGGATGTAAGCATTGCTAACAAGGTCAATATTTTTGCCCATTCCTAATTTTCCACTAGACAATATAGTGAGTCTTGATCCACTGTAGTCTATATGGTTGTATCAGTATCTGAATCATCACCCATAAAACTTCAGACCACACTGTTGAGACAAGTAATGAATGAAGCACAGAAAAGAAATATTGTGGCTACATGAGCAGGTCATAGACTATGAATCCTGTGGCAAGTAACTCACCTCCTGACTCCCCAAAGCCTGTCTACCATTTACATGGCATAAATCAGGAGTGTGATGGAATACTCCCCACTTGCCTGGATAAGTACAGCTCCAACAACACTCAAGAAGCTTAACACAATCCAAGACAAGGCAGCACATGCAAAATATTTACTCCCTCCATTATCGGTGCTCAGTACCACCACTAGGTGCCATTCAGAAAATGCACTGGAAAAAGTCCACCAAAGCTCTTTACACAGCACCTTCCAAACCTGTGACCACTACCATTTAGAAGACAAGGGAAGCAGATACAGGGGAACTCAATCACCTGCAAGTTCACCTTCAAGTCAAGCAGCATCCTGATTTGGAAATAGATCACTGTTCCTTCAGTGTCACTGGGTCAAAATCCTACAACTCTCTCCCTTGCAGCATTATAGGTGTACCTATCCAATTGAACCACAACAGTTCAAGAAGGCAACTCACTACCACTTTACCAAGGGCAACTAGGGATGGACAATAAATGCTGCCCTCCCTGGTGATGCTCTCTTGGATGAATGAAAGAAAATTTTTTTTGGCAACCTGCATGCAATTTCAGTCTGAGACCACTGGGTGGCACCATAATAGTATGTTGCAGTAGCCAGCTCTGAAGCTCCATTATGTAGAATTTTACAGCATACGGTGGGTTACCAGATTTTAAGTTCTGTTATTTATATTTTTCAGGCAAAAGGGTATATTTACTTTCTAAAGTATCCAACCTATCTCAATATACATTTGCTTCAGCAACATAGGGCTGGATTTTATAGGACGCATGGTCTGCATTCCTTTAAGTAAAATATTAGTGGAGAGCCCACTCAGGGGAAGAATGTCTCCCCCTTCATCATTTAATGATCCACTGTCCATTCATATGTGGAAGGCAGGATTTCCTCTCAGGGATAGGCTGGCAGGCTCTGGGAGAGGCGAGGAAGGGCCTAATCTGAGAGGCTGGAGGTAGGAGGCTGAAATGCTACAACCAAAACTACCAGCTACAAACCCCTGTACAGAAGTACAATGCAAACTCCACCCCTTTCTCTTTAAAACAAGTGCATGATGCTGATGTTGATTTTAAAAGTGGGAGTTTTAAACTGTCAAAATAGTTTCAAAGGCTCCTAAAAACGCATGCAGCTTAAAATCACAGAAAATAATGCTTTCTATACAAAAGTCTTACCTGTGCTCAGACAGCAGTCAATTCTGCCATTTTCTTATTTCAAAATTAAAAGTGACTTCATGATACCATCACTCCATTTTTTGGTGTGATGCTGCTACAGGTGAAAACCCACTACCATAAACATACAACTCTTTAAGGGAAAGGTACAACAAAAGTTAAAGATAAGCCAACAACTACTTTTAAAGCTGTAACAACAAAAAGAAAAACCAACTGCTACAGGTAAAGCGAGAGTAACAAAAAAAAGATTTTAAAGCCAAGAAGGAAAAATAGAAAAAGCACCACCTTGGAATGCAGATTGTTATTCTGACTTTTTAAAGAACATAAAGAGTTAAATAAAAATGGAAAGCAAACAAATAAGAATGAATGGCCACACACTGGCATTCTGTCAAAACGTCAGTGAAAGAAAGAATTAATATTTATGGATCAGCAGATAACTTACAAAGAATGACAAGCAATCAAGGATTAAGAGGAATAAAATCATCATGTATTTCTGACAATGACTGCAATGATCCCAACAAGAATCTTTTTTCAGAATTAGAAGATGAAATTAAAGACGGAATCAATTTCAGAATACACAGACTTGTGCTCATGTCAGTGCCGAGACCAGATGAAACACTGACCAACTTGTAGGCAGGTATCAACAGGAAGATATGGATGTGATTTTAATGAAGCTAACTTTGCTGAAAGGCTTATGGAACTGGTTATTGCCTCTACATCTATCAAAAGGCACTTCTGGGCTAACCCAAAGAACATACCATTGTTGCTCCACTAAAATCAGAAGCACGTTTGAAGCAAACAAGCAGGCCAGCTGCAACTGCAAGTGCTTGAGTCTGGAACAACTACTACAGCCATCAACAGGTTCAGAACAACATCCAGATCTTGAATGAGAGATAACAAGGTGTAGAGCTGGATGAACACAGCGGGCCAAGCAGCATCAGAGGAGCAGGAAAACTGACGTTTCGGGTCTGGACCCTTCTTCAGAAATGGGGGAGAGGAAGGAAATTCTGAAATAAATAGGGAGAGAGGGGGAGGCGGACAGAAGATGGATAAAGGAGTAGATAGGTGGAGAGGAGACAGACAGGTCAAAGAGGCGGGGATGGAGCCAGTAAAGGTGAGGGGAGGTGGGTGAGGTGGGAGGAGTGGATAGGTGGGAGAAAGGACGGACAGGTTAGGGAGGCGGGGACGAGCTGGGCTGGTTTGGGATGTGGTCCCCTTGACCTGTCCGTCTTCCCTGGACTGACCTACCCCCACCCTAACGCCCCACCTACACTCACCTTTACTGGCTCCATCCCCGCCTCTTTGACCTGTCCATCTCCTGTCCACCTATCTGCTCCTTTATCCATCTTCCATCCGCCTCCCCCTTTCTCTCTATTTATTTCAGAATCCCCTTCCCCTCCCCCATTTCTGAAGAAGGGTCCAGACCCGAAACGTCAGCCTTCCTGCTCCTCTGATGCTGCTTGGCCTGCTGTGTTCATCCAGCTCTACACCTTGTTATCTCAGATTCTCCAGCATCGGCAGTTCCTACTATCTCCAAACCTTGAATGAGGTATGTTTGTCTCAGCCACCATGACAGCCTGCATATATCTCAAAGTGCTTGATACTCTGTTTCTGCAAGAGGACGTTGGGTGAAAATGTGTAGAATAAACCTTAAATACAACACAGTCCCTGACAGCAGCATGTGCAAAAAGGCAAACCAAGCGTCAATGCCAAGGAAGTTTCCAAAATTCTGTCCCTGACATACACGCATGTCAACAAAGTAACTTCAATGTTACAGTTTGTAAACCACAATCAGACAGCACATGTTCAAACTGACACACCATATGGGCTCCACTGGAAAAATTTCACTTCCAAAAGAATGAACGACATGCACCATTTGTTAACATGAACACCAGTGCCAGAGCAACTATTATCCCTTTATGCATCTTACACAAAATGCACTCAGGAAACTGGAAAAGCATGATGCAGTCCACTGAAGAAACACTAACCATTTACAATGGGTTCAACATCCTATACATTGGCATTATCTATCTTAAATGCCATATAGCTCTTCAGAATTGACACCCAAACCTTTCACATCATTGAAACACACGGATCTTCTAGCATCAGTCTACCGGCATTCACAAAACTAGATAACATTACAATTCACAAGCTCACAAAACCATCAGTTGCAACAACAAAGACTCCAGACTATAACAATCATCTGATGTATTTTAGTCACACCCAAGCACTGTAGGTTCAACAAGCTACATCAGATGATAGATGGAGAAGAATGAAGGGGGGATCTCATAGAAACCTATAAAGTTTGAGCAGGACCAGAGAGGTTAGATGCAGGAAAGATGTTTCTGCTGGTGGGGTAGTCCAAAACCAGGAGTCATATTTTAAGGATAAGGGTAAATCTTTTAGGACTGAGATAAGGAGAAATTTCTTCACCTACAAAGTCATGGGCCTGTGGCTTATTGCCACAGAAAGTGGTTGAGACCAAAACATTATGTGCTTCCAAAGAGGTAGATATAACTTTTGTGACTAAAAGGATCAAGGGATATGGTGGGGGAGGGAAGGAGTGGGGTTGACAGGATTAGGGTATTGAGCTCAATGATCAGCCATGATCATAATGAGCAATGGATAAGGCTCAAGGAGTCAAATGGCCTACTCCTTCTCCTATCCTCTATGTTTCAATGATGACTAGCTGCAACAGCTCAAAGACATCATCATCTGTAGGTGGCCTGAACTCCCCAAGTTATTATATTCTTTCTGGTCATTCAGAGATGACCTAGGACTTTCAAGAATGTGACTTCAAAGGCAAACATGGTGTAATTCCATTAACTTTATGTCCAGACCTGCTGGACCATACACATTTAGATCACATTGGTACAGAAAAAAAATTGATATAGTCTGTGTATTGGCATCGCATAAATAAGGACATTAATCAAATAATGACGATGTTCAAAAAATATCACACGGTTAAGAGAACCTCTCCTTCCACACAAGATTTGTTCTGAGCCATGCTACACGATTATAATTTATATTTTCCATATCAATGCACATGACTAGATTCTGGTGATTGACTCTTTCACCAAACTCCCTTTGAGAGACGAGTTAATAATGCTACTACTAGTACTAAAACACTCCCTACATACATGCAGACAGACATAAAAATAACATTGATGTGTGTGGAGAGAAATATTGGGAACGCAGTCTGATGGTCCCTCTTCACAGATTTTGCTGATGGAATCTTTTTAGCTTGTCAAGACCTTTCATTTGATGCTTTCTGGCCTCAGGTACTTTCACTTCTTTGCAGGAGGTGCAGAGTAATTGCTTCACAACTTATTAAGTCTCTGACTAATTGGTTAAAAGCAACAGTTTACAGCAACCAGTGAGGGAAAATCAACTGGCTTCCTACAGGCTTTAAGTGTTTTTGTTAACTGCAGAGATAAAGTCAGCACCTTTCTCGTTCATATCCACAAAGCTGATAAGGTACTGGGGAGGAGCCATAGTTGTTGGCAGAAGGCCTTTGTCATCGATAACTTGTCATTACTCCACAGACCAATTAACTACTTGTTACTGGCCAAATCTTATTTTATACATACACTCTGGTGCCAGTTTGTATGCAACCATATTCTCCTCCACTGGCTGAACAAACAACATTGTAAACAGCACTCCGAATGTGCGCTGGTACCTTGCTTTTAAATAACAACATGCAGCAATCCCTTCCACAATCCTTACATTTTAAAAGTCCTTTTCCTATTCCAGTCCACAATCAGACATAGAGAAAAATAAAAAGAAATACATTGGCTGCCAAATTTAGTTTGTTCAGTGTACCACAACAAACTGTGTCTAAAAACAGTCTATTGTATTCTAAGCTACTCTTCAAAGACATGGAGGATTTGGGATGTTCAACATATTGCCACTTCTCCTCACTACTGTTTGTCAAAAGGTCTCATGGAATGCACTTTTCACACCATAAGACTCATCATTAATTGTTAATTAGTATGTCAAGATTTTCAGATAAACCTATGTGCTACCCCTTAAGCAATGGTTTATCCTCATAAACAGTTCAAATGTTTTGGAGTCAAATCACAGTTTTTATCTCCCACAATCTTACCACCCAATGTACATGATGCCTTGTTGGAAAGAATGGGACAAAATCTCACAAGAGTATGATCACCAGGCATGCAGACAATTATCCAATTCAAACCAGGACAAAGCAAACATGTTTGAGATTTTCACAAGAATACATGGGTTCATGGGAAAATACTATGCTGTTATGTCTAGTCTCTAACTGTGTAATGAACAATGCTCAAGTGTTGCAAAGATGTGGATGACGTATCTGGACTCCATATCATCAAACACCGGTCATAGAGGATGGCAACACTGAAACTGAAGGTATTGGGCTAGACAAAAATCTCACATTTACAACTTGCATCCACAATAACAAAAACATCATCGGCTGAAGCTACAATATCAAGTTGTATTCACAATTGGTCATATATCTATCAAGGAATTAATGTACAGAGGTAATTTATGTGTGTGCATCATTATACATGTTCATCAGCAAAAATGTTCCTTTTTTTTAAAGGGAAAAAAGAGATATGTATAATGGTACAGCTCCCAGACCAGACAGGTCTACACCTTTAAGACAGTTACAAAACATCACAACATGTTCAGTCACCCATGTCTATACCGTGTACAGTAACATCAGTGAACACAGAACCGAGATTATGTGTATAAGCCTGTGAAATGGTAGCTTTGTAAATAGTCAATTTGGGACAAAATTATTAGTCACATGGACAAAAGAGAGTTAATTAAGGAAAGCCTGCATCTCTTGAGATAGACAATTGTTTAACTAACTTAATGTAGTCTTTCGTTGATGAGAAAACAGAAAAGGCTGATCGGGGCAATGCTATTGATATGACGTACAATATCTTCCAGAAGGCATTTAGTATGTGTTGCACAACACAGTTAAGTTACAGCTCATGGAGTAAAAGGGACTGTAGCAACATGAATACAAAACAGGCAGTGTGATATGAAACAAAGTAATGGTTAATTAATGTTTTTATTCTAGCTGGAAGAAAATTGGTAGCACAGTTCTTCAGGAGTCAGTGATGGGATCTGTTCTCTTCCTATTATATGATAATGATCTAGATTATAGTGGACAGTACTCAAATGCAAAATTTGCAGATGACAAAAAACTTGAAAGCATTGTCATCTGTAAAGAGGACAGTGTAAAACTTCAAAAGGACAATGACAAATTGGGGGTGGGTGGATAATTGACAGATAAAGTTCAGTTTGAGGTGATACATTTTGGAATGAAGAACATGGAAAGACAATATAAATAAAGGATACAACTCCAAAAGGGGTGGAGGAGCAGAGGAATCTAAGTGAATCTGTGCATAGGTCATTCAAGATGATAGGACAGGTTCAGAGAGCAGTTTAATAAATTGATAGGGTTACATTATCCTAGATACAGTATCCTATGCTTTATTTATAGGGGCATAGAATACAAGAACAGGGATGATATGTTGAATTTCTATAAGGTACTAATTCAATCTACTGAGTACCAAGTCCATCACTGGATGCTGCATTTTATGAAGGACGTGATTGCATTAGAGAGTGAGGAAGAGGTTTATGGGAATGGTCCTGAGATAAATAATTACAGTTATGAAGATAATATGAAGAAATTAAGATGCTTTTCCTTATTGTAGACTAAAAAGTGATCTGATAAATGTTTTCAAAATCATGTTAGGTGTGAACGGCGTAAATAGAGACAACATTTTTCCACTTGTGAAAGGATCAAAATCAAGAGCACAGATGTACAGTATCAAGTAAAGCAGGTAAAGGTGATATGTGCAGAAATGTTTTCAAGCAACATATGGTTAGGTTTAGAATGCACTACCTTAGAATGCAGTGGGGGCAGGTTCATTTGAGGCATTCAAAATAGAATTAGATTATTCTTTGAAAAGAAACAACATTCGGGGTTTTAGGGGGAAAGACAGAAGAATAGCATTAAATGATATCCTCATTTGGACGTCCAGCATAGATAATGGACCAAATGACCTCCTTCCACAGCGTAATAATTCTGAGATTCTGTGGGAAATCTTAGGGATGTAAAAACCATGTCTTTTTATCTTTGTGCTTTACAACCATGGATTGAAACAAGAAAGAACTGTTTGAACTCCATTTGAACGAGGATGGATGCATATTCTTAAAGGAGAGAATTTGATACCTGTTGTGAACCCTTTTTGTGTAGCTGTGGGTTCCAGCAATGTGATGAGCTGGTGCCAAAGTTTGTTTACAAGTGAACCTGATTGGTTTGTAGTCTAGGGACCAATTATCAATGATAAAGTCCCTCTATCGGCTAACAACAAGGTGACTGGTTGTCAATTAGCTGATAGTGTGGGCTGTGAGTAAGGAAGATAGAAGCTAATCAGAGCAGGAGAGAAACCAGCAGATCTGCTGCTGCCAAAAAACCCACTCTCAGTCCTTTGCAACACCCCTTTACAACAGAAGAAAATCAACTTATCTTTCCTTCAGCAGATGCTACCAGCTGTGACACTGAATTGGGTAAGTCACATATGTTTCGTAAGTGAACAGGCTACCCTGTGCCTCTTGTACAACAGTGGAAACATTCGAAAAAAGATCGAGGAGAAGCCTTTGAATCAGCGATAACCATCATAGCGGATCTTGTTTCTGCAGACAACTGAACTATTTTATCAGTTTTCCCTCCACCTATGCATTATTTTTACTATTTATGTTGACTGTCTTTGTAAAGGGGTGTTTACAAGTCATTTAGAGATAAAATTGTCAAGTTTGTTTAATTTCGTTTAACTATTTAGCTGTAGCTAGAATCTAATGACCTGTAACAAATAAAAATTTCTTGTCCAGTACAGAAAACTGGTTTCTGATTTCTATCAACCTTGGTATGAAAATCAGCTGGCTTGGGGAATTTGCACATTTCTTTTAAAAATTTTAACTTCTGTGATGACTCCAGGAATAATGGGGTTTTATTTACACTACCCCACTGAGTCATGACAGGGAAGATGTTTGTGTTTTTTAATGAGTCCAAAATTAGAGATTCTGGGTGACATAGTGGTTCAGTGGCTAGCACTGCTGCCTCAAGGCGCCAGGGACCCAGGTTCGATTCCGTCCTTGGGCAACTGTCTGTGTGGAGTTTGCACATTCTCCTGGTGTCTGCGTGGGTTCCCTCTGGGTACTCCGGTTTCTTCTCTCAGTCCAAAGTTGTGCAGGTTAGGTGGATTGGCCATGCTAAATTGTCCAGTGTTCAGGGATGAGTAGGTTAGGTTGGTTAGCCACAGGAAATGCAGGGTAAGAATGGAGTAGAGGGTGGGTCCGAGTGGGATGCTCCTCAGTATGGTATGGACTCATTGGGCCAAATGGCCTGCTTCTGCCCTGTAGGGATTCTAGAGATCATAAATATACAATCATACATGAATAAAAACCAAGAAGGATTTTCCAGAGTTGTGAGAATATAGAATTTATTACTTCATGTTCTGAATAGCATATAAGCCTTTAGGAGAACCTAGATAACTCCACAACAGAAAGTCATTCAGATGAACCTTGATGGGAAGAACAGGTTCATAGAGTAACAGAAAACAGTAAATCAAGAAATTAAGCTGGCAACAGGCAAAAAGGAAGTTATTTAATGCAGCAATGTGCACAACAAAAACTGAAGTAATTAACGAAGCAATGGGTACCGACAAGTTCATAAATTAGGAGAGCAGTGTTTAAATCAATAAATCAGTGAATCAATGAAATAGCAGACAACAGGAAGTTTATATATCTGTTCAACCTTTACTGCACAACATGCCATCCCATATCACTGGCAATTTACTTTTCCAAGCACTAGAAATATACTTACTAACTGTAAGGGCAAGTAAGACACTCTAAAAGACTCTTTTAGTTTGAAGAGATCCTGTTACCTCACTTGGAAAATTGGAAAGTGTAAACAAAATATTCCACACTCTCATAGATGTCAAAGTTGACTTATGAAAATATCTAATTAACTGGCACAAAATTTATAATTTCTCCCAAATTCCAGAAATATTTTAGTTACTTACAGGTCTCAGGAAACTTTTCTTGTTGATCAAGCTGCAGCTTGAGCCCCTCTTAAATGTATCTCGAACTTCACTGGGGCATACAAAATTTGCCCACTCCTCTGGATTAGTAGGCATCACTGCAGGCAACATTTTTAATTTGCCCTTATCTTGAGCCTCCAATGCTGACTATTAGAGAAAATAAAACTCCAAAAATTAGGAACTGCTACAATGTTCCCATTATATTGATAGTCTTGAAACAAACAAACAATTCTGCCCTGCTGTACATCCCAAATTTCTTTCTTCCCTCCATTGGCTCTGGTCCTTGGAATTCCGTTTCTCACTTCTCCACAACTCTCTCCCCCTTTAAGATGCTACTAAAACCTAAATCTTTGACCGTACTTTTGTTCACTTGCCCTGATACCTTATGTGGTTTGGTTTCAAATTTTGTCCGGTAAGGTAAAAGGTAAAGTCATTGTATTCCTACCAGACCACAGAGCTGCTCTCTCATTAGAGAGAGCGATGACTAGTGTGGTTTAATGTGAGGGTCACTATGCCCCAGGTTAGGGGAGAGGTTGAGAAGGACCGTGGTAACCTCAGCCACTGTAGGAATTGAACCCACACTGTTACTCTGCATTGCAAACTAGCCATCCAGCTAACTGACCCCCTTTATCCAGTAACAGTTCTGCAACAAGTCTTTACTTATACCATGCTCATGGCAACATGTATACTTATATAAGAGACACAAATTGTTGTATTTCACAATTTATCACAAGATTGACAATTACTCTTTAAACAGAGTGTAATCTACCATCAACCATGTCTTCTGGTCACTGAATTCTCTTGTTCAGTCCAAAAGGAAATGAAATTACTCTTAAGGTTTTGGAGTAGAAATTTTGGAAATGAAATTAATTCTGCTGTATTCAGTTTGTGAGGCTAAAACCAATTGTCAGAATTTATCACGAGATTATATAGAAGCAAAAATGTGCAAATTAATGATGGCACAAATACTAAAAGGCAATAATAATGGAATCTTGTAAAGAAAATTAAGCAAACTTCAGAATTTGCTTTTAAAGTTTGAATCAAAGGACATTCCTCAGCCCCTGTACTGCATATTCCTGCTTATCCTGAGCACTATTAGCATCCTAAGACGTTCTTCAAGTTAGGTAGAAATTCAGTTCTATGGTAACAGCTAAAAGTCACTGGCTCAGGCAGGTCAGCCCAGATAAAGGCTAGTAGCAGAAAAGGCATCCTGATGGAAAGTCACCCACCAAATCTGAAAATGATGCTTGTTATGAAGGGGTGAGATAGAAGCAGCATGATAAAACAAAAAACATAGATAAAGCTGAAAGGGAAAGGAAATAGAGTAGGTAACAGGCACAAGACCATCATTTTGTCCGTGTAACAACTGGCACACTGCAGTCTTCATCTAATACCTCTCTGGGTAAACTCATCCACAAATATCACGACTCTTCTGTAAATATATAAACAGAATCCAGCAAAAGACAAGATCAGATTTTAGTTGAGAATTGGGTGTAAACCAGGTGCATGCCAAGAGATGCTACGTTACCTTGGCTATACCCGTACAGTCAATGAACCTCATCTGGTGTTAAGTGTTGTGCTATTGGTGCTGTACCTAAACCAAACCAGATTGAGCTGCAAATCTGAGCTAACTGGGAAACATAGAATTATATTTCGCATAATGTGTGTTAAATAAAAAATAATTCAATGTTTTTCTTCAGGTTTATTGCAGATTACCTCTCTCTTGCCCTTTGATTTATTTGACTTTGTTCCTGTGTCAGTACGGATCATTGAAATAGCTATAGATAATTGTTTCATAACTGTCTCTGCTGCTGTCAATGATACCTAAGTTTAAAATGTTAGGAAACAAAAAAAAAAGTTAAGAATAATCAATTACAATGACTTAGCTTCAAATTGAAGCTATTTTCAACAGTCAGACAACATCTTTGCTTATTTAGTTTTATTCATAAACAAACAAATTAGACTGTTATATAGGAAAAGTCAAAGACAAAAGGAAAGAGGAACAGACTGAGATTATATACCGCTTGCATGACCTCAAGATAGTTCAAACTGCTTCATAGCCAGTGAATTACTTTTGCATACATCAAAGTTGTTCAAGCAGTAAAGAGGTAATAATCAGATAATCAAGAATTAGGTGCATTTGTTGAGGTGTAAATAATATTCAGGACACTGGAAAACTATACTTTTATTCAAAAAGCTAAATGATCCATTACTTCTGAGGAGAAAAGGAGCAGAATTCAGAGCAAAATAACGAATGTGGTGAATAAATCAAACTTAGCTTTGTGCAAGATCAAGAATTCTATGTGAAAATTTAGAAGCTCGAGTCCATAACAAAAGACCAGATACTGTATTTGAGGCAATCCAACACAGACAAGAGTATAAAGTAATAACAAATGTGGAGGTCAAAAATCTCTGCATAATCGGACTTCAGAAAGTAGATTTCTGTCCAGGACCAAACACCAGCAGAGTAAATGTGAGTCCTTGGCTATATATGTAATTTTTAGACAATATTATGGACACTGTAGGCTAGAACAGGTTGCCTGCTACTGCAATGCAAAGACAAAGCTTAAAAATGTAATTTGGCATAGCAACACAGTAACAACAACTGCCATCTCAACAAATAGGGGAGGAAATGAATCTCATAATTCACTGCATAAAACTTAGCCAGAAAAGTCTGGTTTCCAAGGAATTGAGCAAAGGGAGAACAGCAGCAGGCTCTCAGATTATTTTCCGGGATCGGGGCAGTTTTAATGCTCTCCCTGGTCCCACAGTTAAATAAAAAAATTATTATTTATCTGTTTGAATGGTCTTCAGTGATTCCTTTAAAGGACCACCAGTTTAATTACACTTGTGAGCCACACCACTGCTTCCACTCCACAAAGTGGAAAATCAAAATCGAAATGATGTCCTAGATACATTTTTGCAATTTAAATTTATTAAAATGGCTTTAACCTATTTGAGGGTGAGCACTCTCCGTGTATATAGAGATGCATTCAAAGTGCATCCAGCAAAGCTCTGAAATTAAATTGGTGTAATGTGCTAATCCATGATCACTCCAGTCACCCAAAAACGTAATAAAATAAAACAATTCCATTAAATCAGACTGGTCAGATTAAATCAGACTTTGTTTCAGTTGACATATATGACTGTTAGAAGGTTCATTTATACAAAATTGTTTTGATTATTGCTTTTTCAAATAGCCTTCATGTGAGAGTATAAAGCAGATTACATATATCGTAATTACATAATGTATAAGTATAGTACAGGATTCATGCAGCACTTACCTGCCATATGCACATAACATAACCATATGCCATTAAGCAATGCTGCTTGCATGATTCACGACCTGCTACTATCGCCATTATAGTTTGTGCAATCACTAACGTTTCCAGTTGTCTCACATCTTGTAAGTTTTCTAAGGATGGGTTAGTGTCAATAGATTGTACTCCAATCAACTGTTGACGTTTTGTCGGAACCAAGTTGTCAATTTTTGATTGATTCTCCTTTTCAAAGTGGTCTTCTGAACATGAAAACAAAACAAAAACAATAAATATGATGTCTATATCACCCAAAAACAAAGCTTAAGTAGCAAAATTTTGATGATTTTAAACGGACATAGTAGCCTTCACGTTTTAAAAGACATCACATGATGGCGTGAATTTGTTCGCAACAAGTGGAATTGCAACTTGTGTTTTTTGTGCACTCGTGGGATGGCACCACGTAACTCAGGAAACACTTGGCAGATCTGGTATCATCTATGAACAGAGAAACGATTAATACTTTAGGTCTGTGACCAATCAGAAAGTGAAAGATCACAGAGCTGAAACGTTCACTGTTTTTCTCACCACTGATGATGGCCAAACTTGTTTTCCACTATTTTGCTTGGGTACTATTTTGTACAGTCATCAGTTCAGCGCTGGACTGATGACTGTGGGCTGAATCTTATCAGGTTTGGAACAATGTGGGCTATGCTATGAAACTGGGAGAATTATGAGAAAAGTCAAGCATTGCCTCTCTCAATTTTGAGAACAACTCACTGTATTTTCTAATATAGTTCTGGGGGTCGAGACAAGATTCTTGCTCGGCACTGGCGAGATATCTATTAAGGAGCAATTATTGCTTGTTAACAGGCCTATTAACCTCAAATGTGCCTCATAAATATACAGTTTTCTATCCTACCATCTGCCATGTGGAAACTGTACATTCATGAGGCCAGATTAGGCCAGGCATTTCTGACAACTTTCACTTGCTCTTCTGGGCTGCCAACTTGGAAATCCAACAGCAAAACTCAGGGCAAACTCAATAAGCAGCAGCTGCCAGCCCCACTCCTCCCTCACCAAACAATCCATGGACATAGGCATCCAGCCTCCCTGCTCATGGCACATCTCTAATCCACTTCAAAACTGCACATCAAAGGGCACACAAGCAACCATCAGTGCTGCAAAGACACTTATGTGCAGAGACAAACACCCAGCTCTCAGGCTGGACCAGGCTGAGTCTCAGGCTGCTTGTTCACTCACTCACTATGATCCTAGCTGGATGTTCACAGCATCTCATTCTGGCCTTGGCCTGTCTTTGTGCGTTATGGCCCCTCAGCTAGAGCTACCAGGCTCACAATGCTCCTTCTTTAACATAGACACAGTCAGGAAGTTTGTTACGATTGTCAGAAGTCCTCAGTCAAGGCCTTCGGTCAGGATGTCACAGCACACCATGTCAAGGGCAGCCTCCAGTGTCAGTCCAGGGGCTTCGACACAGTCAACCAACCATTCAGGGTAGGCAGGGTCAGGATACCCTCCTCGTAAGAGGTAAAGATTTCAATGTCAGCCACCCTGCCAAATATCTTGGTTCTTCCTGCCCTACTGGGAGCTGTTCCTCCTGGAGTGACAGAAAGGGAGATATTGATGGAGGTAAAAGTGACTGACACAGTTGTTAGTACTGGTGGAGGTGGGGGAAAGGTGGTGAGATGTTCAGTGGGAGAGAGTAGAGGGCTGGTGGGTTAATGTCTGATGGGTTAGGATGGATGGGAGCAAATGAGAGATGACTCTGAACGCAGCAGTGAGAAGGTTAGAGCATGAGCCTTGATGGTGGGTCGGTACAGTAGGTAAATTATAGAGAAGGGAGAAATGTTACAATGTCAGTCAGGATGGTGGTTAAGATGATAACTTGAAAAAAGGTTGAGCAACCATTATGAAGTCCTACAGCAGACAGCAGCAACAAGCTGACACTAGAAATTGGTCTCTAAACTCTGGGTTGAAATTGAGCAGGTTTCTCGCTTGGATCTGGGTAACGTAAATGCTAGGTCAATGATGGTATTCCACATAGGCCTGAGTTTTCGCTCACAGATCAGGAGCATCATTTCAGGACAATAACCAGCTCCACAAATCCAAGCATGGAGTATGTTCCCCAGATGGTCAGGTTTGCATTCCAGAGAAGTGTACTGAAATAGACATACTTTTAAATGCCTATTCATGTCTATATTTCACAATATCAAAGAGCACTTGGCTTTTCCCAAAGGTGTCCTGGAACCTATCTAAAAGGGCATCTTGACTCTCCAAGGAACTGCACTAAGTATATACCTCCTCCTGTTGCGACTAATGTGCACAAGTTATGTTTTGGACTTCCCACTGATTAGGTCTGACTGAAGGCCTAAAGGATTAGGTGTAGACCATCCTTTAGATAGGCTAGTCAAGTGGAGAATTGATGCCATTTTTGAATACCAAATTGACATCCAATTGGTCAGGGTAGATCAGCCCCATCTTAAAATTTCCATGCTTGAAAAATATGTATTCAGCCAACCTGCTTCCTCCTTAATCTCCAAACTTGGTTTCATGCTCAGAAGTAAATCCACAGCCCAGTCCAACTGGCAGTAAGCATCACTTTGAGGAAATCCATTGCAATACAGCCACTCACCAAACACAATCAGTTGGTTGATTTTCTGCCAGTTACTTTCTGGATTCTGAAATATTATCATTCAAAAAACATTAACAAATGCAACAATACTTGCAACTACACACAAGAGCATTCTCATGAATAAGTACAGATCTCAAACACACATCTGCAACAGTGACATGGAGTTTATGCCCTTGGACTAGGGGATTGGAATCAAGGAATATTTGAGTGGGCTTGGATAAAGGAGAACTTGGCAGAAGAAAGAGAAGATATGACAGCGAGAGGTGGTGTGCAAACACAGAGTCATACAGCACAGAAAACAGACTCTTTGGTCCAACCAGTCCATGCCGAACATAATCCCAAATTAAACTAGCCCCCACCTGCATGCTCCTGGCAAATATCCCTCCAAACCTTTCCCATTCATGTATTTATCCAGATGTCTTTTAAATGTTGTAAATGTGCCCACATGCACCACTTCCTCAGGAAGTTCATTCCACACGTGAACCACCTTCTGTGTACAGAATTTGCCTCTCATGTCTTTTTTAAATCTTTCTCCTCTCACCTTAAAAATGTGCCCCCAGTCTTGAAATCCCCCATCTCAATGAAAAGGTACCTACCATTAACCCTATCTCTACTCTTCATAATTTGATAAACTTCTAGAAGATCACCTCTCAACCTCCCATGCTCCAGTGAAAAAAGTTCCAGCCTTTCTTTATAACTCAAATCTTCCATACCCAGCAACATCCTGGTAAATCTCCTCTGAGCCATTTCCAGCTTAATAATATCCTTCCTATAACTGGGTGACCAGAATTGGACTGCACTGGGAAGAATTGGGGTTAGAATCATTAGGAAAATCTTTGGTAGTGAGAAACATGATGAATGGGTGTTTGATGATGTGCCACAATGCAAGAATTTGAATGAAATTAAAAACATGATACTCCTCTTACACTGCATATTGTTTTAATGACCAAATGCACAAAATACCTTCAAAACATCTATTGAATTTTGGTAACAAGTTAATTGATCTGTAATTTCTTTTGAGAAAACTGCTACACGGTGCCACATGTAAGATACATATTCTTCGCTGTCATCCTTCAATTTCTGCATGTCCATGCTGATACCGTGACTAAGTCTTGTATTCACCATAATTCTGTGCTTGAAGAGAAGCCTTCAAATAGAGAGTAATAGAAATAATTTGTGAATTACTGAAGTGGTTTCTAGATTTTTAATCAATACTAAAACTTGAATGCTAATTGCAAACATGAAATTTTCATTATGAAGTGGTGTTTTTGTCTAGGGCTGAACTTTTGACATTTTTTATTGCTAGAAACAGCATAGAAAGTTCAAAGATTCAATGCTATTCCTCAAAGAAAAAAAAATGAGCTCACAAACCCAAGACTAGCAAGAGGTGCAATATGTGCATGGAGTCTACACAGACCAGAGCCACACTCTCCCAAGCCACCATCCGATTAGGGACATGGGGTCACAAAAACTTGGTACATTGTTTCTACTTTCATTCATGCCCGCAGGATTAACTTTTATTGGATCATGACTTATTTTTACTTACAGCCTCTGTTTACATCTGGGCATATCCCGAATGGCATCATCTAACACTTTCAGCCCAGCTTTCCAATCTCCTTTATTTATATAAATGTGGAATAAAAGGCCATACAGTGCTGCCACTAATTTCAGATCATCTTCAGGATCATCGACAGCTTGAAACAAAAATATAATCAGGTATAAGTTATTACACATCTACCAGATGTACATAGATCAGAACAAAATACTATTAGACTTTGTGTTTATTTAGCATTTTAGTATTGTAAAATGTCCCACTACATTTCAACCAAGCATAACAAAATAAAATACACAGATTTGAAGGAGGAAACATTGGGATACGTGACCAAAAGCTCGATAAAAGGGACAACTAATGACGTGACTCTCTTGTTTGATTCGTAGGATATGGGTGGAATGGAACAAATAAAGGGCAGTCCTACTCATTTGGACAAGAGAGAAAGGAAAAATAAAGAAAGAAAAACAAATAAAAACTGAAAGAGCTGCAAATGCTGTAAATCAGGAACAAAAACAGAAGTTGCTGGAAAAGCTCAGCAGGTCTGGCAGCATCTGTGAAGCAAAATCAGAGTTAATGTTTCAGGTCCAATGATCCTTCCGCAGAAAAACAAATCATATAGCACATTTCACAAACTCAGGTCATCACAAAGCACTTTAGACGCAATTCACTAATTTTGAAATGGTCATTGTTGTAAGATAGAGAATGCACAAGTCAATTTTAGATACAGTACATTCCCACAAACTACAATGTGTTTATGAGTGGATAAAATGTTGTTTTTAGTATTGGTCATTAATGTGGTCAGGAGATCAGGGATAAAAACTCTGTTTTACTTCAGAACTTGGAAAGCAGACACAACCTTGGTTTAGTAGCTCATCCAAAAAGTGGCACCTCAACAATGCAGCAATCATTAAGGCCTACACTGTAATGTCTGTCTAGATTTTTGTGCTCAAGCCTCTGAAATAGAACTTATACCCACCCATTCTGGTTCAGATATAGGAGTGCTACCCAATGACTCATAGATGGTACAGGGAAGGGATAGAATTTCAACATCTCATAGACAATGTGTAGAAAATCAGTGTCGTTTAAAAGAAAATGAAACAACAGGGCAAAAAAAAATTCTGGTGGTCATGAACAAAATTGCCAATGTAAAATAAGAAACCAAGATGAAGATTTTTGGTGATATCAAAGCCTTGGTTTCCTGGTTCACATCAGCAGAGGTTTCTGGCTAGTAAGATCATTAGCCCCCTATTTAATTCATTTCTAAATAAAATTAGTAAGTAATATGTCAATCCATTGAGATGTGACTCCTAAGGGAGATAAAGGAAAGAATTTAGGCGAGGTGACAGAGTTTCCCCACACAGTAGGAGAATCAGTTAAAACCCCTCATTGCCTTCCCATTAAGGCTCACCGTAGTTTAATTGTAATCAGGCACTTACCTGGACAGCATATCTCAATTAGGTCTTACACTGGGCAGAAATCCCATCTTGAGAGCTTCCAGGCAACCAGAGGTGTAATAACCGATGCCTGAAAAGCGCAGAAGCCTTCACCAGAGATCAATGCTAGATCTCTGGAGATAGGCGAGTAGGAAGATGGAGGTCATGAGGACAGCGTCGCTAGCAAGGGGACTGTGGGCCAGGGGGGGAATGTGAAAGTAGTGATGGCTTTCAATGGCAGCCCCTTCCCAATGCACTGTTAATTAATCATGAGGAATCTCAACGCCGTCCCCATGAAGCCTAAGGAAATACTTTTAGAAGACATGGGAGATGCACATATGTCCCATTAAATCTATTAGCCATCATTAAATCCAAATAGGTTGAAGGAGAGTTATTCAGCTTGTTCATGAACCTAACTGAACTGCTCCATTCTGGTGGGAATCCTCCATTGGGCCCTTGTTGCTCCCCGATAAATGTGGGATAATTTTCTAGTCACCAGAAATCAGATGAGGGGCATCCCACCTAATTTCCCTGATCCTTCCTGTGCCTCACACTTGCTTCAGTGGATTCCATTAAATTCCACCCCATGTCTCAGTAGAGGACAAACACAAATTGGAAGGGGCACTTTAAAAAGTGCTTTGTTTCAGAATTTACAAGATTGAAAGCTACTGAGGAGGAGGCAAATCTTCAGTTGGGTAAAGGTGAAGTGAAATACCCAATATGAAAGGGAAACAAGTTAGTTAAGTTAAGGGAAGATTCAAACCCAAATGACAGGAGGAATAACAGAGACCGGTTCAGGAGCAAGCATGGGGTTAAATTCTCCAAATAAAGTGCCTGCATTTTGGGAAATTCACGATCTTTTAAAATTCCAGACTTTGCCACAGTGCACTCTCAGGTTTCTTGTAGAGCGATTGGGTGTGTAAAATAATGGTTTGATGTCATAGTGATTTGAAGGGACGGTACAGTGTAGATGAAACAAACGCTGCCCGACATTGAGGACTCAAGAATAAAGAAACATTACTTACAAGCCAAGTATGCAAGCAGAGCAGGAGAAACTTACTTTACTCAGGGGGCGGGAAGGTTATGTACCTCAGAGTTAGAGGTTGAAGCAGAGACCATGGTAACATTTAAGAATAATTTACTTGGTGATTTAAAAAAAAAGAGAAATGAAAGGAAAAGATAATAGAATGATAGATTAACTGGAACTACTAGCTCACGAGGAGGATAAACATCAATGTCAACTAGCTGGGGCAAAACACCCAATTTTGATGCTGCAATTTTCATGGATGAACATTGTAACTTGACTGAACTGAATTCAATTATTTATCGTTTAAACAAATTAAAGAATTATCTCACAGTTTAATGCAGAGCGATGCAAAACAAAAGACCAACATATAAATATAAAACAATGAAATTTAAATTTGTATTCAGGCTTATTTGTTAATTGATTTCAACCCGGTGACAACATTGAAAGAAGGCATTGCGAGCTCAGCACCCCTCTGTGATTTATGATTAATTCAGCAGAAGCGATAGTGTGAGCTATAAATCCCCACCCCATTTATTATCTATAACTTCCTGTTCATGATCTTGACTATCAGAAAGGAAACCTATGAATCGCCAGTTGTGTGTGTAAAGGAGTGTTGGGGTACGTGAACGTGCGCATTTCACTTGTTCCGAGTTCAAGATCCATTTCTGTTTTGTATTGCTTTAATCCAAGAATTTGCAAATCATTTCCTCAGTTTTCACTAACATGTTGATAATGCTCCTTGTGCAAAGGGAAGTTGTTGTTGTTTAACTTTTGAATTCTGAATCATTTCTTCCTTTTCTTCTTCCTGCTGGTCAAAATGAAAAGACAATGCAGTTATTAAAAAAATATATATTTTGTGAAATCATTGTATATATTGAATATATTGATAGATTAGGCTTGATGAAAAAATGTCACATTCTCAAGGCACGTATTTGGTTGAACAAATTTGTCATTTCACTCATCAACTGCGCATTGACGAATTGGAAGCTCTTAGGATGCATTAAAGCATAACTGTGCCAGGTCTTTGAAAGAGCTGCTAAATTTATCCTGCACTTTTGCTCTTTCCTCTTCACAATGTAAATATTTTCCTTTCCATGATTTATCGGATCTCTTTTTGAGAGCTGTTTTGGTGACAGCAGCAGGGTAAGGATTCAGGTCAATTGTACACCAAAAAAGACTGGTGGCCCAGGGTATACCTGTAGGACCACGATTAGCAATGCGATAAAAGCTTTCAAAATTGATTATTCATGAATCACGGTTTTCAGCATTGAAATTTGTGTCAAATCTGAATTAAATGTCAGTATTTATGAGGCCCACTGTAGCTTCAGTGGGCAACCCATTAATTGTTCAAAATGAGGAACTCAAATCGGAGAGGCCAAGATTAATTCAACATTGCATTAATCCGTCATTTTCACCTCTCACCCACACCATTCTACCAGGAGAGACAGGGTTAATATCGGAGGCATTGTTGAAATTCCTTTGGGGATCTGCCATTCTTCTGTCATAATGCCAATAACACATTGGCTGGCATCTTGCCAATATGGAGAAGATTCAGTGTATCAGTTTGTATTTCCAGATGTTTCCTTGCTGTCTTGTAACGGTATGAATGTTTTGTACACTCCTTACTAGGCAAATGCATGTAGAATGGGGGTGGGGGAGAGAAGAAACACTGAGAAGCTAAATGAAAAGAGACATATAGGAGATAACAAAGTGTACAGCTGGATGAACACAGCAGGCCAAGCAGCATCAGAGGAGCAGGAAGGCTGACGTTTCGGGCCTAGACCCTTCTTCCTAGACCCT
>NC_063351.1:18156312-18231364 GCF_021869965.1 Rhincodon typus | reverse complement strand
TCTGCCTTCCTACTCCTCTGATGCTGCTTGGCCTGCTGTGTTCATCCAGCTCTACACCTTGTTATCTCAGATTCTCCAGCATCTGCAGTTCCTACTATCTCTGAAAGGTTTTTGACATGCCAGGTTTACATTTTTATGGCATTTAGCCCCCATTTGTACTCTGATCTCTTCCTTCCTAATTTGACAATATAAATTCTTCCCATCATTTCTGATGTTGTGTGCAATTAAATGCTGCCATTATAGCCACCTAGGAATATTTCAAAACATGCCAAGGGAATCTCCCATATAATTAGAAAATTATCAACTTTGTAATGAAAATCTGTAGGCACTATGATCCAAAGCGGAAATAAAATCACCTTGCACTCAATTCAAACGTTCTGATGGCGGAGATGCGCATTTCGCTGTCTCCAGCTGCATTTTTCATCATGCTCTGCCCTTTAATACTAGCAGCAACACTCAGCAACTCTTGCTGAACCTTGTAATTATGCCTGTATACAAGACAAAGAAAACTTTACTTTTTAATTCATGTAAATATACACAATGGTTATTTATCAAAAACCTTTGCTTCAATTAAAGAGCATTGCAATTTCACAAGTTGGGTAAGTTCATTTGCTCAGTGGGACACTCAAGACCAAAGAGTCCGATTTAAATCCTGCTGGGTTCACTCAGCTTTTCATTTATTCAAGGCAAAGTAATTCTGTCACATAAACAACAAAAAAGCAGTGTGTAACATATTAATGCATTGTCTCCGGAACATGTAAACGTGGAAGTAGAGAGCTGGTCGGCACCTATCATCTTCTGCAAAGAACCTCTCACTGGATTCATTGTTTAAATTCATTTCTGAGACTCCAATGAAAATGTTTTCGTTCTGCACGCAACAAAGTACCACTCGAAATAAACACTGGCTTCCCAATTTCTCAGCTTAATAGTTAGTAACAAGGGAGAACCCAAGAGAGTTATGGTGAGGTACAGCTAGGTGTAATTAGTATACATGTGAAAACTAACATATTTCGGATGGTGGTATTCCTATTTTGTGTTGACACCTCATTTTTCACCTCATGAATGCCCAGTCTTCAGTTGCAAGACCTGTTCAAAGTCTGTCCCATTTAGCACGGTGATAGTGTCACGCAACGTAATGGAAGTTACACTCAAATATGAAGATGGGACTTAGTCTCCATAAAGACTATGCGGTGGTCACTCCTACCGATACTGTCATGGACAGATGCATCAGCTGCTGGCAGATTGGCAAGGATGAGGTCAAGTATGTTTTTCCCTCGTTAGTTCCCTCACCACCTGCCATAGACCCAACCCGAGCAGCTGTGTCCTTTATGAACCGACCAGCTTGATCAGTAGCGCTGCTGCTGAGGTACTCTTGGTAGTGGACTTTGAAAACCCCAGAGCACATTCTGCACCCTTACCACCCTCAGTGCTTCCTTCAAGTTGTTAAACATGGAGGAGTACTAGTTCATCAGCTGAGCAAGGACTGTACGTAGTAATAAAGAGAAGGTTTTCCTTGATAATGTTCTACCTGACACCATGAAATTTCATGGGGTCCAGAGTCAGTGTTAAGGACTCCCAGGACAACTCGTTCCTGACTGTAACCTATCGTGCCGCTACCTCTGCTGGGTCTGTCCTGCTGGTGGGACAGGACGTATCTAGGGATGATGAGGATGGTACTTGTGACATTGTCTGTTAGGTATTATTCCCTGAGTATGACTATGTCAGGCTGTTGCTTGACTAGTCTGAGAGACGGCTCTTTCAATTTTGGCACTAGCCCCCAGATGTTACTAAGGACGACTTTCCAGTGTCTGACAGATCCGTTTCTGGTGTCTAGATCGATGTCAGGTGGTCTTTCCATTTTCATTTCTTCGTTGAAACTTTGGAGTGATTGATACAACTGAATGGCTTGCTAGGCCATTTCAGAGGGCAGTTGAGAATCAACCACATTGCTGTGGCTCTGGAGTCACATGTACGGTGGACCAGGTGAGGATAGGATGGCAGATTTCCTTCCCTGAAAGACACTCGTGAGTTTTTCCAACAATTGACAATGGTTTCATAGTCTTCAGTAGATTTGTAATTCCAGATTTTTTTATTGAATTCACATTCCACCATCTGCCATATGGCAGGATTCAAACATTAGCTGAGTTTCTAGACTAATAGTCTTGCGATTATATGACTAAGCCATCCCCTCCTCTCATCTATGTGAATAGTGTAAAACAGTTGAAGCCACAGCACAAACTCTTGCAGGACTCCACGTGTCACAACCTGCCAATCAGACAAAGATCCCTCCTTGCATACTCTGTTTTCTGCGAGCCAGTTAATCTTTTATCCAGGTTAATATGTTACACCCCAACACCAAGAACTTTTATTTTTTTGCAAAAGCCTTTGATGTGACATCTTAAGTGCTTCTGGAAATCCAGGCTCTCCTTTATCCACAGCATACGTTATTCCTTCAAAGAACTCCAACAAATTGGTTAAATATGATAACCTTTTAATGAAACTACACTGACTCTTACAGTGCACAGCTATGATCTCTTTAATGATCAATTTGAAACCTACCCCACAACAGATGCCAAGCTAGCTGGCCTTTAGTTTCCTACTTTCTGCCTCCCTCCTTTCATGATATCAAGGTTATATTTGCAACTTTACAATAAGATGGAACCTTTCCTGAATCTAGGGGATACTGCAAAATTAACACCAATGTATCTACTACCTCAGTAGCAATCTGCATTTAGTGCAAAGGATGAAGTCCATCTGGAACTGAAAACTTGTCAGCCTGTAGCTCCATTAGTTTGCCGTATGCTACTTCCCTCGTGATTGTAATTTTGCCAATTTCCTCTCTTCCTTCCACCTCCTGATTTACAGCGATGACTGGAATGTTTTCATCCACCATTTCCTTTTTATCCACTGTTAATCCACATTCTTATTCTCTAGAGGACTAAGATCTACCCTTCAGCTTTTTATATACCTGTAGAAACTCTTGTTATCTGTTTTTATATACCTAGTTAGCTTCCTTACATATTCTAATTCTTTTCTCCTGATGAACCTTTTAGTCATTCTCTACCATTCCTTATATTCTGACCAATCATCTGACCAGCCACCCATCTTTGCACAGTTCTCTTCTTTTCCTGAAGTTTGATGCTTTTCCTGAAGTGTTTAGTTATCGCATATGATGGGTTCCCAATTTAGTTTCTTTTCTTTAAGACAGGAATATATTCATTCTTGGGTATTCTGCAAAATCCCCTTAACATCTGCCACTGCATTTCTATTAATCTTCCCAGGTCACTTCAACTAGCTCAGCTTTCATTCCCACATTGTTTTCCTTATTTATATTTAAAGCACCAATATGAAATCCAACTTTCTTCATTTCAAACTCGTTGCAAACTTCAATCATATCATGGACGCTGCTATCTAGGGATAACTTAACTCTGAGACAATTAATTATTACTGTCACATTACAGTATAACAAGTCTAACATAACCAGTCTTTTCATCACCTTGGTGCCATATTTGACTTTGAGCTTCCGACTATGTAATGAAATCATTATTAGGCCTGCCCTTTCTCACTTATGTAACGTAACCCAACTCTGCCCCTGTTTCGTTTCATCTGCTCCTGAAATCCTCATCCATATTTATGTTACTTGTATACTTAATAATTCCAGTGCACACCTGCTCACAGTTCCACATTCTACGATAAACATGACAGTCATACATATGGCCTTGCTTGCAACATGTCCCATTCATCTAGCACCCCAATGAATGCTGACACATATTGATTCCCACTGAAGAAACTCCCCAAATCTAAACATTTCCTCTGTTTTCAAATCCCTTTGTGACCTCATCCCTCCCTATCTCTGTAAATCCCTTCACAAACCTCCCTTTATCCATTAAGTTTAGCTGCTTGAGCATCCCTGATTTAATTGCTTCAACACTGGTGGCTATGCATTCAGCTGTCAAGGCCCTGAGCTCTGAAATTCCCTGCCTAAGCCTCTTCACCTCTCTCTCATCTACTAAGACACTCCTTACATCTACCTCTTTGACCAAACTCTGATATTCTGCTATATATCTCTACATGTCAAATTCTGTTTTACATTACTTCTTGTAAAGTATCTCAGGACTTTACATTAAAACATGACATAAATACAAGTTGTATCCGTGATAGTTTTCTTGAACAGTATGTAATGGAACCAACGCGGGAGCAAGCTATCCTAGACCTGGTCCTGTGTAATAAGACAGGAATAATTAATGACCTCATAGTTAGGGATCCTCTTGGAAGAAGTGATCACAGTATGGTTGAATTTAGAATACAGATGGAGAGTGTGAAGATAAAATCCAATACAAGGGTCCTGTGCTTGAACAAGGGGAACTACAATAGAATGAGGGAGGACTTGGCTAAAGTAAACTGGATACAAAGATTTTATGGTGGGACAGTTGACGAGCAGTGGAGGACTTTCAAAGCAATCTTTCAAAGTGCTCAGCAAAAGTATATTCCAATGAAAAGGAAGGACTGTAAGAAAAGGGGTAATCTGCCATGGGTGTCTAAAGACATAAGGGAGGCTATCAAATTGAAAGAGAAGGCATACAAAGTGGCCAAAAACAGCATGAAACTAGAAGATTGGAAAAACTTTAAAGGTCAACAGAAAGCCACAAAAAGAGCTATAAGGAAAAGTAAGATAGAACATGAGAAAAAACTAGCGCAGAATATAAAGACAGATAGGAAACGTTTCTATAAATATATAAAACGAAAAAGAGTGGCTAAAGTAAACGTTGACCCTTTAGAGCATGAGAAGGGCAATTTAGTTATGGGATATGATGAAATGGCCGAGGCATTGAACAGGTATTTTGTATCGGTCTTCACAGTGGAGGACACTAATAACATGCCAGTAATAGACAAAGAGACGAAGGTAGGTGAGGACCTGGAAACAATCATAATTACAGAAGAGGTAGTGTTGGGCAAGCTAATGGAGCTAAGGATTGATAAGTCTCCTGGCCCTGATGGAATGCATCCCAGGGTAGTAAAAGAGATGGTGGGAGAAATAGCAGGTGTACTGGCGGTAATTTTCCAAAATTCGCTGGACTCTGGGGCAGTCCCAGCAGATTGGAAAACAGCAAATGTGACATCACTGTTTAAAAAGGGAAGTAGACAAAAGATGGGGAATTATAGACCAGTTAGCTTAACCTCTGTAGTGGGGAAGATGCTTGAGTCTATTATCAAGGAAGAAATAGCAAGGCATCTTGATAGAAATTGTCCCGTTGGGCAGACGCAGCATGGGTTCATGAAGGGCAGGTCATGCTTGACAAATCTTTTGGAATTCTATGAAGACATTACGAGCGAGGTGGACAAAGGGGACCCAGTGGATGTGGTGTACCTAGACTTCCAAAAGGCCTTTGACAAGGTGCCGCACAAGAGGCTACTGCATGAGATAAGGATGCATGGCATTAAGGGTAAAGTATTAGCATGGATAGAGGATTGGTTGACTAACAGGAAGCAAAGAGTGGGGATAAATGAGTGCTATTCTAGCTGGCAGTCAGTGACTAGTGGTGTGCCTCAGGGTTGGTGTTGGGACCGCAATTATTTACAATTTATATAGATGACTTGGAGCTGGGGACCACGTGTAAGGTGTCAAAGTTTGCAGATGACACTAAGATGAGTGGCAAAGCAAAGTGTGCAGAGGACTGTGAAACTTTGCAGAGGAACATAGATACATTGAGTGAGCGGGCAAAGGTCTGGCAGATGGAATACAATGTAAATAAATGTGAAGTCATACATTTTGGTAGGAGTAATAGTAAAAAGGATTATTACTTGAATGGTAAAAAGTTGCAGCATGCTGCTATGCAGAGGGACCTGGGTGTCCTTGTGCATGAATCATAGAAGGTAGGTCTGCAGGTACAACAAGTAATTAGGAAGGCAAATGGAATTTTGTCCTTCATTGCTAAAGGGATTGAAATTAAAAGCAGAGAGGTTATGTTGCGGCTGTACAAGGTGCTGGTGAGGCCACACCTAGAGTACTGTGTGCAGTTTTGGTCTCCTTACTTGAGAAAGGATGTATTGGCACTGGAGGGGTTGCAAAGGAGGTTCACTAGGTTGATTCCGGAGTTGAGGGGGTTGGCTTATGAGGAGAGACTGAGTAGATTGGGATTATATTCATTGGAATTCAGAAGATTGAGGGGGGATCTTATAGAAACATATAAAATTATGAAGGGAATAGATAAGATAGAAGTAGAGAGGATGTTTCCACTAGCAGGGGAAGCTAGGACAAGAGGGCTTGGCTTCAAGATTAGAGGGAGCAGATTTAGGACTGAACTGAGAAGGAATTTCTTCACCCAGAGGGTTGTTAATCTATGGAATTCCTTCCCCAGTGAAGTAATTGACACTACTTCAGTAAACGCTTTTAAAAAAAAGGTAGATTTTTTTTGAACAATAAAGGAATTAAGGGATACGGTGAGAATGCGGGTAAGGGGATCTGAGTCCACGAAAGGATCAGCCATGATCTTATTGAATGGCGGAGCAGGCTCGAAGGGCCAGACGGCCTACTCCTGCTCCTAGTTCTTGTGTTCTTGTGTGTTTGTTGTTTTTGTTTACTAAAGTATCAAATAAACCATTGTCCTGCTACATTGAAGGGTGCAAGAAATTTCCTTTCGCTGTATGCCATGGGTCATCTGCTCCAGCAAGGTTTGGCCCACTGAAGTTTGTGTCAACCCCCTATAAAAAAGATGAAAATCAAAAAATGCTACACCCCAAAGTCTGCACTTATTCTAAATGACAAAGTGAAATTAAACTTGCTTTTTTTTTCAATCCAAGATAATAATGAGCAAAGTTATTTACCCATTTGACAGAAATGAAATAATTTTAAGTTGCATTAAATGGCATTATACTCACTTTTCGTGCATTTTGGAATCAGTGCTTGAAGCAGTACTTATATTCAATTCAAATGCTTTCTGGGCACATCGCATTAGTAATGAATCATCGTTATTCTGGTTAGCAAGTTGCATCAAACGTATCAATACTTCCAGCTCCAGCAGTTGATCGGACCAGGTACAGTCTAATATTTGTTTCTCCAACTGAAAACGGAGGATAGGTATTAAGAAATCTAAAAATAGTGACTAGAAAATTCGTCAAGGAATGATTACAGCAAGTGTAGCCAGGTTAAGCCTGCTGCTGAAATCTATCAGTGACCCAGCCAAAAGTTACCAAGTTTGGAGCCAAGATAGTCAGTGGTTTGCTGGAATATTTTTTTGATGAGTAGCTACATGCACAATACTATGAGGGATTAGTTGCAGGTTTTTGGTACAGTCTCAGTGAAGCGACAGTAATATATCTGCAAATTAGGGTGACAGGTAACTTGGAGAGGAACCTGTTGGTACTCCCATACACTTGTCCCTTTGGTGGTGGACATTGTAGGAGTTTGGGAGGTATTGTTGAAGGAGTCTTGACAAAGCTGCTGCAATGCATATACACTTCCTTCACTTTGTAATATTATGACACACTTGGGAAAGTGCACTGATTCTCAAGGCCCACTACTCCCAGGGTTTCCACAAAATTTAATGAACTAATCAAAATACGTAAAAACACTGACTTACTTGTTGTTGGAATAAAGTTAGCAGCAAACATTGGCCAGGTCCCTGTACTTAACAAGAACTCCTATTTATTACACATAAGTAAATTCTAATCACAAGTAAAGAGCTACGAATTATCAACATGTAGCTGTACTAGTTAAAACGCTAACTTGCTTTTTAAAACCCCTAAATACACGTACAAACAGACACAAATAAAGAAAAGACATTGGTTTTACAAGTGAAAAGAAAAAATAGAAACATTACACCAGTCAGCAGGGTTCATTGAAATGATCATTTTGGCTTGCCAGGTCTTTGTTGTTCAATCTCTTTTCTTTAATTTCCATCACTTCTTTGCAGGAGGCACATGGTGGTTGGTACACTAACCGCAAAGTCTCTCAATTACTGGTTAAGGGCAACAGCTTAAAGCAAGCTGGTGGGGAGTGGACTATAACTGGCTTTCTTCAGGCCCTTTTACTGCAGTGAGTGAGACACACAACCTGTCCCTCCAGAGGTCCGAAGGTTCTTCACTGTATTGTTCAGCTATCCCTGAACTAATCAGAGAGTTGCCATCAGGCTGATGACGTCTAGCATCCATGGATAAGATACAACTGCACAAACCAATCAGCTACTTGTTGCCAGCCAAATCTCACTCTGTCTACATCCCTGGTTCTGGGTCATCTACAAACAGATATATCCCCACTGCTTGAACAAAGCAGCAGTATAAACACTGCGCACAATGAGTTTCAGTGATTTGTGTTTTAAAATGCAGCAATTCTTTCCTTGGTTTTAAAACAATCCTTTTTTTTTTACATTTCAGTCCACAAACAAAAACACAGAAAATAAAATGCAACAGCCTTATCAGTACCTATAGTGGGCGGAATTTTTAAGGTGGTTGCTAAGTTTTTTTAAAAAATGGATTGCTTTGCCCTGAGTGGTGTGGAGCTTCTAGAGTGTTCATTGAAACTGCATTAATCCAGGCAAATAGAAAGTATTCCACCACCTCCCCCCACCCAATCCCTGACTTACGCCTGTACATTGTGGACAAACTTCGGCATGGGTCAGGAGGTAAGTTACTCAACACAGAAATTCCAGTCTTAGCCTCGTCTTGCAACCACAGCATGGTTCAGTTAGTTTTCACAAAGAGTAGTCGAATGGAACACTCATAGCATGGAAAATACAGGGGCAATGTGACAAAATCATCTGACTGTCTATTTTTAAAATTTCCTTCATAATGATAAGGACAATGGCAATTGCTTACCTCATGAAGACTGGGAACAGTAAATTTCATCAGGTTGCTGTTGTTACAAGAATACATCTCCAGAGCAACAAGAGCCTGGATCATTGGAGCCTGGCTATCGTTACTCTGCTGTAAAAGACAATGAATAGTTTAAAATGCATACAGCATATGACCAAAAACAAATAGAAGAACCAAAAATCTGATACCTTAAGTGGAACACTGCTCTTATTTTACTGATGTGATAGTAAAACAAATCTACCAAATATTTGCAATAATTGAGAACACAGTTAGCAACAAGCTCAGAGAATAAAAAACAATACACAAGTAATTTGAGGATCACTACCAAAATCACTTCTGCTGTCAAATACTGAGGATCTTAGAAATCTGAAATAAAAATTAAGAAAAAAAATGCTGGAAACAGTAGAACATGAGGAAGCATTTGCGCAGGAAGAAGCAGTTAATGTTTCAGATTCACAATCTGTTGGGAGAATTGAAAAATTCTACAGATATGACAGATTTTGAGCAAGAGCAAAAACAGCAAACAGGAGGAAAATGAGAAAAGCAAAATTGAAGGTCTGAGATAGGATGGAAAGCAGGCATAACTTAAATTTTTTTAGTGTGATGGCTTTTCACTCAAACATAAGCACATAAGTCTGCAGATTTGGTATGGAAAATAAATCAGGAATTTAAGAAATAAAAAGAAAATAAACTAAATCAAGCTAAATGTAACGTTGGTTGGGAGTTGAAAATAATTTGGCAGGGGAGTGGGATACCTCTCTAGAACAAGAGGTCATAGTTTCAGGATAAGAGGTAGCAGATTTGAAACACAGATGAGGAGAAATTACTTCTCACAAAGGATTATGAATCTTTGGAATTTACTACCCCAAAGTTTGGTAGATGTCAGTATATTGAGCAAATTTAAGGAGGAGAGAGATTTGTGATTAGTAACGGGCTGAAGAGTTATGGGGACCAGACACGAAAATGAAGTTGAGGCCAGTATGAGATCAGCCACAATCATATTAAATGGCTAACTGAGCTCAAGGGGCTGAATTGCCTACTCTTGCTCCTAGTTCCTGTGTTCTTATGATACAGAGTGGAGGCAGAGCAGGTGGTTACACACAGAAAGGTACAGAAGAAGAATCAAGTCAGTCTAGAAGACTGTGAATATAGTCAAGTTGATGCACAAAGAGCATGGTAAAGCTGAATGGCATTTATTTTAATGTAAGGAGTCTTGCAAGTAAGAAAGATATGTTGCGGGTACTCTTGAAGGAACAAGGCAATAATGTTTAGACATTCTTTTGGCTGTACCGCTACCCGTTTTGTATGTGAAATATTTGACAAGGAGAAGTATCACACCCCTCAGTTTCTGAAGTCAATTCACCTGTGCCTCTCATGTTTTCCTAACGCCAAGTAGAAATGCCCTCTTTCTCTGATGACAACATGCGTACTCAGCGCCTTACTGTACTCTCTGTACACTAACAAATGTGTGGCCAAACTTTGTACAAACGCCATGTACAAGTTCGTTCACAACGCCACCGTTGAAGACCGGATATTAAACAATGACAGGTCAGAATACAGGAAGGAGATAGAATGCTTGGTGTCATGGTGCAAAAATAACAATCTCTCTCTCTCAATGTCAGCAAAACTAAAGAACTGATCATTGGCTTCAGGAAGAAAAGAAGACGACATGCCCCCATCTACATCAATGGTGATGGTCGATAGTGTCAAGTTCCGAGGAGTGACAATCACTAACAATCTGTCCTGGACTTCCCACGTAGATGCGACGGTCAAGAAGGCACAACAATGCTTCTTCTTCATCAGGAGCCTTAGGAAACTTGGCATGTCCTTAAGGATCCTCACCAAATTTTACAGATGCACCACAGAAACCATTCTATCTGGGTGCAGAACGGCTTGATATGGCAACTGTTCTGCCCAGTACTGTAAGAAACTACAGAAAGCTGTGTGCACAGCCCAGACCATCACACAAGCCAACCTTCCATCCATGGACTCCACCTTCACCTCTCACTGCCATGGAAAGGCTGTCAATTTCATCAAAGATTCCTCCGACCCTGGTAATACTCTCTTCCAACCTCTTCCATCAGGCAGAAGATACAGAAGCTTAAACATGCGTACCAACAAATTCAAGAACAGCTTCTTCCCTGCTGTTATTGGACTGCTGAGTGGAACTCTCTACTATTAAATCTAATGTTGATCTTGGTTTTGTGCACCTCCCGTGCAGCAGTAACCTTGTATAAGATAACATAGTGTGGAGCTGGAGGAACACAGCAGGCCAGGCAGCATCAGAGGAGCGAACCCTAATCCTAACCCTAACCCTTGTATGCCTTGCTCTGTCTAGACACCTTATGATCTGTATGTCCTTGTATGTTATGATTTGCCTGTATGACCCGCAAAACAAAACTTTTCACCATACTTAGATACATGTGCCAACAATAAATCAAATCAACACCTCAAACAGAAAAAGAATATTCACAATCAAGTCAAATCAAATCACCAGTGCATTCTGCTCAAGGACCCACAACATTTACTGTGGACAGAATCTTACAGGGGCCTGAGTGACATTGGCTGTGATAAGGTTTGTGGCAAAAATCAGATGAGATGTCCAGTGACATTTGGAACAACTCGGTGTATCTTTTATACATTTTGCTGAGCAATGAGGCAGGTTTCTCCCTCGTTGTCAATTAAAAAGGATTATAGGCAGTTAAAAACCTTACTAAAACAACAACTAACTTCATTAATGTTCAGCTTCCTATCTGACCAAACAAACTAGAAGTCAAGGATTCTTGGCATGGAAGTCAGAGGGGGTACTTGGTGACTCCAACTCGCCATTGGTTGCTAAGAGTTTCCATGTTGATTAGCATCAAACAGCACCTCCAGGCATAATCCAAGCGCATCAAGCTCATGTCTCATGCACGATCTTTGGCAGCTAACATTTGCCAATCTCTCATGACCATTATGGCGTCTCTTCAATCCAATTGCAGACCATGTAGCATGCACAGACTTGCATTGCAGGGAGCATTGGCAACCAGCATCGAGAGGCTGCTACAAGGGCACTTTGTGTGTAGTGACAGGGACCCAGCTTAAGAATCAAACCAGCGTGTATCTCAGGACTAAAACAGAAAAGCTCAGCAGGTCTGGCAGCATCTGTGGAGAGAAATCAGAATTAACATTTTGGGTTGAATGACCCTTTTTTTTCCAGCAATTTTTGTTTTTGTTTCTGATTTACAGCATCCACAGTTCTTTCAGTTTGTATATCAGGACAGCTCACTTGTTCTCTTCTCACTTGCTCTCTTAGTGCCTACTGCATGCTCGTACATCCAGGCGTGGCCTTGCCTGTTAGTGTACTGAAGCTTCAGCCAGAGCTAAAGACTATCACCACATGCTCTTTAGTGCAGACACGCACACAGGATGCTTCTGACACTTGTCATTCGGGTTCTGTCGGGGGTGGGGGGAGGGGGGGGTGTGGGGTGGGAGCGGCGGTAGAATATCTTGCTGAATAACACAACCGAGATGTCAGTCAAATACCAAAAATATGCCAGCTGTTTGCATTGCATACACACTACAGATTTAATTAATCAAACAGCCATACCAAAAACTGAGTGCAAGTCTATAGTGCAGCCAAAGGAAAGGGTGCTGTCAGTCAGGGGATCCCGGTAACATCCGTCAAGGGCATAGAGCAGGGTCTTGGCCACAGTCGTCTGCTTGGAAAGCAGATGCAGTGATAGGGACAGTGACATGGGAAACAAATAGGATTCTGAAAGGGTTTGACAGGGTGAATACTGAGAGGATGTTTCCACATATGGAGGTGTTTAGGACCTGAAGAGTTGAGATGAAGTGGAATTTCTTCTCTCAGAGGGTTGAGAGTCTTTCGAACTCTTGTGTCACAGAGAGCTGGGGGGGCAGAGTCCTGGCGTATATTTGAGGCTGAGATAGATAGTTTCCTGATCAGTGGGGAATCAAGGGCTGTGGGAAAAGGGCACGAAAGTGGATATGATACTGGAACAACCATGATCATATTGAATAGTGAAAAAGGTTCAAGGGGTCAAACAGCCTAGCCTTGTTCCATTTTCTTATGGTTTAATGGTCTATTCATTTTGTTTGTGTTCACTTTTAGTGGCTGTAAATAGAATCCTAAAGTTAGAATTACATAAAGGCAAGTGATCAGACAATGTTCCCCTACTGGACAATGATGAGTTGTGTTTTTCGTTGGCACTGGGGACAGAGTAGCGATGACTTCTTGAAAGTGCCTGATGGAATGCAGCTAAGAACAGGTAAATAGAGCAGCATTGTGGTTGAACACAGTGAGAGAATGGGGTTTTATGTGTGAGCGAGTGAAAGCCATGAGTCATATGCCATGAGCAGTGTGGATTTGTGGCTGCTGTGCCATTAGGTTATTGGCGAGGGGCAATGCAAGATTGCCAACAATTATCCAGACACACTGCAGCCTTTTAAAGGTGGCACAGGTGCAAAGGATTCTGGTCTTTTAGCAGATATATGCCAAGTGTTGAGTTGATTTGGGAACAGCACATGGTACGATGGGGATAGAATCAGACATAAGGGATGTTACATGAGCAGGGTATGCAATGAGGCGAGTTCGGTAGGATACATTGAAGAAATTTGCTAGGCCTTGTGGCAAGAAACCCTCCAGAAACATAATGCGATGTGCACAAAGCCAAAATTTCAGCTCTCTGTTTCCCTCTCCACAGATGCTACCATTCCTGTTGAAATTTTCCAGCTTTTTGGTTTTTCTTCCACATCACCATTCTTCACACTCAAATTATATTTCTCTGCTTCTTTACCAACTGTTTAGGCATTTAACTGCCAACCCCTTGTTAACTCCCTGCAAAGTAGACTGGATTTCCTTACTGCAACCTTGAGTGGTTTTGTCACCCCAGCTACAGTGCAGCTGCAGAAACCTATTTAAAGAGGACGAAACAATTACATTAACACTTTACCTCATCATCCATTCCCAGATTTGGTCCTATTTGTTGCTGAAGAAGCTGTTTTACTTTGACCCATGTAACAACAATCTGACGTCTCACAGAAATGGGAACAACATCAGAGGGTTCATTTCCATTTGTAGCATTCAGTATATATTCACAGATCTATAGTCCAAATAGAAGTACTATACATCATTCTATTCCTATTATAAATAATCTTAAAATACATTGAGCACATAAACATTAAAAAGTTTTTCTTTATTGAATATGTATCTTAATCGACCTGATGTGTTGGTTTGAACTAAAAACAGAACAATGTCTGTAAAGATCCCATCTTTTCATTTTTCTTTATTTTGACTGTGGATTAAAATGAGAAAAACATCATTTTAAAAATCAAGGACTGGGGAACGAATTGCTGGACTTTTAAATCTAAGGTGTTGGAACACATTGTAAATTGTGTTACACTGCTGCTGTGTTAAAGCAGTAGGGATGGTGAGAAAAGATGGTACGGCACTGGGGTGTGGGCATAGTGAGATTTGGCCAGCACCAGGCAGCTGATTGGTTTGTGCAATTGTGAGCAGTTGTCAGGTCATCAGCCTGACAACAACTCTTTGATTGTTCAGCTGCCTAGGAACCTGTTTATGAGTGTGAATGATACAGGGAAGAAAAGTTTTCAAAACTGGAAGAAGCAAGGTCTGTCTCAATATCTCTGCAGAAAGTAACTCAAGCCTGAGGACAGTCGGTTATTCGCTCCCAACCATTTGCTTTAAGCCATTGCCTCTAACCAGTGTAGACAAACAGGAGGCTGGAAGAACACAGCAAGCCAGGCAGCATCTGGAGAAAAGGTGCTGTCAACGTTTCAGGTATTATCCTTCCCGAAACGTTGACTGCTCCTTTCCTCCAGACGCTGCCTAGCTTGCTTTGTTCTTCCAACCTCCAGTTGTCTACCTTGGATTCCAGCAACTGCAGTTTTTTTTGCTTCTAACCAGTGACTATGAAACTGAACAGTTAATGTGCAAGTAGCCTAGTTCTCAGCAAATAATTGAAAATCTAGAAGAAAGGAGACAAAGAATACAAGATCTTGGCAAGAGAAAAGGAACATCTCATTGAAGCTTGTGGACCAGAGCTTCTGAACTGTGAATCCCAGTATTTTCACTATATCCATAACATTTTTTGTTTTGTGTGTCAGTCTGTATGTGCATGTAGAGGTTTTATAAATGGGATTAGAGTTTCCAACATAAAAAGTTGTATGTAGATTATCAAAGTGATATTTACCTGTAGCCAGAACTTTTCTGTTCATAATAAACAATAGTTCATGTTCAGTACAGGAACCTGATCAGAGTTTTCTGTAAACCTGATTTTATCAGACAGGTAAATTGGGGATTTGGCATACTTTGATTAAATAATTAACTTTTATGGCAATGGGACATGCGAGTCATCGCTGTCCCAAGTGGGATATAATAGTCAAATGAACTCAGCACCAGTTTTAACGATGAATACCAAATAGGTAATTCCCTAAGTTTACTTCCTACTTATGTGAAACCTGCACACATAGGAAAAGAATGTGGGAGAACTTAATGCTGCACACACTCTTAAATATAATCTGATATTGCATGTACTGTTCTAATCCCACTATGCATGAAGCTCAGGGCATTGTCACTGTCACAGATCATTTTATTTGAAGGTAATTTAGCTGACACTTCATATTAATATCTCCCCCCACTCTCCAAGAACTACATAGCTGTGATACCTATTTTGAAGACAGGGTGCATCTGTGTTGTGTGGAGGAATCAAACTATTTTAAAGAAATAAATGTAATCTGCCAATAAATAACGTTTTGCTTTTATATGAAAAAATTTTACATCATCCAGCGCATGCTGTAATGAAATCCAATTTATAGCACCAGTGGAGAAGTAGGTGCCAATTTATCGTTCAGAAGGGTATAAGAAATAAGAGCAGAAGCACGACACTCCACCCTTTGATCACACTCCACTGTTCAGTGGCATCATGTTCTTCCACTTCAACCACATTTTCCTGCATTATCCATATATCCCTTGATGTTCTTAACATGTAGAAATCTACTGATCTCAGTCTTAAACATACTGAACGACTGAGCCTCCACTGGCCTCTAGGCAAGTCCGAAGAACCACTACCTTCTGAGTGAAGAAATTCCTCTTCATGTCGTTTACGGTAGTCTATCCCTAGGTCTGAGTTAATGTTTCCTTTTCTCAGTCAAGGGAAATGTCTTCCTGTATCCATCCCATCACTCCTATACAACTTTGAATATTTGAATGATCACCTCTCATTCTTCTAATCTCTAAAGAATAAAGGCTTAGTTCATTTAATCCTTCCTTGTTGGACAATTCCTCTATTCCAAAAATAAGTTTGGCGAACTTCTATTGCTCTCCCTCTGTGGCAAATATATCTTTCCTGAAGTAAGGAAGACAAAACTGCACACAATAGTCAAGATGTGGTCTCCCTGAGCCTCGACATAACTGCAGTAAGACATGGCATCATATAGCATGTAAACAAACCCTTCAATCCAACCAGGCCACACCGACCATGTTCCCAAACTAAACTCGTCCCACCTGCCTGCACTTGGCACATATCCCTCCAAACCTTTCCTATTCATGAACTAATCCAAATGTATTTTAAATGTTGTAACTATACCTGCATCCACCACTCTCTCTTGCAGTTCATTCCACACCACTAACCACTCTCTGTATAAAAAAGTTGCCGCTTATGTACTTTTTAAATCTTTGTCGTCTCACTTTAAAAATATGCCCACTAGTTTAGAACTCCCCGACCCTCGGGAAAAGACCCTTGTCATTCACCTTATCTATTCCCCTCATGATTTTATAATCCTCAATAAGGTCATCCCTCAACCTCCTATGCTCCAATGAAAAAGTCCCAGTCTTTCTGGGACAACACAGTGTGGAGCTGGAGGAACACAGCAGGCCAGGCAGCATCAGAGGAATAGGAAAGTTGACGTTTCGGGTCAGGACCCTTCTTCAGAAATGACCCATTTCTGAAGAAGGATCCTGACTCAAAACATCAACTTTCCTGCTCTTCTGATGCTGCCTGGCCTGCTGTGTTCCTCCAGCTCCACACTGTGTTGTCTCCGACTCCAGCATCTGCAGTTTTTGCTATCTCCCAATCTTTCCGGTCTATTTTTATGTCTCAAATTCCATTCCCAGCAACATCCTGGTAAATCTTTTCAGAACGCTCTCCAAAAAAAAACTTTCCTCATCTACTCAAATCCTTTGAAATGAAGGACAATTCCCATTTTCCTTCCGAATTGTTTGCTGCACCTACATGGTAGCTTTGAGTAACTCACGAACATGCTGTTTGCACAGACGGCTTGCCCAGTATTCTGACTTTGGTTCCAATTTCTAAAAGAGAGAAATACTGCAATTTCAGTTTCTGGGAAATGGGGTTGTGACTTTGAGGTCCCGAACATGATATCAAATTTCTGGAAAATCAGAGTGTGACCTAAGGTTGCAAAGGTCACAGAAGAACAGTGAAACCAAAAGGAGAGCAATTGAGCCCTGAGAAATCAGACTTCAGCAGCACAGACTGAACGAGGAGAGGGTGTGGGCAACACAGCTTAAAAGAAGAAAACCTGGAGGGTGGATTTGGCTGTGAGGATAAGAAAAATACATTTACTACTGTTGCTTGAATTATTTTGAAGAGGTCTGCCAAATTTGGTGCAGGTCTTGTTCATATGACTCAAAGTGATTGGAAGCAATTCATGCAGATAGGAACTCTAAATCTTCCAGAGAAAACAGAGATTTGAAGAACTTTGTGACTGAATGCTTAGTGCCATACTTGGTAAAGGACTGACAGTTAATCAGAAAGATCTACCTTTGTTGTATTTGCTATTTAAACTGTACATTACAGTTTACATTGAATACAATCAAATATTTAATTTGTGTTAACTTTGCTTTAATCATTAAAGTTAAAATGAAGGAAATTTTGGTTAATTTGGTTTCTTTAGTTTATTTTTTTTTACAGGGAGCACAACAAAATTAGAATTTTAGAAAGGGCGTGTTTTATATAAAACAGGCATAACACCAGCTGTCAGAAACAATTTTTTTGAATTATACCTTTATACTCTTTCAAAACATATATCACAAATATTCAACAAAAAATTAAGATAGTTGCAGTTCTAAAGTAAAATTTCATATTTAAAAATAGAAATACATTTTGTGAAGGTATTATAAAATCTACTGAAGTAATAGTTTTAATGGTATTACTTTCAAACCACCCAGTGTATTCTCATACCTGGAGAGCCTCAGTTATTTCAGGAATACCTTCAGGATCAACAACTAGAGTCTGCAGAATATTCAGTTTTTCAACTTTCTTCGGAGGTGCCCTTTTAATGTTAGCAGTAATGGAACCCCTTGTAACTTCTTTCTTTTCATTTGATGTAGGGCTGGGTATCCAAGGCTGAATCAAGCCCTGACATAAGCTGTTACACAGCATGACCAAAAAGATGGTTTCCCTGCAGTGCAGCAAGAATAATTTTTGTTACTTCATATTCTTAGCATTTTTCCTACTGCAATACTCCAGGATTACAATTATAAACAATCATTGTATATACAGTACTGAATCGAGTCAGATGTTAGAACCAGCTTTCATGATAGGAGACAGTATTACTCATGCCTCATCAATATAAAATAAACAATTTGGCCATTTCCCTAAAATGCCAACATCTTTGGGTAGATGGGCACCTGGGTGAGAATTGAGGACAATATTCCCTGAAAACTGCATGGACCCAAAATTTTCCATGCAGGCTGCACACAAGTAGCCAAGTGTGCATGCAACACAAAAAATGTAAAGGATTCCTGTACTTAAATTGGTTGTGCACTACAAAAAATAATAATGGCTAATTTGGTGATAGGACCCTTGGAGGAAATACCATCACTTTTTTGTAACCACAATCAATTCTTCCACCTACTGCTTAGCATCACAAACCCCCAAAATCTTCTGATCCTCCCACACTTTCCCTCCAAGACAACAGCAGGAGTGCAGCCTGCTTGTGTGTCAGTCCATACATGGCACAGAGTACCCATTTATTTGTAATGGACAGCATCATTAAGTGAAAATAAGGGTCACAGAAATGCACATCAGAGTTTCTGCCATACACACATTCATTTCTACACTTAACATGTTTAGGTGTTCAGCTAACAATCCTATCTAATTACCTGCAGAATATTCTTCTGGCTCACTCACAGGGTTTAATTTTGCTGCCAAATTTAATGATGCTGATGCTATAAGGCTGAGAATGCACTCAGATTTCACCTCAACTTCACAGCTGGGGTTTAAAATGCACACAAGTGGACCAATGTGGCATTTCCTTTATTTAAATTTGGACCAAGCCAAATTCACATGTTCAGCTTCTGGTAATGTTGGTTGACATTTCTGATTTGTTTTGCATCATTGCACTAGAACAGTGCTCGGGGAAAGAAAAACTGGTTCTGCATGATTTATCATCAGTCTGCTAAAACTTACCCACAATGTCCTGTCTGCTTTAATGCATCAAGTAGTGTTCTAAATGTTTCAACAAGCTCTTTATATCTCCCAGCAACTAGCAGGTGGTTGTTATGGTTCCATATGTAGATAGCTGCATTGCACACAATGGATGCATCATCTATTTCCATGCCCAGTTCTGCACCCCGCAGAAAATTCTTGGTTGCACAAGACGACAGAGAATCTATCCAATTACTGAAAATAAATAATGCAAAACATGAAGGCCAAATTTTAAGCAGTTTTGGCGTTCGGAATCATTAACATGAATCACTGAGTTGAATTTTAATGGCAAAGGGAAGGCAGGTTCAGGTGCTATTTGAGAATCAAATCTCCAAAGTATGACATCAGACTGGGACCTGTAATGATCCTGTAATAATACTGGATTTGACATTAGTTAGTTTGCAGATGAGCAGTGAATGCCCGTGCAGATGTTGGGTAAATCATTACAAAAGATAATTAACTTTGAATTTAGCCCAGAATTCTGGCTTCAATAGCCAAGAACAAAGTTTCCTGAGCTCTCCACAATTCGTCAGAGCCAACTAGGCAAGTATAGACTGGGGAGGGCATCGATAAGAAAAAAATTGAACAGCCTTCAAATGGTTCAAGTAAGTAGCTGACATCATGACAAGGTGACAAGTTACTACTCACAGAACTTTTACCCAATCTTACTGCTTGGCAGATGATATCCAACTTCAGTTCACCTGCCCTGCACTTGACACATCTTGATCTGTAATTTCCTTATAAGCCTCTGCAGAGGAGCAAGAGGAGTCATAACAACAACACCAAAAGCAAGTCTCCTTAGCCACATGACACTCCTTACAGGATAGGAGAGGAACATAAAGATCCAGCTCAAAAGAGACATAGGGTCCACAGGCAGTGGCTGGGTTCTCTTGATGTGCATGTGTATCAACTCATGGAGGTTTTGACATTCATGGCAACTTGTTGATGACAGCTGCAGTGTCCTGAAATGAGAACTCCTTGTTTGAGGAGGAGAAGGGCACACATTGCCAATGGTTGTGAAGGTAGCTATCAGCAGAGATCTCCCTGTGCCTATTTCTCTACCTCTCCATGGAGTTCTGCATTCTGCTCTCCCTCCTTACAGGAAAAAGATGAGTTGTGAATAATAGATTATATGGAGGCACTGAAATCCTGATCATAACAATTCACTGTGCAACAAAAACTTCTCCTGATCTCTCTTCTGGTGCTTTTGTTGATTATCTTAAACTTGTGTCTGTACTTATTATACAAGAGTAGGATTAGGCCAATCAGCCCTCAAGCCTGCTCTGGCATTTAATAAGACTATGATTGATCCGATTGTAATCTCTTGTCTACATTCCTGTCTACGCCTGACAACCTCTCATGTTCCTGTTTAACAAGAATCTGTGCAGATTTGCCTAAAAAAAATTTAAAGGCCCTGCTTTCAATGTCTTTTCAGAAAGAGTTCCAAAGACGCTCAACCCTCTTTACAGAACGTTTGCCTCACCTCTGTTTTAAAGAAGCAACCCCTTATTGTAAATAGTGACCCTTGGTTCTAGATTCTCCCAGAAGAGGAAAAAGCCTCTCAGCCTCAAGCTCCTTTAGCCTTACTCTCCTGCCAAGAGAATCAATTTCTCCTTCATATTTACCCCCAACCTTCTCTGCTCAGATAAAGAATTCCAGGCATCCATGACTGAAATACCTGGTATCATTCCAAAAAATCTTTGCATGTTCATCAAGGCCTTGGCATCCTTTTCTTTTAAGTAAAGAACCCAGAATTGAACACAATAGCTCAAAGGAAATAAAATCACAAAAACTTATTATCTCAAATGCTCAAAATACCTGTACGTTATCCATTCTGGAACACTCTCCGGAGTTTTGGCTCCAAATTCCTGAAGTTCCTTCCGTTTTTCTTCTGGGAAAACTGCATGGTTGTTATACTGAACACCTTGTGATTTTAACAACTGAATGGCTGCCTGGACATGTAAATTATAATGTTAAACATTCTTATATTGAAATAAATATCACCATAAAATGATAGTCCTCAGCTCTCTACATCATTAATATTTATTTCTCCAGGAAAAGTAGGTTCATTAAATTTGATTTTGCTCACCGCAAATAATTGTGTAATATGCAAAAAGTCCAGGTTGTGTCCTTACCTCCTTGGCCAAGTGAAAATGATTTCATTTTATCTATGCAGAATGTTATGTTCTTTGAGTTTATTATTCACTATTTTGTTAATTCTCACAAATGTGAACATCGAGATTGGATTCTTATTGAGAGCACGTATCAGAGGATTTATTTGCAGAGCAATTAAACACATCACAATGCTATCACAGACCTTGGCATAAACTGGTAGATTAACTGGCATTCATGATGCATTGCAGTGTACAACAATAGCTATTCATGAGTACACTGGTATCTCTATACAAGAATGTCATTTGGCATGATGCCACACTGCTGTTTCACTTAATGCTCTTAAAAGATTCCCACTTTCCTGATCATGGATACAGGCAAAATCTTAACACGGAATAACTTTCTCTAGAAGAGAAAATGCATATAAAATACATTCTAAACAACAAGAAAAGGCACAGAATTGACTTATACTAATATTACAAGTCAGAGATAGTTGGAACTGCAGATGCTGGTGAATCCGAGACAACAAGGTGCAGGGCTGGATAAACACAGCAGGCCAAGTCTGCTCCTATGATGCTGCTTGGCCTGCTGTGTTCATCCAGCCCTGCATCTTGTTGTCTAATATTACAAGTCAGGTGGTTTTAGACAGTCAAGACTTGAAAGGTTAAATATTTTAAGTCTTGTTTAGAACTTTTGTTCCTCAAAATAGGATGACTTTGACTTTTAGATCAACTGATTGCAGAGGCAGGGTGACTGCTGGCTTTACTGCAAGTTGAGAGAAGTACCATCAGTTCAGAACATAAAGCATTGCCTCTTAGCCCTCCCTAAATGTAGTCATCATGATTACAGAACCTGTCACTTTTGAAATGAAATCAAACATTATCCTTTTTCAATTCTTTCTCAGATTTCAATTTTTAAAACATTGCCCCTTAATATGCTTGAGTATAGTTTTATTTGATACAGGAATTAATAAAGAGAATGATATTTAAGGAAGAATTTTTTTACACCAAGAAGAAAAAATAAAGAAAGTGTATACTGAGGTTAAGAATAGTGACAAAGGATTATAAGATCATGTGTGACCTGGGCATGCACAAGTACATGCTCACACTATGATCAGGAAATATTGAGAAAGGCAGAAAATTAAAACTTGCCTGCATCCGTGTTTTTAAAGAGTATAATCGGGGGGACTTAAATCACCATTACTGCAGAGCTGCAGGGTGCACAGGGAGCATGAAACAAAGTCACAACTTCAAACAAGGAGTAATAATAATTCTCAACTGTGCCTTGTAATTACTGCTCAAAAACCATAATGTACTGATTCTTACTTATGCAGGGATAAAAGCCATAAGGATTAACAATATGATGTCAGTGTTGAACAATTGATCAGACAGTCCAAAAGGATTATTAAAAGTATTACTACCTCAAACTAATACTCCTCATTTTTTTAACATATGGAGCAGACAGGATGAAATTTTATTCTTCACAATAAGTATTCAGCCTGTACTTACAAACATAAAAAATTTGGAATACGAGTAGGCCATTTCGTCCCTCAAGTTTGTTCCACTATTCAATTAGATCATAACTGATTTCATATACCTGCCATCAATGCATAACCCTTTTATAACTTTCATTACCAAATATTTTAGCAGTCACAGATTTAAAACTAATAACTGATCCAGCATAAATTGCTATTTGCGGCTGCGGGTTCCAAACATCTACCACCCTTTGTATGTAACAGGGCTTCCTAACTTTGTTTTTCAAAGGCATGGTTCCCATTGTTAGACTATGCCTCTCTAGCCACAGATTCTCCAATAAGCTGAGATAGTTTCGCTCTTTCTATCCATTTCCCTGATAAGCTTGAAAAAAAATGGAAAACTGTTTGTACAGTCAGTCCTGATAATTTAACCCTTGGAATTCAGGGAATAGAAATTTGACTTTGAATTAGCTACCCACTAAACATGCATCTGAGATTCAGTTCCATTGCTGTCAAACTTTTGCGCAAGTTGTGTAAAGAGATTATGCTGAGTCTTCACAACACACTGTTGTATTGATATAAATGTATGTAAAATGCTTAAAAATTGTTTGGGAACTCAAGTTGGCATTACTGTACTGTACCTACCTCTGCATTAATGAAGCATACTTCAGCAAGGATTCTGATTAAAGCAGCTGAAGAATAGCAGACTTTGTGTGGGGAATTTATTGATAAAGATGTATCGGCATTAATACTTCCCTCTGATCTGGTAAAATTTCCCGCTGATCTGGAAATACTTCTTTCTGAGATGCTTGCATTTAGTTTTATAGTTTCTTCTGAAATAAACCAAAAAAATGCAAAATGCATTTTCTAGCTCACGATAGTTTGTTGGGGGGAAAAAATTATTCTTCCGATCTTACCAGCAGGCATTCTTTCTATTATCCATCGTCTATCATCATACAATAGGCAAAAGTGGCAAGCTGTACGACAGACATCCCAAACTTCTTGCTTCCGTGCAACTTTAGCTAGATCAGCCCAAATTCTCACCCTAAAAATCCAACAGAATTTTTTATGCATATACTTCAGGAATGAATCAGAAGTGCAATTAATGTCACAGGTATCAGAACTTAGTTTGTGGCTTTCCATAAATACTGCAGCAAGGTTCATAAAGAAATGCTGGAATTTGCTTGATGAAATATTTCAACCATTCCTGCCTCCTTGATACTGCTACATACGGTGATGGGTGTGCACAAAATCATAAGACGGTTACCTCGAACAAAATTTAAAGGAGTAATACAAATAAGATGACAGTCTAATGTAACCAGGTTGAGTCTCAAAAATCTCCAATTCTGGAGGCTCTGATTTAGAAGATGGCTGTTCCCAACTTTCAAAGATGAATAGTAACAACTATATATGATAAGATTTTATTAAAATTAATAATTAACTTATTTATTTCCTTGAAACAGTAATGTGTTGTGGATAAAGAGGAGCCTGTAGTTGTATTGCATTTGGACTTCCAAAAGACATTTGACAAGGTGCCACATCTTGTGTATTGGGCAAAGAAGGAGCTCATGGCGTAGGGTGTAACACATTAGCATGGATAGGACACTGACAGAAAACAGAGTATTCATTAAAAAGGTTTTAATGACCTTAACAAAAAGGTTATAGACAATTAACTTAATTGCACATTTAGAAAATCATTCTATTTGTTGCATGTAATATTAAGTATATCACAAACATTACTGGCAATCAGGTAACACGGGGCTAAATTATTCAGGGTGCCAGATTCCTTGCCACAACCAATCCCCACCCTCCAGGCATTAGGGCTGGGGTACAGCATGTTGTTGTTCAGCTCTTGGTCCCATAGATGCTTTAAAGTTACTTAGCAGAACCAACTGCCCCACCTCTCTCTCTCTCTGCACGTTCCCAAGTTGAACTGCATATTTTCTGTGAAAAATACAAGGCAGGGGAAGAGTAAAAATTTGCAAAGGCCCTCCGATGGACTCAAGGAGACTGTCAAGGAGGAATCTTTCACTCATCACCAGCCTGAACAGAGAATCTGTCAGACTGGGTGTTAGCCAGGGGCCTCTTCTGCCACTGATTAAATCCCAGCACGAATAGTAAGGGGTAATAAATGCCTCAGTTTTCCCAATGCCGGCTGTGGTGCCTGGCACCACTCATGCTGGTGGTATACTTGTAGTGGGGCAGGGATGATGGCAGGATGCCCGCTGGATTGAATAAGCTCCCCGGTATCGTCAAATCAGTTATGACAAAACTGAATAGTAACATGAGGGTTTGTAGCATTCAGAAATTCATTTTATTTCCTTGCTGTGAATAGGATTAATGTTTGCTAATTCTTAATTGTATGGGTCTTTATTATTTGATAAGGATGATTTAGAAACTGTCCCTTCTGTAAGACAGTGGAACACCCCAAAAATATGCTTGTATTTTTAAGCATTCAATTAGTATACTTTTTAGAACTGTTTTGCTGATTGCATCAGTGCATTCAAATGGTGTTTTTGCCAATAATCTTACATTTTAGACACGCTTTCAGCTAAAATGATACAAACATCGGTGAAACCAAAGGAATGGAACATGCAATGTTGTCTCTTTCATCAGCGAAACAATACTACTTTACACTCCCTTGTCACCCATAACTTGTGCTCAAGCTTTACCCACCTCAATTTATCGTTTACATTTCCAAGTCTTTCCAAATATCCCTGTGTTTGTTGTGCAGAGTTTAAATGATTTTGAGCTTTGGCAGCGAGTAGGCCAATGAAGCCTATGTTACCCTGGGCCACAAATACTAAAAAACATAACACAATAATATCAGTTTTGAATCCGTGAGAGCCTCAGACTTTTGACTGCTCGCTTTCCTTTAGGGACTTGAGTTTGCTTTTTGAGGAAGGGTCACCAGACCTAAAATGTTAACTGATTTTTTTCTTCACAGATGCTGCCAGACCTGCTGAGCTTTTCCAGCAACTTCTGGTTTTGTTCCTTGCTTTTTTTTGACTTGTCAATTACCCACTTCGCATCATTTAAATGAATCCAGCACAAAATAAATTAATACTTCTCTGACATAAGTTCAGAACAACAGGTCCATGTAGCTTAAAGCAATCACCAAATTTATTTTCCAAATCTGCAAGCAATTATGTAAACAACTGTACTTCTGGCAGTGAAGTATTTTGTGAATTTATAACTTGCTTAATAGTGATGAGATTAAAGCTTCTGTAAATTGCAACCAATGGAAGCCAACAGTTAAAAATGAAAGTGAACAGTCTAATAAAATTTATTAAAAGTTGAAACAGTATTTTAAAGATGCAATTAATGTCAAAAAGAAATCCATGCATTTAATTATGCAAAGAATTATTTCTAACAAAAGGTATATTCAAATAATGGTTGGTGTGTCAGACTAATTGGTGATTCAATTATTCAAATATTTCTTGAAAGTGAGTAATAATGTAGAAGTTAACAAATAGTTTAACACTTCAGAATTCTTTCCAGAATTTTAATTTTTAGTTAACAACGAGAGCAACAACAGTATAAAATAACAGTGCAGACAGTAAAACAGACCCCAAACAGATGGAACATCCCATCTGATTTCTGCTCGTCAGTTTAAATACTTTTACAGTATAAGTTCAATCTTTGTCCTTTCTCCTCACTTAAATATAAACAGATTAATACCATACCATGTCAGATTTAAAAGACACTCTATTAGCTTAGCCAACAATACATTCTCCATCCTGAGTAATCTAGTACTCTGAAACATGAGCTAATCAGTGATTTATGGTACAACCTAAGTACTTGTTATCAAGGAAAATTCAGAATTATAATGAAACATGATACAAAATCAGTTTATACCCATAAGGGACAAAAAAAGGAACAGCCAATAATAAAATAAGTAAGGGTCAACATAAAATCGTATAAAATTGAAAACAAAAGTGCACGGATCCAGGCACATGAGAGATATCAACACCACCAAAAGGGGACGGAACAGATAACATGAGCTACAAATTGGGAGTACAAAAAGAAACTCACAAGGGAAATTAGAACCAAAGGGAAAATTTGTTACAATTGTCTTGGGGAACAATGTATGATCAGGAAGAAAAACACAAAGTGCTGGAGAAACTCAACAGGTCTGGCAGTATCTGTGAAGAAAGATTTAATGTTTTAATGTTTTGAACACAATGTGACACTTTCATTGACTCTTTAAGTGCTGACTGTGTCTCTGTCCCCGCAGACGCTGGCAGACTTGCTGAGTTTTTCTAGCCCTTCCTGTTTTTATTTCAGATTTCCAGAAAATTGTTTTTTTGAATGCGGGCTCCTTTAGACCAGATAATGGTGATACTGTTCAATGAAAGTGAGAAAATGGCAAGACATATTGAATAATTTGGGAAGATAATGGCCTAGTGGCATTATCACTTGACTATTAACCCAGTGAACCAGGTAATGTTCTGAGGACCCAGGTCAAATGCGGCCAGTATGGTTGATGGAATTTGAATTGAACAACAATCTGGATTAAAGTGTCCAATTATGATCATGAAACTATTGTCAATTGTCAGAAAAACCTATCTAGTTCACCGATGTCCTTCAGGGAAGAAAACAACCGTCTTTTCATGGTTTGGCTTAGATGTGACTCCAAACCCATAACAATTTGGTTGACTCTTTGCTGCCCTCTGAGCAATTAGAGATGGGCAACAAATGCTGGTCTAGCCAGCAAAACACATATTCCCTGTACGAATAAAAAGAAATTCTTTTGCTTTAGTAGTGACAAGAGAGGAAGAGAACAGAACAAGAGATACTTCAAAGAATTTTTCTGAATCAAAGACAAAGACCACAAAATTAAATTTCTTGACACGCAAGCCACAAATTCACGGTGGCCTTTGCTCATTGAAACTGAGGCAGGAAAGAAGCACAATAGTTCGCCAATGTCATCAGTGTCACCCTAGCTCCAGGGTCTCCAGTGCCAATCTTTTCTGCACAACAAGGTTGACAACATCAGCTGATCACAATAGCCTACTTTGCCTTAAAGGGAAGGAAAAAAACAAGTTGGTGCAATGAAAATTCTTGGAAACTGGACACTAGAGAAGACAGAGGAATCTAGACTGATTAATACAAACTGCAAGCATTAGAATACAGGTTGTAGGAGGAGTGGTGTCCCACTCCCACATCGCACAGGAGAATCTGAAGGATGATCCTCACAAGCTGCCTTCAGAATAGAGATCAATGTCAGTGAATGCTTCTTCTTGTTACATCTTCAGCCACCCACAACACCAGCCTCTTGCTCTATTTAAAACACTCCATCCTCATCACTACCCAACAGTATTCACTGGTAGTCAGGATTCTCATGTGACATCAAGAGACTCTATCTCACCCTCACACACCTATCAATACTGCCAGTCTCTCGCACATCACAGAGCTGGGATCAGCATGTGGCAAGTCATCCAGCAATAGTGACTTGCAGTCAAACCGAGGGAAAAAGAGGATTCATTTGCTAGGTCACCAGAGGGCAAAGGGGCCGGCAACTACTGATGTACTGGACTCTGATAGAATGGCATGCAGAACAGCACTGAGTCAGCATGCAATCTGATATGGTGGGTGCATCCATTGATCTACTGGATAGCTTCTTCATGTTTTGAGCAGGTTTCAACCAAACAGAGACAGGACATGGCATAGAGTCTGTTCTGTACACATCTGTTCCTTCTCAGTGTGACACCCAGAGGCACTACGACTGCAAACCCCATGCCTGTTATATGAACAGCTCACTAATTCCTCTGCTATTCCTGTGAGATACAGCAAACTCCCAGACAAATGCAGGGATGCACCATAACACTTCCAAAACATTCCAGAGTACACAGAGACATTTTCGGTGGATAAAGTTCCACAAATGTGACTTCATCAAAATCGCTTAAAATAAATCTGAATGTAGAACCACCCTCTTTGCTACTTCATGCTTTGCTTTTTCATTACTGAATTTCATTTGGGTTGTGAAAAATCAGGACATCATTGTCTCCAAATGTTCAGACATTCAAACAGGATGGAGCAGTGTGTATTCAGTGATGGTCACTGCAGAGGTAACAGCTTGCAATAGACAGAGCTAAGCGACTACAAGACTAACAGATAAGATCTAGGCTCTGCAGTCCTGCCACATTCAGATCTAAATGGTGGTGGATTATTAAACAACTCACTGGAGAAGGAGGAGGTGGAAGAGAAGGGGGAGGAGGCAGAAGAGGAGGAGGAGGAGACTCCACAAGTATGCCCATCCTCAAAGCTGGAGGAGCCCAGCACACAGGTACAAAAGGCATTCACCTTCAGTCAGACCTGCTGAGTGGATGATCCAGCTCAACCTCCTCCCAAGGTCCCTAGCATCACAGATACTAGTCTTCAACTAATTTGATTCACTCCATGTATCAAGAAATGGCTGAAAACGTGTGATCCAGCAAAGGCTGGATGGATGCACCTCCAACGACACTCAAGAAGCTAGACACCTCTAGGACAAAGCAACCTGCTTGACTGGCACCGCAGCTAGACCTACAAAGGTGCAACAGTACAGGAAGATGCAATTCAGCCAATTTTGCACTGGTTCTCTGAATGAGTGTCATGACCAAGTGCCACTCATCTGCCTTTTCCCCACACCCTTTAAACAGGAACAATCATACAAGGCCCTCACTGTTTGAAATGCTTCAAAGGTGTTGATGATTGCACGACATTCAGTGCCATCTTCATTTACAGAAACGCCAGGGCAACATTCAGGCTTAGGTTGGTAAGTGGCAAGTAACATTTGTGTGCCACACAAGTACTAGGCAATGACCATCTCCAAAAAGAGAAATTCTAAACATCACTCTTTGACATTCAGTCACATTATCATCACTAAATTCCCCTCTATCAACATACTGCAGGTTACCATTGATCATAAACTGAACTGGGCGAGCCAAATAAATCCTGTGACTCAAAGAGAAGGTCAGAGGCCAGGAATTCTGCGATGAGTAACTTACCTCCTGTCTCCTCAGTATCTAACCACTATCTACAGGGCACAGGTCAGGTTTGTAATGGAATACTCTCCACCTGCATGGATGTGTACAGCTCCAACAACATTCAAGAAGTTCAACATCTTACAAGGCAAAGTAACCTTCTTGACTGGCCATCGTCCAATATTTTCAACATTCACTTTCTTTACCAGTGATATACAGTGGCAGCACTGTGTACCACCTACTGGATGTGGCACAGTAACTCACTAGGATTCCTCTGACACCACCTTCCGAACCTATCACTTCTAAAACCTAGAAGGACAAAGGCAACAGATGAACGGAAACACTACCATCTGCAAATCCCTTTCCAATAGCACTCTAAGTATTTCCATACGTCAAGGACTACAAGGTTCAATAAGGTAGCCCACCATCACCTTCTCCTCGACAACTGAAAATAGGCAATAAATGGTAGAACAAACAAACAAAAAATTAGAATGTTTTGTAGTGCACTCATACTTCAAATTTGGCATCAATACTGTTTCAACTTTGCAACAATGCTAAACTTGAGGTATTTGAATCAGATGTTAACAGCTAACATTAATCTGCCGCATCCTGCAGGAAGTCAAATTCCATTCACTCATGTTGAATGCTGGATTCACTGTACTATTTTACACTGTAACTGTAGCATCAATGCAGTGAAACTACTTTGCACCAGCATTAGAGCGCTAGTGTAAATGCACTAAGTACAGTATTTGGAGAACTATAGTTGAAATAATTGAAATATTTTGAAACAATATGCAAGAATTAAGAGTTTTTATAATGCTATTCTAACCAATAACTCTTTTGGAATCAATATCACAATTCAATTTATCAAAGGTTGTAAAACATATTGGTGTATAGCAGACAAAATTAACCAGTAATGAATAAAAAGGAACATCGAGTGGACCATATCGCTGGCAGTCGATCTGCTACATCCTGCTTTGTGGCATTGATAAAATTAAATTTCTCTTCCATGGTAATGTAACCAATTAGCTGAAACAAAATTCTGTTACTGCTGTGATATCAAGATGTGTGATTTAGGCATATGTACAGTATATACATCATGAAAATTAGTGTGGCTCGTCATCTCCGTCCAAAGACAGGTCTCTGGCTTATTATCCATTGATGCTTCATCCTACGCCATTGTCTTGGCTGATTTTATCATTAGGGGTTTGCCATTACCTTCTACTCTCAGGAACTGGGTGAGGATGCAGGTCCTAATTTGCCTCAGCTGGAGCAGGAATCAAACTAGCGTGGCTGGCATCATTCTGAACTACATGCTAGTCATTTAAGCTAACCAGTTCTATATATTTGCATGCAGCACAGCAACTTAATGACTCACCTTTAGCTTCATTTTCACCATCTAGCACCAGTTGGAAAACATCAGAAGCCAGAGCCAGTCCAGCCTTGATCAGTAATGATCGACTGTGTTGCAAGTTGCTATTTCTTCTGACCTTCAACACAAGAAAACAATATCTTCTCAATTTGTGAAATTGCTTAGAAGCAAATAGATTATCAACTGTGTCATGTCTGTGCACATTTTGCTTTCAACAGGTTGCCACCTCACGAGCAAACTTTAGTTTATCTTCCAACTTATTAAATATATCATACTACCACCACCAAAAAGGAACATGTACATTAATCAAAACCGTAAATTGGATAATAACATGGAGATCCTTTCTGGTTTTGCTCTCATGCAGTCCAGGAATGATTCAATGAAGTAAATTTGTTTAAACAACCTGGAACACAAATGATAGATCTTCTTTCTACCAAAAATTATTAAATGTAATTCTTTTTACATTGTGAAGTTGCCATTTTATAAGCTGCTCAGTTTGTTCTACCATCCATTTGTCTGGATGAGTTCAACTCCAACAGTACTGAAGAAACTCAGCACCATCCAGTGCACTTAACCAGCACCCCTCTCTACTGCCTTCAACATTCATTCCCTTCACCACTGATGCATGGTGACATTGTAGATCAACAAATTGCACTACAGCAACTCAATGAGATTCAGTTACGAACACCTACCAAACACATGAACTCTACCACCTGTGATGAACTCTTGTTTTGTTGTACCCATTTGATCTATGTAGAACCAGCAATCTGTTGTGAATTTGAACATTCAAGAAAGAAATGATTCCGATGGGTTTGACTGTTAGACTGCTAAATTCAATTCTGCCTGTCAATAAGGGCAATGCTCGTTCTGATTTTTCAGCAGGTCACTCAGAACAGGTCAAGAGTTACGGAACAGTCAATTTCAAGCAGTTGGATGGAGGCAGTAAAAGGAAAAGGTTGTTACCTTCAGGCTATAAGTTAGTCAAGTACTTAAGAGCAAGAAGAACCTCCATCCCTAAAAAAGGTGATGCTGTTGCAGTCTTCCAGCAGTATGGCCTCAGGAGAAGGCCTGGAAGCCAGGCAGTGTGGTTAAGTGTTGGACTCAGGAAAAGCCCTTGGAGTTGTGAGGCTCTGAAGAAGCCATGTGTAATTGTTCAGTCAGCTGAGAATGAGGGTGACTGAAGTCCACAGGCAGCATTCACGTCATGCGGCTGTGAAACTCTAGCATTTAGAAAAATGTGCAGGGGCACTACCAGCTCGGCGAAGCTAACCATCTGTAGGCAAGTGGAAATTATGCCTGTGTACAGCAACAAGAGAGCAGTTCCCAGAAATAAGGGGCTGCAGACCAGATTGCAAGGGTGAACTACTAGAACATGAGCAGTCCTTCAGGCAGTCCTAAGACAGCGGTTTCTGGAAGAGTTCCAAAGCTAGGTCTTCAAAAGTGAAGAACAGTACTGTAAGAATGGAAGAATGTAAAGTTTTAATGAGATTTGGTGACCTACAGTGACTAACATCTGGGGAATGCTATGAAATATATTAACCACATTTGTTATTTGATCTATTCTGTGCAATATTCAAGCACAGTTTATTTGCTACCTATAAGTGGATTGTATTAATTTTGGGATATTAGAACATAAGTTGTGTGCATTGTACAGCTGTAACTTTGTGCCTTAAAGCTTATTACTGTTTGTTCAACACCATGGATTCAGGAGGCACTACTCTATTAAGTGCCCAGATTGTACACTTTGTTTACATTTTTAAAAAATTCCTGGCCCTAGCAAAATTGTAGCATAAATTTGGCAGTTGAAGGCAAGCGCAACAGAAGTAGGGGAACACCAAGCTCTCTTCCAAGCTACATACCATCCTGACTTGGAACAATACGTCCATTCCTTCATTATCTCTGCGTCAGCATACCATCTATGGTGGATCTACTCCCCATGGACTGCAGCAGTTCAATAAGAAAGCTCACAATAACCTTCTGAAAGGCAACTTGGGATGGGGAATGATGCCCCACATCCAATGAATAACTTTTTAAAATCCTCATTTTCTTTTACTATTTACCATCTATTTTTAGCTTCGTGGCATTTGATTAAAATACAATTTCTTCACTTTCCTCATTTATTCTTTGTTGTATCCGTAAAGGTTTCTACCTCTTCCCATTGATTATCCTAGACAGATCTTCCTTCCCCACACAACAGACAATTGCCAGTAAATTGTTGCACTTAATAGATGTTTTTACAACTGCTGCACGTCTAAGATCCAGCAGCCTTTCAGGTATGACTACCTGACTCAAGCTGCCTTTTTTAAAGTTAATTACACTACCTTCTGAGCTTGTGCCATATGCCTCATCACAGAATCTTCCACTTAATTCTTAGGTCTGAATTTTCTTAAGTCTGGAAATGGTTTCCAGCTTAATTAAAATGCTGCGAGAGCCCCATTTCCAGAAGTCCTGAACCCAAACCTGACATCTACCATTTTTACTGGAATTTTCGTGAGTGGGGGTGGTGTTTTGGGTGGCTCGTGGTTTGTGAATTGCGGATCCATGGTTTAGTGAGGTTACTGCACATGTAAAAGTGAAGCTGACCTCAAACAGATCCAATTTTCAAAACTGGGCCTTAGACCTTTCTCAAGCTGCTGGACAGATTTCAACAGGTAGGATACACTTTGGGAAAGGGTGAGGAAAGGAATGTCTTTTACATAGATCTATCCAAACACACTGAACGTGCTTCAACCAAATGGCCACGTATAAAAGTCAAAGAGGAGCAATCCTTAGGAGGATGAAGGGGGACTATAGTCAGTCACGAGGTGCCACCACAACTCAATCAATGGCGTTTTCCAATTCCAGGCTTGGCCACAGTCACCCAAGCGCTTGGCCCTTTCAGAATTAAAGGATCCGTGCCCTTGCAATCCAGAGATTAGGCCAAAGTCAGTCCTATAGGTCCACTGCAACCAACCTGGAGATGACAGGTTGAGACACTGTGGAGTCATCAACCCAAGAGGTGGACCAATGTTCCCTGCAATGAGTCACAGGGAGCAACAAAGTATGATGAAACTGATCGGAAGAACAGTCAGTGATGATGCAAGGACAGGAGAGGTGGTGAGGTGTACCCAGAGATGATGTTGGAAGCACAGAGGGCAGGAAGGGTTGGAAGTTTGGGAGGATGAAGTGTGTGGCAACCATTGACTGAATATGATGTATGTAATAGTGAGTATGGTAGTCCATCAGCTTCGGTGAGATGTGTGTGAAGTGGCAAAGTCACAGTGAGTGCTGGCCCTATGGTTGTGAGGCAGAATAGAGATGATCGTGACACTTACACTTAGAGCACAGAAGATCATTGACAAATTCAGAAATTGCTGGAAAAACTCAGTAGATCTGGCAGCATGTGCAGAAAGCAAGCAGAGTTAACACTTCAGGTCCAGTGACCCTTCTTCCGAATTCATCGGTTTCATTTTTTACAGAAGGTCACTGAACTTCTTCCTGCACTGCTAGGCATTCCTCTTAGCCTAGGACACACAGCAGACCAGGGCCACTATCTGGGTTCAGACTAGCTGTGTCTGGTGGTGTGGCCTCCTGCAGCAGTCAGCAGGAAAAAACCCTGCCCTTCTTGCCACCTCCTTGTCCTCAAGCACTGCCAAACTACTGTCTGCAAAGCAGGGCCAAGCATTCTGTTCTGGGCTATGTCTTCAGTGATAGTGGTCGAGTGCCACAGTGTGAGGGGCAACTCCTGGCTTGCAGCATCTGAAAGGTGTGCAGCTTTAAGTATGACATCAGTGACTTGAATACAAGGTTTCTCAGTTCAGGAGTAAAACTCCAGGCCTCATACTCCATCTCCAACCTTGCAACTAATTACTGACACATAGCATAAACATCCCACTTCAACCCAAGTAAAAATATATTTGTCCCCTTAGTTACATAAAAGCCTTCCAACTGAAGCAATTAATGAAGCTAAAACTGAAGCTAAAATAATGCAATTTTTGTGTGCCTTAACTTCTCGATCTGCTGGATTGTCATGGTAGGTTGTAGACATCGCAGTTTCAACAGGAGCTTCTGGACAAAAAGGCACAGAAAGGTACAGTAGTTTTAGTGTTCTTTAAAGATTAAGAGCAGAGGAGCCCTTCCCCTTGAAACTCTATACTTAACTGAATGACAGGTGCTGTCCCTTTTGATATTCAGCAGCAACCTTTTTAGCATCCACAAGTTAGAACTCAATACTCCCTGACCAATGGGAGTTTAACATAGGATTTTGTGTTTCTATTCCTAGCTTGTGACGTATTTAAATCCATCTCATAGTAACATACTTGCATATTCACTGGTATTATTTGGATGTACTTACGCCTATAGATTGAAAACCTAATGAGGTACAATATAGCATGAAGTAAAACACAATTGGGTTGGTCTCTCAAGCTATAATCAAACAGTTTTAATCTGTATATTTTCACCATAATTCTTAAAACCTCTTTGCATTTTACCTGTTCAATCATCTTGATTGCTTGATCTTCTAGCTCTTTGGGAGAGTCATAAACTCCTGAATATACTTGCAAACGGTGCAGTTCTTCAGTAATGTATTTTTCATATGGTCCTTTATTACAGAGAGAATAAGCTTTTTTAAGTTGCTCCATGGCAACCTCTATCCGTTCCTCATCTTCTTCAATCTGAGCAATTTCTATATGAACTTGACAGCGGAGCTGGGACAAAGAACTACACAATTTAAAAGAGAAGTGCAAAGTTCATGAAAGGCAATTTAATATTATATAAAAAAAAGAGTTGGAAACATTATTCTTCCAAATTACAAAATGGAAACATATATCATAACATTGATGTCAATGGTCATGCATTTACAATTTGGTGGCTTAACCCAAAAAAGTGTAATGTACAATTCAGTCAAAAAATATTTCTAATAAAAATTAATTTTAGCACCTTATCGATTGATTTGTTTGCATATCACCATTATAAGTCAATAGAGCCTGAAAATTAGTTATGTCATTAATTATTTCCCAGAAGATTGAACTATGACAATAAGACATCTCCATCGTGATACTGGAGTTCTAAAATAAAAACAGGAATTGCTGGAGGCCCTCAGCAGGTAGAAGCAGAATTTTTCGTTCCCTTGAGGAATATGGACAATAGCAAGAAAGTTAGGAAAACACACAGAGAATGGTAAAATCATATTTCCAATATTGAAAAAAAGTTTCCATTCTCACATTAGGGTTTAAACAAAGAGTTATGAATTACATTAAGGAGTGGCAACTTAATCATTAAGCTGCAGAGTTTGTCAACAGCAAAGGTTTCCATTCGAACAACGTCCAGTTTATCTCTGACCATCAATAACAGATTTTGAGGGTGTGTACCATATATCCTGGAATTGCAACAATATGCAAATACTGGGAAAAAACACAGGTTGCTCCATCCTTCCAAGGTCCTCTGGCCATACAAGAATATCTCCTGGGAGACCATGTCTACCCCTCCAAAAGCAGATAATGTATCTAATAGCTCATCAGTATGCTTTTTTAAGACTTGAGGATGAAATTCATCACAACCCAAACAACTATCAGCTGCAGTTCCATCAGCTTTTTTAGTCCTCCTTCCAGTGTGACTATAATGTCACAGAGTTTCTCTCTCCCTTCCACCTTCTGATTTATAAACATTACTGCAATGTTGTTGTATCCACTCAAATAAAGACACAAGTAAAATATTAGTTCATTTTATCTACCTTTTCTTCGCTATGGACTCCCAATCTCTTTCTCTCTCTATAGAACCAACATTCATTTTACTTACTCTTTGCCTTTTTTAGATAACTGTTGAAAATCTTGCTATCCATTTTTACATTTCTAACTAGCTTTCTCTCGGACTGTAAAGTCTGATTACACCTCTTAATTAACAGTTTAGTTATTCTCTGCCATTCTTTACTTTTGATTAATTATCTAGCTCGCACTGATAATGCACTGTGGGGATGCTAAACTAATTAATTCTGGGAGTTCCACACCCCAGCAGGAGGAAATCCTGATTTGGAAATCCTGGTTGGCCAGCGCCTGCATCACCCCAGGGAGTGCCAGGATTCAGTAGCTAGCACCGCAGAAAGTGGCCTGAAAGGATCACGGCTGCCAGAGAAAGATAACTCTCAGGGATTTATGGTGAGGAGGTATCCTAGAACCCAGGGAGGGAGAAGAGACAGGAATGGGATGGGGCCAATTCCTGTTCAACAGGCAGCACAGGTGGCACCTCAGCGGGTTGTCCCACTGCGTACAGGAAATGAGGTCCCCACTTTCCCACCTTTCAAAAGGTGTTAAAAAATAGGTTACCCACTCCTGTTTGATTGCCTTGCCAGTGTATTATTGGCCTCCAACTAAGCTTTTTACAGAGTCTCAACTGACTCCTAAGTATTTATCTGCATGAATGGACTGTCGATTCTGGTGCTGTCTAATCAGGGGTGAGCTTGTGGGTACGTGAGAGGTGGTGGGCTATTTTGCTTCTTTCCCATATGAAAATGCACCTAGTGGAGGCTTGTAATATTCAGCCCCCTGTATCCCACCACAGATCAGATGCTGCCAGATCCGCTGAGTTTCTCCAGCGTATTCTGTTTTCATATATCTTCATATACTTTCATGGGATGTGGGCATCACAGGCAAGGCCAGCATCTCTCATAGCTTTAGCTAAGTGGTCTGCTAGGCCACTTCAGAGGGAATTAAGAGTCAACCCCATTGCAATGGGTCTGGAGTCACATGTGGGTTAGTCCAGGTAAGAAGAGCAGATTTCCTTTCTAAAAGACATTCTATTCTGGGACTTTTGCACTGCTCTGCCAATATTTTTGCTGAAACATTAAGTAGCTAAACATTAACTCAAGAGCTCTAACTTAAGAATTTAGATATTAACTTAATGTCTTGAATTAATATTACTTACATAAACTCTGTCAAGTAGAAGGTAAAACAATGGAGCTTGTCGGTCTTTTGGGACATAACAGTGACATGTTTGATAGATTGAAGGGGACAATCACCAGTTCAATTTGCTATTTCTCAAGTAAAATTGTGGGAAACTAATTTTATTACTGGCTGGGAAAATAATAGAGAATTTGGTCTCTTAGTACATTGTTCACCCCTTTATTATTAAGGAAAGTATTTGAAATATGTCTTGTGCCCATTTCAAATCATGTATAAAGTTAGCCATGGTTGTAAGAAAAAATAACGTGATTGTCAGTTGAGTGAAAGAAAGTTATTTCCCTGTTAAAATGACATTTCTGATAATAGTTGTTCCTTTTGTGCAGCAAATGACGTAAGATGCCACTCTATTCTGAATGCTACTCCAAACATTTCCTACAGATTTAGCAGAAATTAAAGAATCTATTTCAAATAGTAATTTATGCAAGATTTATTCCAAGGGCAGATTTTTTTCTGGAAGTTTGATGTAGAATAAAGCTGACACACAAATGATCCTGGTGGACCTAAATGAAAGTATAACATAATGAACAATTTTCAACAGCACAATCATATTGCAATATATCCATTTCCACCCACTGCTACAAATTTACTGGGGTCGCCTTTTTGCTTTACTTCCCTTCCTTTTTCTTTGCAAACCGTTAAGGTTAAAGAACAATTAAAGCCTTTGCTGAAGTAATAATGTTTCTGCATATTTCACAATACTCTACAAAATAAAGTTAATCAATAAATAAACTGGTCAATATGGACACTGTTAATTCACAAACAGAAGTACGATAAAAACTTTTATAAAATAGCCATAACCAAACTTGTTGTTGCAGAAGAACATAGGCAATTCTAAATGGACAGATTTTGTGCAGTCCATTCTCATATTCTTGTTCTTCCATAGCTTATTGTTTTGCATGTTCAGTAAGGAACATAAAAGTATGAAAAGTATCACTGATTTTGTTCAATCTTGGTAATCCTTAGTTTCATGCTCATTTTAGGTAAAAGAAGATCAAATGTTTTTAGGCCAGTTCAGTGATAAAAATGCTAATGCTTTTGAGATGTGATAGAAGAGGTAAATGTTGAAGCTTCCTTCGATTTGTATTAGATTTTGCATCACTTTGACTTGCTGTTAGACTCACTTCCATGCACATAATTTACAAATACAGGAAAAGAAGTGTGCAAAGGCAAGAACTGCCATACCAGGGCAGAATTTTACATTCCAAACCTGGTGGACTTGTGGAAGAAGGGTTAGGAGGGTAACAGAATGGCCAATAAACTGTCTTTGCATGACCTTCCAGCTGGCTTTGCACCCACCATGATCTCTTCATAATTTTTCAGTGGGACAGCCAAAAGCTAGATTGGCTATCCAGCCCAGCAGTGCCCCAGTTGAGAAGCTTGCATGGACAATTAAAGATGATATAAGGCCTCATTCTCACCCGCCCCAATTTTCAAACTGGCAGGAGGAGCTCAGGGAAAGGATGAGGCTAGCAACATGACCCTCTCAGCATTCAGCTGGAAATAGTGAGCACCTCCATCAACTGTTTCCTTTCAGCATCGAGTGCCAACCCGACTCCAACAAGGTCTGGCCCCTGCAAGTGCTACCATCACAGCCATCAGGCCAACATTGCTGCTGCACTCTCAGTGCACTCCTCAAGGCCTCATCTCCCCTAATTACTTGAGATTCAAACAATTAGTCCTGGAGTGTCAGGACCTGATTTCTCCCAGTCCTGGCTTTTGGCACTGCTGGGAGCACAGAGCTGATTCTCCAGCAGTCGCAGGAGGTGGAGAATTACTCCTGAGTGAGGAGCAGAAGTCCCAAACTCACGCAATTAATGCTCCCATGTCAGAGTAGGAAACCGCATCCTCAAAAACTTGGCCAAAATGGCAAAACCTGCATGCATGTCGAATTTCATCACTTTAGAATTTCCTTTCACAGCTTCTTTAAGACTTTTCCAAATTTTCATTCAGGAAAATCTAACTTGTACCAATGAAATTCAAAATCATCAATCCAAGTGGAGGAAACATGAAGGTGGATTTTTCTTTCCAGTTTATGTTGGATTGCAGTGGAAGCAAGTAGAATAAAAAGTGGCCTTTGCAGCCATACCACTAAAGGTTTTGGAAGATGTTAATGGTGGGAGAGAATCTTTCTATTGGATGGTGTGGAGCTGATATTCCATCCAGTCAGGCATTCACCCTGCAGAAGCTGAAATCCAGCCCTGACTTTCTGCTCTAACTTCAATATACCTTCCATTATCCTGCAAGAATCCTATATAATTTCACCATCTGCCAAATGCAACTATTTATATGATGTACAGCCTATATTCCTGACCCATTTCACCCCAATCCAACTGTCTCAGTTTTGTTACATTGCAATGTACCCACTACATTTGATTAAGGAGCAACTGCTATTGATATTTGCTTTTAAAAAGTAACTATTTTACATTGTAGTTACCTGTCAAGATCACTGAGAATTGAAGCCACATTGGTCAGTTGTTTAGAAATATTCTTACGCAAATTGGGTTGAAGCAAAGGTAGACAAAGTTTCCACTGTGTTATACACACAATCTGGACTAGATTCCAGTTCTTCGCACGTATGGCATTCTGTAGAACTTCATCTATTCGTTGAATTACTGTCAAGCAATGCTTTAAAATGGAAAATTACAAAACCAGATTAACAGCAAAATCCATCATATAATCAAAGAACAAAGAACAATAGAGCACAGGAACAGGCCCTTTGCCCCTCGAAGCCTGCGCGACACATTTTGCCCTTCCATACTAAAACTGTTTTCACTTACAGGATCTGTATCCCTCTATTCCCTTCCTGTTCATGTATTCGTCCAGGTGCTGCTTGAATGCCGCTATTGTGTCTGCTTCCACCACCTCCTCTGGCAGTGTCTTCTAGGCACTCACCACCCTTTGTGTGGAAAAACTTGCCTTGCACATCTCTTTTAAACTTCTCCCTGTTCCACACCTTGAACCTGTGTCCCCTAGTAATTGGTCCAGCCGCCCTGGGAAAAAGCGTCATACATTCCACTCTATCCATGCCATTCACAATCTTATAAACTATTAGGTCACCCCTCAATCTCCTGAGTTTCAGTGAAAACAAACCCACTCTATCCAACTTTTTTCATAGTCAAAATCCCCCATACCAGGCAACATCCTGGTAAACCTTTTCTGTACCCTCTCCAACACATCCACATCTTTCCGGTAGTGTGGTGACCGGAACTGTTCACGCTATTCCAAGTATGGAATATTCCAAGTGCGTCTAATCACTTACCAAAGTTTTAATATATGTTTCTATTTGAGTATAAAGTTATTAAATTCACTTCCATAAATTAAATATAAAAAATTGTAAACCATATATGTAAAAACTCTACTCTACAGAAAATCTGATTGCACCTGCACATAAATGAACAAGTACTATATGATGCGTGTTTAAATACGATATCCAAAGATCAGTGAACATTCAACCAATAATTAACATTCTATGTATGTTTCAAATATCATGCATCATAGATTTCATAGTTTTCCTTTTAAAAATGATCATTTGTTTAATTCTATTTTGCAGAAAATAGCATATTTCATAAACAGCACCTTTAATCATTAAATCATTCTAAATCTATCCACATTCACAATGAATGCTGCAGCCAAAAAAAAAACTGACGTAAACAACCATACTTTTACAAAGCCTTTGGTGCATTTCTCTGACTTAGCTCCAAGTTTCAGTACTGAGAGTTCTGATTCCACGCATTCAAGTTCCATTGCTGTCGCTTTATCCTGGACAATGAAAATTAATAAAAGTCATGCATTATATTGTTAAATTGAAATTAAATTGCACAAAACTAATAATGTTGTTAATATGTTTGTTTTAAACTCTTTTGACTCCTATTCTCACAAAGATATTCACCCTCTATTATAAACCAAATAATAGTTTAATGAACAAAAACAAAGTTGCTGGAAAAGCCCAGCAGGTTTGGCAGCATCTGTGAAGGCAAAAAAACAGAGCTAACATTTTGGGTCCAGTGACCCTTCCTCAGAACTGATGTTCTGAGGAAGGTCACCGGACCCAAAACGTTAACTCTGTTTATTTCCTTCACAGATGCTGCCAAACCAGCTAGGCTTTTCCAGCAACTTTATTTTTGTTCCTGTTTTACAGCATCCACAGTTCTTTCGGTTTTTGATATTCTAATGGAATTAGAAATTAGAAACAAAAGTACTTGACTAATTATATCAATATGCAAGCTACTCACTTTGAATGTTAGATTCCAACTTAGAAAATCTCAATATGATTTTCCTTATTGATACAAGGAATCCTTCCAAAGATTAAATCAGTCACTCTCAATGGAGAGAAACAAGAAAAAAAAAGTGACTTGTCCACATTACTCAAGGGGAAATAATCTTAGCTGAAGGACGTGCAAGCAGAGAGGAAATAGGTGAACACCACGCAGTTAACAAGACCAGACAAAAGGATCCCCTGAGTGATTCTTCCTTTTCAACTAATATTCAGTTGTGAACACTAGTGAAGTTAAGGATCCCTCTGGCAATGCAGCTGGAGCTAAGTCCACTGCAACATGGGTATCTCAGTTGTGCTTTGATATTTTTTCTGGTTAGCTTCATGGTACTTCCGAGTTACTCTCCTCTTGCTGCTTTTTCCACAAGACTCTGTGGATGTTTCTGCTATCTCCAAGCTATAATAAATCTTCCAATTACTATCCCTCCCAAAATTCAAATTGAGCTTATGTCACCATGAGTGAGGCTTATGTAATTAGTATTTTCTCTGCTTAAACTGCAGGCCTAAACAACAGAGCTCTGATGAAGAGTTATCTAGACTCAAAATGTTAGCTTGCTGTCTCTCCACGGATGCTGCCTGACCATCTGTGATTTCCAGCATTTTTTGTTTTCAGTCTGAATAGGAGGTTTTACTGCAAATTTTCCAGAGAATTGCAGTTAATTACAATAAATTTGCAAGAGTGGGGGATTCCCTGATTAAATAAAATATGACAATGATGGCAGGATGGGTGATGTGTTCCTGCTGCATCGTGATAAACCTACTAATCTGCAGCAAGAATTTGCAGTTCAAGGAAATTCTGATCCAAGTTGAGGAACTGAAATCCGAGCTGCAGATGTAACACCATAGGGGAGGCAAAAATTACCTGGAGACTTGACATAGTAAATAAAAAGTTAAATATGTCACACAAAGATCTGTTTTTTCCCCTTTACACATGCTGCCAGCCCTGCTGAGCTTTTCCAGCAACTTTGTTTTTGCACACAAAGATTGATATGGGAGGACTGAGTTTCTGTTGGCACTGGCACAAGTACTAGGGTAGAAAGGAGCTGTTCCAGACAGGGGATAGGTAGCCTTACAAAGCAAAAGATTATGAAAGCATTGCAGGACAGCTATTTAGGTATCGATACTCAGACACAAAAGCAGACAGTGCACAAACATTAAAAAAATTGCAAATAGTGTCAAAGGGTCAAAATGGTAAAGCAAAACATCTGTGGCTGTTTACTTAACTGCACACATTATATGAAAAAATAAATGAATTAATAGCACAAGTAAATGTTAATGGATATGATCTTTTAGCCAATACCAAAAATGGGGCTGCATATTACATTTTCTTGGCTAAGTCCAAGTTACTTCGAGTTTTTTTTGGAGAAAATGCCATTGTGAGATTGAGAGCATTCTTTTGCCCTATCTTACTAAACTCATATCTTTAATTACCTTCCATTCCTCTATGAGGTCTCTCATGTCCAAATTTAGCCCCCTCTACTATATGCCATTCCCAGAATAATTTGCCACTCAGTAGATATCCCAGAATTCACCAGCGACATTTGCCCCTACGCCATCATTAAAAGTCCACTGTGCACCCAGACAAGCACTGTCAGTCCAAAGCCACCCTGTATGATTCCTGGCATTTGCCCTACATGTGGCTAATGAGGGAGAAATCGATGCCCCATTTTGCTGGGAATCCTGGAGGTTGTGCTAGTCAGGACCTTCCTCCTTCCCAGGACCAGCAGTGAAGGCCACAATACTAGACAGTGCCAGCTTAGTCCGAGGTTGTGACTGGGGTTAAAGCTGTCTGAACCATCTAGAGGAGTGCCCTGTATTGTAGGAAGAAAGTGAATGTCCTTCTCTACTCAGCCAGCATACATTCCACCATCTTCTCTCTGATACCTCACACTCCCGCAATCTGTGTTACTGTATCCACCTCCCAACAAGGCTCAAGCTCTCACTATTGTGTGTAATATCCTCACCACTCACACTAACCCTGAATGCCCTTGATGCTTGCAAAACACTTACACAGGACACCTCCCTGCCTGCACCAACAGTTATAGCTGTGCCACAAACTTTCATCTCCCATGATACCTGCCTCTTTCTCATTCCATAAGAGAAATAGTCCCCAGTTGAGCCAAAAGAGTCAAGGCAGGTCGTGTTCAGCCCGTCATTCAGCTCCTCACCCCTTATGAGTAAGGAATTCTGACTGATCGCTCCTTAGACTGCTGGTGGAGGCTACCCTTGACTTAATCGGCAGGGGTCCACTTGATTTAAGATTGCTAACAACTATGACAAGCTTCTGGGTTTTGTGTCTGCAGAAAGGCAACAGCTAGTGGTACTATCACTGGACTCGTAATCCAAAAGACTAAGATGGTATGTTGGAGACGTGGGCTTGAACCCCATATGGCCAAAGGTGAAACTTGAATTCAATACAAAGAAAAATGGAATGAAAATTTAGCTGTCAATTGTCACAAAAATTATCTCATTCGCTAAAGGCTTTTAGGGAACAATATTTGCTATCCTCAAATGGCCCTGCCTACCCATGAATTAAAACCAACAGCAGTGTAATTGGTTGGGTAATTAGGAATAGGCAATAACTGCTGGCCTAGCCAGCAATGCCCTCATCCCATGAACAAATCTAAAAAGAGGCACAGTAAGACAGCAGTAATAGGATCCCAATATCTCTGGCTGAGCAGCCAAAGTGCAAAAAGGCAAGGCAAGGCAATGCAGGGATGCTGTAAGCATCTAAATAGCTCAGAGTGAGTGAGCGTTATGAGTGTAAGTGGACAGCCTGGTCCAGTCCATAAGCTGGGTGTAGTGCCCTTGCAGCAACATTACACTGACAGTACTCCTTGGGCTGCACCAGCAACTAAGCACCAAAGCACCAAAGCACGCTGGAATTGAACTGTAGATGTACCATGAGGGCTGTTAGAGGCTGGCACATGTTAGAAGCCAATGCCTGTGGAAATGGAACGCATGTAGCTGCTGACCATGGGACGGACGTGACTGGAGGCCATAGAGTGTTTCCCAAGATGCTGGTGTCTAGTTTCCAACGTAGTTTGGGATTATGGTCAGCATGGACTGGTTGGACTATTTCCATGGTGTATTACTCTATAACTCCATGAAGGTCATTCAGAGCAGGCAACAAGCCAAATCTGCCAGGTGCTCCGTCTGGTTTCCTTGTCAAGTTTCACCTACGTCGAACTTGTTTGGCTACTTCGGTAAGATGGGAAGCTGAATATTAATCTCACCATAGCCCATGTTGCTTAGACCCCAAAGGATTCCACCCGTGCTTACAAGGAGATCGAAGGTAGGAACTAAATATTCAGGACTGTATGACTTTTTGAAAAGACAGGCAGGATGGGAAGAGTGGTGGTTTAGGTGTGTTAGTACAAGATAGAATAAGTACGAAAGCAAGAAATGATCTTAGATCGGAAGATATAGAATCCATTTGGTTGGAGTTAGGGGATGAAGACTTAGTTGGAACACTCTACCAGCCCCCTTACAGTAGCTATCCTGAGGACAGGAAGAGAAACCAGAGATGGGGGGGAGCGGGGGCATGTAAAAAGGCAACGCAGGGGTCCCAATTTATGAGCATCTAAACACAATCTCATACAGGAGAGTAATATTAAAGATCCAACATTCAAACATTCCTGTACCTACAAATGGCTCCTTTACATTGTCCTGTATTGTTTGCCAATTTGTACAAATCGATTTGCAGGTGGACCACAGAAAAGGAATGCATTCACAACTGGGGACTGTACATTAATTGTAGGGGACTTTAAGGAGATTTAGAAAATCAAATATTCAAACATAGCCACGATGAAGAATTCATAGCGTGTATTCGGGACAGATTCCTTAAATAATATGTTGCGGATCCTACCAGGAACCAGGCTATTTTGGATCTATATAATGGGGCAGTTTTAACAAATAGTCTCAGAGTGAAAGATCCCGTGGGAAACAGTGACCATAATATGGAGGAATTTAGCATTCAGTTTGAGAGTGAGATATTTGGCATAGAAACAACTGTACAAAACTTAAAGGTGAATACAAAGGAATGAGGGCAGAGCTAGTGGACTGGAGTGGAAAAGAGTTTCAGAAAGACAGATAATGAACAATGGCAGACATTTAAGAAAATAGTTTATGACACAACAAAAATATATCCCAGTGAAGGAGGAACCTGGGAAGTGGTCGAACCAACCATGGTTAGATAAGAAAGATAAAGAGGATATCAAATTGAAGGAAAAAAATAAACAATATGGAAAGATTTGTGGCAAGCCAGAAGGTTGGGAACAATTTGACCAAAAAAAAATTCAAACTAAACATTGAGGGTAAACTTGTAAGTAATATAGAAACAGACAATAAGAGCTTCTTCATGTATACAAAATAAGGAAGATAAAGACCAAAGTGAATAAAAGTTTCTTAGAGGATAAATAATAATAGGAAATCAAGGAATGGCAGAAGAGTTGGACAAATATGTTACATCAGTCTTCATGGTAGAATACACAAACAGCATTCCAAAAATTCTAAATAATTAAAATGCAAAAATGCATGGAAGAAATACATACAATGTTTATCACTAGATAAAAAAAAGTATGAGGGAAACTAATGTGACTGAAGGCCACTAAGATATCTGGATTTGATGGGGTGCATTCTAAGGTATTAAAAGAAGTAGCTACAGAGAATGTGGATGGACTGGTGGTAATCTTTCTAGAGTATTTAAATTCTGGAAGAGTGCTAGAGGATTGGAATACTCCAATAAAAGGATGCAATAGCAGAGCATTTAGAGGTAACCTAAAATCTATAAACCTATAATCAAACAGAGTTAATGTGGCTTCATGAAATGGAAAACACATTCCTGAAAAGTGTGTTATAATTCTTTGAGGAAATAGCAAACAAAATAAAGGGGAACCAGCAGATGTAATATGTTTGGATTTCCAAATGGCTTTGCTAAGGTTCCACACATTCGGCTACTTAATACGAAAAGAGTCCATGGTGTTGGAGGTAGTACATTAAAGACAGAGTTTGGATAAGGGGAGCATTTTCAGGATGTAGCACAGATGGTGGAGTGCTACAGGGATTTGTGCAGGGGCTATAATTAGTTATAATGGAGATGAATGATGTGGATGAGGGAAGTGAGTGTACTACTGCCAAGTTTGTGGATAACTCAAAAATAAAGTGGGAAGACAAGTGGTGAAGATGACACAAAGGGTCTACAAAGGATATAGATAGGTTAGGTAAAGGGGTCCAGAACTGGGAGATGGAATATAATGTGGGAAAATGTGAGGCTATGCCCTTTGACACGAAGAATAGAGCTGAATATTATTTAAATGGAAAAAGACTGTAAAAAGCTGCAAAAATTTGGCCCACCCACTTAACCTCTCTACATGCCTCTGTAAACTCATGCTTAATAACTGCCTTCTCTCCTGTTTTATGTCACAGCATCTGTGGAATTCTTTACAGACAGCAATAGAGGTTGAGTCGTTTAGTATATTCAAGACTGAGATGGACGGATTTTTAATCAGTAAGAGAATCAAGGGTTACAGGGAAAAGACAGGAAAGTGGAATTAATGATTATCAGTTCAGTCTTGATCTCAATGAATGGCAGAGCAGACGCAACGGTTAAATGGCATAATTCTTCTCCAATGTCTGATGGTCTAATGAAACGTTGCATTGCCATATCCAGTTTCCAATGCGTTCACATCTCCTGGTTTGGTGAGTAATGAAGTTCCATAAGTGTCTCCTGAGAATTTCAAACTGACATCCAGCAGTTAGCTCCATCTCAGTGATTCCTTCTACTAGCCTCACTAAGGAAAGCATACTTTCCAGTGAGCTTGCATTACACACTCCTTCTCATTGACCATTTGGGATGTGTAATAAATTTGGAACTTGCCGGCAATGCCAACATCCCATGAATGAATTTACAAAATTGTCATCGTTGTGGAAGCACTAAACTAGTCCCATATCTGTGTTCAGATAATGCATAGTCTAAAATTATTTCTGGAATGTACACCATTTTAATGTCAAACTTTGATTGATATAAATACATTCACACTGCTACTTACTATTCGCTCTGCCTTCAGGAGATCACTAACACAGTTTGATGCCATTTCAATATCCTTTACTTCTATGGCGAGATGGGTTAAATCCAATAGCAAAGAAAGCCTAGACAGTGACAGTAAGTGAATGAAATGTTAGTCATAAAATTCATAACAGATTATTCAAAACATTACACTGCATGGCAATCTGACTTCGTCTAACAAAGCAGAACCCCACGTATACTTTAAACATGGTTACAGTCAGATTACAATCATGAAAATAGGCTGTATCAAATGCTAAGAGTTTAGATTTATCCTGTTTCAAAACTTTTAGAAGAAGCATAACACAATTGTAACAACAAAGAATGAATGCGAGCACGCCTGGATTTTGTTTGCATTCGTGTCACCTTGGATGAAAGTATTTCAAAAGTTGCATTTCATTCCCGGTAGTTTAGGATGCCATGACGATGTGCCACATCAAATATTCACTTCTGATTTTCATTGTCTGGATTCACATTCCAGAGTTTAAAAAAAAAGACAGCTTCAACTGGAAAAAGACTGACAATTTACTGAAACAACGGGATACTGACCAACATTAAAATTGCTGCCAAGTTGCATCACTTTAGGCACATGCTATTTCAGGGAGACAGGAGGTCTATGAGGAACTAATAAGGTCAATACATTCTTGGAAAGGTATAAACAGCTTGCTTCCTCCCCTACCAAAAATGAAAATTCAAAATGTACAACAGGATATTACAAAGTAATCACCATTATGAACCTATGAGGAACATGACTGCTGATGTGACCTCAACCAAGTTGTCTTTTTAGAATAGACTATAGACTTCTGTATTTCAAGGGGGTACTTAGAGAGAAGAGATATGGCCAAACAAACTTTGTATGTGTACTTTAACTTGAACTGGCAGAAGATACCAGTAGGGATAAGGAAAAACCACTCCCTGTATCTATCCCTCATCGCCACAGCTTACAGCCAACCCAAGATCAATAAATTGGACCTATTACTTTGAGAAAGCTCAAATAAAAACCTATCTGGTTAATGCTTTGCAAACATCCTGTAAATGGTAAAGTACAGTCACTGGATTGGTAAGCCTATTTTAACACAATTTAAGCAGAGGGTTGTTATGCCCTCTGGCCCTGGCTCCTCAACCCTCATGACATGCCAATTATGCTCCATGCATCCTCTCTCAAAGTCCTATGACATCTATCGTAGCCCTCATGCCACTTTTGTGCTTTTTGTACACCCCCATGCCACTTACCCAGTGTCCACTATCAGTACAGCTCAGGAGCTATGTAGGGATGAAAAAGTTAAAACTTCTAACAAAGAGAGTTCTCACTTATAAACACTTGATTCCAAAAGAAAACTTCCATTCTTGAAAACTATTGTAAAGACAAAATTCACTAACCACATTTAAGAGATGTAAACTTTTTTATGGCCTTGTTAAGCAAAATGTAAACTCAGCCCTTGTTTTAGATAAGAGGTTTTGGAGCTTTTGAAATTAAACTAAGCAATCAATATGGGCCCATTTGTAATTATAATCCTGGGAAACTGCAGCAGCACATGGCTAATGACCATATTTAAGCTGACCTAAGGCAGTTGTCCAGTGGTAACATCACTGGACTAGTAGTCCAGAACCCCAGGATAATATCATGGCTTTGAATCCCACCATGGTGAAATTTGACTTCAATAAAAAGAACTGAAATAAAAAAGCTCATCCAATGGTAACCACTACCTATTGTAGTACAAACCCATTTGATTCACTAATCTCCTTCCTTAACATCAAAGGCAGTCACACTCACCTCACCTCTGGAGTTCAGCTGTTTTGTCCTTGTTCAGGCCAAGGCTGAAATGAGGTCAGGAGGCTATTGGCCCTAGTGGTACCCAAACTGAGCATTAATGAGCAGTTTGTTCCTTTGCAAGAGCCTCTTGATGGCATTTTTGACAACCTTTTCTACCACTTCGTGGATCAAGAATGTACTAATCGGGTGGTATTTAGCCTGGTGGAATTGGTGCCACTTTTTTGTGCAAAGGACAATTTTCTACAAAAGGTCATAGCCAGACAATTTTCCACATTGTCAAGTAGATGCCTTACTGCAGTTGTACTGAAGCAGCTAAAATGGGGAGCAATTTCTTCTTTCAGAGGTTTGAGTGTCTTTGGAGCTCCTTGCCACAGAGACCTGTTGGAACAGAGTCTTTGTGTACACTTAAGGCTGAGACAAATAGATTCTTGACCAGCAGGGCAAACAAGGAGTTACGGGTAAAGGGCAAATAAATATGGTGGGAAGAATGGCAGATTAGTCATGATCCTATTGAATGGTGGAGCAAACTCGAGGATCTGAACAATCTACTCCTGTTTCTACTTCTTATGATCTTATGGTCTTGTCTAGTTTGACAGCATAAGCTCATAGTACTTTTACTAGAACGATATCTAGGCAATAACCTTTGAGATCAGCTGGAAATAGGAATTTGATTTCTCCATTTGGGTCCCACTCACCTCTTTCCAAGGCTTCCGAGTAGTTGTAACTGTGTAGAAATCTGGTACCTAGCACCAGCAACGGCAAACAAGAAACAACCGGTGTTATAGTAAAAATCCATTTGGTTCCTTTTAGGGAAGGAAATCACCTATCTTTATTTGATCTGACCTAACGCTGAATTTTTATTTGTTCATAGGATGCTAGCAATTGTTTATTATTGATCCTAAGTTTCTTTCATGGTCCGATACATGCAACAGGTTAGTTAACTCATAAACGCCCTCTAAAGTGGACTAGCAAGACGCTCTGTTGTATCAACCACTACAGAAAAGTTGATGAAGAATAAAACTAGGCACATCACCCAGCATCGACCTAGAAACAACCCTCTCAACCGTGTAAAGCTCTCCTTACTAACAACTGGAGACATACTACAATTGGAAAAGCTTCCCACAAACCTGACCACCAACAGACTGGCACAGTCATCCTCACAGAATCAAATCTGACAGCTAATGGCCCAGAATATTCAGTAGTTTTTTCAGTTTCCTTGTTTTGTGAAACTGCCACTGGAGGCCTGTGTTTGTCAAATTGTGATTTGATCAATTTGTGAATTTGATCATTGATGGGTGTTCCAACAAAAAAAGAGGTAGGTTATTTTAGTTCCACCCTTGTTTTCCACATCTTTTTAATGTGCTGCTTTTGTCACGTTGTAATTTGTTGCTTGCTAATTGATTGGTGAGATAACTTGGTGGTGATTTTATGAAAATATAAAAATAACTGGGTTCTTTTCTTTGTGATTTTTGTTGCTGTTACTCTGCTGCTGATGGGCAGTGCTTGTAACTTATTAACTGGGTGATTGCTCAGATAGAAATAGTGTGCAGGGATATGAGGAAAAGGCGAGCGATTGACACTAAGTAATAGAACCAGTGCTGGGCTTACAGATGGGCTGAATGGCTTCTTTGCCATCCAAAGCCTGAAAAAGGTGGTGCTGAACTCCTGATGTCATTCACAAGTTCGAGGTGGCTTTGGTGAGCAGTAGCCTCCTGTCAGAGCCTGGTCCTGTATGAACATAATTCCAAATGGACCCTGGGGTCCAATTCCTCCCCTATAAACCAGCACCCCACAATCTGAGCCAGCTCATGGAAATTCCTTCTGTGTCCTTCCATGTGGCATGGAAGAGATTCCTGTGAGGATTGCTGCTGTATACCTTTTACTTCTTCACCTTCATCTGCTGTCCAAAAATGCCCTTGGCCATCCTTCCTCCTACCAGGCAGTCGCCTCTAGAGGGCTCCCTATGCAAGGAGTCCCTCCCACAATTAATCAGGGACCTCGGGTGGAGGGGTGTTGCCTGCAAACAGGTATCCTTGGAGAAGGAGCACACAGCTTTTTGGGATAAGTGGGTAACGTAGGGGTTTTTTGTTTTGTCCTTTTTTTTCTTCAGAAGAGCTGGGTTTTTCCCCATTGTGTGGGGTTATCTTTCAGACAAGGAAAGGATCCAGAAGGGAAGATGGATACCGAGCATTTGTGTTATAGCTTTATCGTAAATCCCTCGCAAACCTCTGAATTTTTGCTGCCTAATTCAACATGTGGCTATCAGTCTGCTAAACAAGCTGCTTCAAATCAAGGATCAGATGAGGTGTAAAGAAGTGGGTATGTAATTAGGGAGCTATGACAAATCCTTCACAGTTCACATTGCAGTGCCAGCTGCAGCCATTCAGGACAGAGACAATCTCGTGTTTCGCTGATAAGTTTGCCACAAAAACAGAAACACAGGAGAATGTCCTGACACTAAATCTGCTTTGCTAAATTGCTACAAAAACAGAAGTTGCTGGAAAAGCTCAGGAGGTCTGGCAGCATTTGTGAAGAGAAATCAGTATTAACGCTTCAGGTCCAGTGACCCTTCCTCAGAACTGATGGTAGCTAGGAAAATGTCAGTTCACATGCAGAAGATAGGGTGGGGGGAGGCGGTGAGGAGTAAAAACTAGGTGGGGATAGAGCCCAAAGAGAAAGAAGAACAATTGGGCAGACAAAGGAGAGGCTAACGATCAGGCTAAGACGGTGAATAGCTGTTAATGGACACTGTTAGTGGCTAACAATAGGTAATGTGTAATGGCAGGCTATGTGACATCAAGGCCTGACTTTTGGAGCTGTTGATACTGAAAAGTTCGTTGTAAATAAATATTGAACTTTTTTTTTCAAAAAAGAACTTCCATGGGTCTTTGTGCTTGATTTAATTTGCCTGAACCCAAATTATTGCTACTTTATAATCAAACTATTCAGACATGTTGCAATAGCAGGTGGAACTAAAATTCAGGCCTTCTGGCCCTGAGTTAGAGACACTACCACTGCACACAAGACCCTTTTGAACCCAAATTATATCCCAACACTCAGTACATATCACTAGACTAACAGTTCCAGTTTTATTAAATTATATTAAGCAGTGCTAAAACTACTGCACAACATTCTCAGAAAAATATCTTTGTTTTCAGAGAACCTGGTGAATTTAACTGGCATTTTGCATCAGAAAAATAATAAATATTTTATAGCCCCTATGCTTCTGTATTAGTACAGTTTTTAACAAAATATTTGTTATGCTTTTCTCTAGAAAATATGTGACAAAATTGACACCCCTCCAGATGCCAAACAGGCTGACTAATAGTACTGTAATTTCAATACAATACTCAAGTTACCAAATAGTTTTCTCTCCTGTTCCTATGTTCAAGTCTGCAAGTGAAAGGCATTATTTGCAAGAATCCATTTTTTTTTTGTCCATTTGGTTCTGATATGGTTTTGCATGAACTTACACACAAAAATATACTGCATTATTAGGGTAAGGGAAGAATTTTTTAGTGAGGTAGAATAAAGTTATGAATTTCAATTTAAATTTAACCAAACATACCTTTCACTGTCAGTCAGCTGTCCAGTTGCCTGATCTGAACTTGCTGATGTTCTTGTTTTTTTATTCAATGCTAAAACCTGATAGATAAGATTTAATCGAACCGAGACATCCTTCGGAGTTTCTTTAGCTTCCAATTGACTGAAAGGGTCAAAATCACAGCCTTAGATTTTTTTAAAACAAGGAATTTAAGTACCTTCCAAAATGTGCAAGGATTTCCTTTTTACGTGACAGTAAAATGTGAAAATGTTCCAAATCCCACAATTGCCCAGTGCAGTCTGTCTAGTGTAGCATAGTGTAAGGTGACAACATCTTTCATTGGATGTGCAGAGAAAACCAAGTCAACGTAATATGGATCCTACAATTCATTTGACATAAAGTGCTTGCTCTGCACAGATTTCATCTTAAGATCTAGTGGCAAAATTAAGGGGGGGGGGTTCCAGGAGCTCAGGGAATTAATATTAACTCATCCACTCCCTGCACTCCATAAGATGGATAGGAGTTAAGTGGAGTGAGTTCAAACTTATAGATTGGGAAATCTGACATAAATCTACTCCCAAAATGCCCACTTCTAGTTTTAATAAAGTCAGGTGGGGGCAGATAACTAATCTCCTCTACAGGTGCAGATATTCAATTAAATATTGAAGCTACCTACTTATGATTTTATCTGTATTTCAGGGAGAACACAAGCAGAACAGATTTCCCAGGGACGAAAACAAAAATTGCAGGAAAAGCTCAGCAGGTCTGACAGCATCTGTGGAGAGAAATCGGGGTTAACGTTTCAGGTCGAGGGACACTTCCTCAGAACCAACAGTAGCTAGGAAAATGTCGGTTTATATGCAGAAGCTAGGAGATAGGGAGAGGGGGAATGGGTAGGAAGCGAACGATGGTGGGGATAGAGCCCAAAGAGAGAGAAGAATACTTGGACAGACAAAGGAGTGCATAACAATCTGGCAAGGAGGGTGAATAGCTATTAATGGTTGTGTGTATTAGCAGTCTGTGAGATAACAAGGCCTGACTTAGGGTGCTGGGATAGGGACATGGGAGATTTCAAACACTACAGTTACTAAAATCGATATTGAGTCCCTAAGGTTGCACGATCCCTAAGCAGAAAATGAGGGGCTGTTCTTCCAGCTTGCACAGAGCTTCATTAGAACACTGCAACAAGAGATGTTGGCCAGGGAACAGGATGGTGTGTTAAAGTGACAGGCAACTGGAAGTCAGGGTCTTTTTGTGGACAGAATGTAGGTGTTCTGCAAAGCAGTCACCCAGTCTATACTTTGTTTCCCGAACGTAGAAGGGACCACATTGTGAGCAGTGAATGCAGTAGACTAGATTGTCTGAAGTGCAGGTTGCCCAGGTCTGAGGACCCCCAACAATTAAAGCAAAGCAACACTGACTGAAACATACCCGTATATGACTTTCCAGTGCTGCTTGTGGGCCAGGAGGAACAGGAATGCACCCGTGACACCAAATCCATGAAGCTAACAAGGCAATCTGCCTACTGTCAGATCCCGATAGTTGTATGATTCTCACTCAATAATCCCTCAAGGGACCGCTACGCCCAAGTCCATAACCAACACAAATATTCCCAATTTAACTAAGACTAATAATCTCTCGTAGCAAATCCTTCCTTGTCCACCCCAACCCACCAATACTTCCAGGTCCCTGGCTGATATACTTTAACACACAACTTCACCAGGATATCATCCCCCATTCCCCCCAACACACAGTTCCAAGCATACCAAACCAACAACCTTTATACTTTTCTGCCGCCCACCAGCCAGTACTGATCAAATACGAAAATCAAACTTTTAAGACTCATTCACCTTGATGAATCAGAATTAATTAATTTTACCAAGACTAGTGTAATTTGTTCAGTCAGATTCATCATTGTTGCCAAGTGTTATTGTCATATGTCATTTCAAGGCCTTGCCTCTTCACTTTGGATAGTCCAGTACATAACAATACTCAGGGCAGGATTTTCCAGTCCCAGGATGATAGGCTGGGAGGTGATGGGGTAGGGGATGGGGTGGAGAGGGATTGGGGGACATGGCGAGGGACATTACACTGCTATTGAAAAATACTGACCCAAACCAGACACTTACGATTTCAATCTCTGAATTCTGTAAATGGCCGTCAATTTAGTGGAGCCTTTGACCTCTTTAGCCACTTTCAGAAGATCCACAAGCTTATGATACACCTGAAGTACAACAATTTCATGCTTAAGATGTATTCTCAAAACTATCGAATAAAAGAGTAAAATATTTGGCCCAGGTATTCCAGACTCATTGAATTTTACAGTACAGAAAGAGACCATTCAACCCATCATGTCTGCACCGGCTCCCGAAACAACTACCCAGCTAGTCCCATTCTCCAGCCCTATCTCCATAGCCATCTAAATTCATCCCTTTGAAATATATAATTCAGCTTTCGTTTGAAACCTTCTCTGGAATCCACTTCCACCACTCTCCTAGACAGCGCATTCCAAATCCAAACAACTCCCCGAATAAACAAGTTTCTCCTCATCTCACTAACTCTCTTGCTGACAATCTTGTAATTGTGACCCACTAATTACTGACATACCAACTACTGGAATCAGAATACCCTTCTTTACCCTGTTAAAACTGTTCATAATTTTGAATGCCTCCATAAAGTCACATCTTAATTTTCTCTGCTCCAAGGAGAATCAGCCCAATTTCTCTAATCTTTCCTTGTATTGAAAGTCTCTCATTTCTGGTATCATTCTAGTAAATCTCCTTTGCACTCGCTCCAAGGCTTTAACATCCTTCCTTAAATAAGGTGCCCAGAACTGAGCACAATACTCCAAATGATTTGTAGAGGAGTAGCATCACTTCCTTGTTTTTATTCTCTAGTCCTCTATTTATAAACACAAGGATCCTACAAACATTCCTAACCATTGTTTAAACTGGTCTGGCCACTTTCAGAGAATTATACATGCGAATACCGAGGTCCCTCTGCTCCTGTACTCCCCTCAAAGTTGTACCATTCTCACAATAAATAAAAAAGTCGCATCTTTAGAAATCTGGAATCACTGTTTCTGTCCTGCTTATTATATTCTGGCCATTCTTGTGTGATCCTTAACAGAAATAGAATTGTCTGTTTGGGATCGATTTGCTCAGTTCACTGACTGGATGCTGTTTGTAACGCAGAGTGATGCTAACAGCATGGGTTCAATTCCCATACTGGCTGAGGTCATCAGGAAGAGCCCAGATTCTCAACCTCACCCCTCACCTGAGGCACGGTGACCTTCAGGTTAAATTCACCAAGAGTCATCTCGCTCTAATGAGAGACCAGTCTGTAGCCAACGAAGGGCCCCCACCTGAAACATCAGCTTTCCTGCTCCTCTGATGTTGCCTGGCCTGCTGTGTCCTCCAGCTCCACACTGTGTTATATCTGGGGACTACATGCCTGCTTCATTTCACTAAAAACTGTTTAGTCCACATCAAACCCACACGTGAAGTAAAAGATCTTGACTTCTACAACAATTTTACTGTATGCAACATCTGACTACTGAGAAGATCCCATATTTATACTCATCAGAGTAACTGAAATTAGTCTCAAAGATTATTTAATATGCTTTAGGAGGCAGTCAGTTAATAGAGCAAGACAATTCACCATTCCATATTCTGACTCGCCTTGAAAGCGAGTAAACTTTAACTGATCTCACATTTCAGTTTCCTCAGCAAACAGTTAAACTCTAACTTATCAGCAGAAAACACAGATTCTGTATTCACCGCATGACACTTCTGTCCTAATGAATTTATTACAAATTTAACATGAACATTTATATCAAAAAGAAATGAAAGAATGGTATTTCATGTTGATTTTTCCCCTGAATTTTAAGAGGCATCCCAGTTTAGATAAAAACATACAGTTCTATGCAAGCAGCATGTGCTTCTTTTATTATTAAGGATCATATATATTTGCTATACTATTATGATAATAAAGTACGTAAAACAATCCTGGTTAAACTCAAGTATCTTCTTTTATCACTCAGGCTGGATTTCCCAGTCCCAGAAGATAGGCTGTGAGGTGATGGGGAAAGAGGGTGAGCGAGATGGTATAGGGAAGCTAATCATTCTGTAATTACCGATATTTATTTCACCAAATAATTTTTATTGTTAAGCTGTTCAGCTAAATCTGTACATTTTTAAAAATGTCTAGTAAAGTATTTTACCAGTATGGAAAATATCTTCTTATACATGTGTGGAACATGAGTTTGAATGAATTCCGCTGTACTGTAGGCAAACATTGTTGCATCCTTGATTTTTTCAGCATCCAAATAACATTCAACGAGAGCACTGAGAAAATTAGAGATTTATTTAAAAGTTTGAAAACAAAACTGTAGTACTATATAATTATTAAATATTTTAAATTCCATTTGCTATTTGAGCTGACATTAACAAAGCTCACACAGAATGGGAATTGACTATGGTTGCTTCCAACTCAATACCACAGGGTGGCGCTTTGGTGTCTAAGCCACAGTGACGTAAAGATTAAACAACACTTCCATTCGGTGCTTTGAACCTTGAAAGATATTTGAGGTCAAGGCCAGTCAAATACTACAGTGAGTCTATTATGCTCGTCACTGTGTAAACCAGTACTGCCATATACTACCAACATTATGCAGATCCCGGCCCCTTCTTGATACCCGTGATCCAAATTTCTCAATTGAGACCAACTGCAGCAAAACACTGCCTCACCTTGCATAGTACTGCCAAATTTAATAACGCATCTAACAGGGATGCTCAATCGAAGCGAGCAACAGTGGTACCAAAGTTTAGAACCTAGTGCAAGTGCAACTAAAGTCTATCTCTGCCCAAATAATGGATACTTAATAATACTGTACATTGCAATCGATCAAATAACATTTCTTACCAATGTTCATAATTATTTATTAGCATTCAATAATGAAAAAATTGCTTAAAAGGTTTCCTTCAGTAGCACTAAAAAGTAAGCATTTTGTTCGACATACTATTACTCCTTTATATTTAATAATGAAATATATTTATATTATTTGTAATGTTACAAATATTGATTTTAGAATATTTAAATCACAAAATTATAATTCCTACAATGCTAGGTTTTATGATTGATAGTAATATATTGGATTAAATATGAGATTTAATAATAAAATAATGAGTAGCTTACATCCTTAATTCAGCCCTCCATTCATAGTCCAAATCATCAATAGCTTGCAATCCCTTTATTACTTCAAGGAGGCTTACAATCACATGGCCACGGAAGCCAGGTTTTATAAACGGCCTTACTATCCTCCAGTATAGAACTGATGCGTTATAAACCAAGAAGTGGTATCTGCAAAATAAGATTTTTAATTATTTTAAGGCTCACTTCTAAGACTTGACCCATTATTTAGAATTGAGTAGCTACAAAATGGAAGCATGTTCAAATTGTATATTTTTTCGAGCTTTGTTTCAGTGTGTATTCTTTTAAATCCAATCACACAATTTAAGCAATTAAAGAAGAAAACAGTGGTTTTGTATCATTCAAGTTTTCCTGATAAGCACCTTGGTCACAGGAAGAATTCAAGCTTAGACAATGATATGCTAAAACATTAGGTGGTCGAATACTGCATATTTAAGGCACATTTTTCTGAGATATTAAAGACCAAATGTGCTTAAATCAGAAAGTTAGTTTAGAGGGGAACAGTGAGATTGCTGAAAATAGATTACATGGACAATTTCAGTTTGCAACTGAAAGAGATAGAAAGGCTTTAGGAAAAAGCCAATTTATCCTTATTTCTCAATTTCATACGACTGCTTGTGCGATATATCAACAATATCTGAATTATTTTGTAATTTTAAATGACATTGATTAAATTGAAATTATCATACCTTGCTTCTTCTTTTGCAAATGATACAGTCGTGAGGATGCACCATATAGCCTTGTTTAACTCAGACTTGAAGAAAAAACATGCGGTTAGGTAGACAAAATTAATTACTTTTTCCAATAATTTAAATGAAAAATTAGATATGAGATATTTTCCCATTCAGGATGCTCAAACCATTCTAGTTCAAAATATTTGAATACAGCACCAAGATTTACAATTCAAATGAAGCAGAAAATATTGGAATTACATAAAGGAAGTCAGCCTTCAAAAAATAAATATAGGCTTAACTTTCACCAAGTATTCATGAATGTCATAAATATTTGTATGTCATGTTAATAAAATTACATTCAATACTTTTTGAATAAGAATGATGTATGATTTATGCCTGTTTCTTATACTGGACAGATCAAAAAATGAGATATTATCAACAGGTTTACAAACTCTGATGAAAAAGCACTGCACGATCATTTCAGCATAATCCTATTTCATTAAAAAAAATTGAAATTAAACTATCTGAATTAAAATGACATTGGAGAGAACTTTAATCCCCCAAAACAAGGTGGGTTGTGGTCAGGCACGATGTTAACATTTTAATGTCCAAAGCTCCATTTCCCCAACATCCTTCTGTACACCACTGAGAAACAGCCTCAAGGAGGCTAGGAATTGAAAAGCTGTACAAGGGAGGTGAGGTTCAAAAATACTTAAGGGTAACATCCCAGAAAAAAATATGAATTCATCAAATAGAATCAGGAGCCAGTGTGGGCCCAGTGAAAACCTTGATAATCAAGGTCAGCATTTTGACTGTCCATTCTTTACAGTTAAAATTGCTATTTAGTTTAGATTAAGTGTGTTTAGAGCATAAGGAATAAGGCAAGGTTCCTCCGGTATATAATTAATATTCTGCAAAACAGAGAAAGCAAATGGAAAGACAGTAACTTAAAGCTAAGTCGTGGCAAGGTAGCTTGACCAATTAAATGCTCTTTCTGAGCAATGTCGACAGTGATCAAGAACATGTCTCCTGTCCAGGGTGACCACATATACACTAAGTGCATCCAGCTGCAGCTACTGGAAATCCACATTTTGAATCTAGAGCAGCAACTGGAGTCGCCGTGGATTATCAGAAAGGCTGAGATCTTCATTTATAGCACAGAAGTGGTCACACCACAGGTGAAAAGTGCAGAGATGAAAAGGGGATGGGTGACCACCAGATGGATTAAAAGCACCAGGCAGGTACCGCATCGGTCCCCTGGGCCTCTGCCTCTTTCTAACAGATTTTCCATTCTGAATATTGCCTGAGGAGAGGATTTCTTAGGGGATTGTCCCAAGACCCAATTCTGTGGCACCAGGAGTGGCTCAGCTGCATAGCGGGAGGAGAAAAACAGAAGTGGGAGATCAACAGTGGTAGGGGATCGTTTCGTAAAAGTAGCAGGTAGAATCTTCTGTAGCTGCAGACATGACACCAGATGGTATGTTACCTCTCTGGTGCAAAGGTCGAGGATGTGACTAAGCTACCGCAAGGCTTTCTGAAACCATTTTTGAGAGATTGAGAGAAAGAGAAACAGACAACAGGCAGAGATCATGATCCATATTGATGCAACTATTTAGTTAGAAGAGGGATGAGGTTCTGCCAGCGGAATATAGGGAGCTACAAAATAAATTAGGATTTCAAAGGACAGTTATCTCAGGATTACTCCCAGTGCCATTTGCTAGCAAGATGAAGGATAGACCAAATGAAAGTACAGCTGGAGGAATGGTAGCGTATGGGGGAATTTAGATTCTTAAGGCACTGGGGCTGATTTTTGGAAAAGATGGAGCTGTACAAGCTAGATGAGTTGCACGCTAGTTGGACTGGGGCTAAAGCCCTCCAGGAGCATTCACTAGTACGATGGAGAAGGGTTTAAACTAGAGTGGCAGATGGACAGGAATTAAGCAGGAAGGCAAACGTGAGGGAAACAGAGACAGAAATTAAAAACAGAAAAGTGGAAAGCAAAAGTGGAAGACAGTGGAAACAAGAGCAAGCAGCAAACAGGGCTGGAATACAAAAAGAAGTGTAAAAATTTCAAAAAGACAAGCCTAAAAATACTTTATCTGAATGCATGGAGCATTTGCAATAAGGTAGAAAAATTGATGGTGCAAGTAATTGTAAACGATAGCGATGACAGAGACATCCAAAGGTATTCAATCTTTAGGAATGACAGGCAATGTGGAAAAGGAGGTGGTGTGGCGTTATGAGTGAGGATGAAATCAGTGCAAGAGCAAGAAAGGATATTGGTACAGGAAATCTAAAGGTGGGATCAGTCTGAATGGAGCTAAGAAGGAAGAGGGGGTAGGAAACATTAAGGAGAGTCATCTATTGACCTCCAAACAATAGTTGGGAGGTAGGGGGGTGGCCTGAGCAGGAAATTAGATATGCATGTAACAAGGATGCTACAGTAATCATAGGTCATTTTAATATGCATACAGACTGGGCAAACCACATGAGCATTAATACTATGGCGGATGATTTCAGAGTAGGAGTTTTTTTAGACCACTATATTGAGAAACTAATTCAGGGGCAGGCTATTCTAGGTTTGGTTTTGTGCAATGAGAAGGGTTTAATTAATCAACCTGTTGGGAGAGGTCCTTTTGAAAAATATAACCAGAACATGGTAAAATTCTTAATTGGGATAGAAAGTGAAGTAGACCAATTCAAAACTAGGGTCCTAAATCTAAACAACATAAACTACAAAGGTAAGAGGACTGAGTTAATTATGGTCTTGAAACTTAATGGAAAGGCATAACACGTGGACAGACATTGCTTAATATTCAAGGAATGAAAGCATACATGGTAGCAGTAATTCCTTCCTTTTGGGCAAAAGTGCAAAACAGGAAAAGCGGCCCAACTATGCTTAACAAAAGAAATTAAGGATAGCATTAAATCCAAAGAGAAGTCTTTGAAAGTTGCTTTAAAAATGTAGCAAGACTGATTAATGTAAGCAGCTTAGAGTACAGCAAAGGAGCGCCAAAAGTTTGACTCAGACGTAAAACAGTGAGTTATGAAAGTAAACTTGGAAGGATCATAAAAGTTGGCTGTAAAAGGTTTTCTAAGAATATAAAAAAAAGAAAGATTAGTGAAAACAAACAAATCCTTACACTCTGAAATGGTGGAATTGATAAATTGAAAACCAAGGGAATGGCAGCACAATTATTCAACTACTTTTATTCTGTCTTCACAGAAGACACAAATATCTTCCCAGAAGTGCTAGGGAAGCAAGGGTCTTTTAGAAAGGAGGAATTACAAGAGCAGACTATTAGTGCAAAAAAAGTGCTGGAGAAATTACTGGGACTGAAAGCTGAAATCACCAGGGCTTGCCTAAAGATACTGAATCAGGTGGCCATGGAAGTAGCGCATGCATTGGTTAGCATCTTCCAAAATCCTGTATTTTTTGAAACAGTCCCAGCAGGAAAAAGGTGGTAAATGTAACCCTACTGTTTAGAAAAGGAGGGAGGGAAAAAACTGAAATTACAGACAAATTAAACTAACTTCAGTAGTATGGAAAATGCTATTGCGAATGATGCAGTAATACAACCTTTAGAAAATACCAAATGCCTCTAACCATACATCAAACTCTTTCTCCCTAAGAGAGCACACCATCCTTATTCCTGACTCTTAAGTTAAAATAATATCTCCAAGCCAGATGCAGCTGTTTAGTTTATCTTTATAATTATTGTTGGTATGATATCTTATGAACATTGACTCTTTTGGAATGTGATTGACATTAAAGATCAATAGATTAATTGCCCTCAAAAAAGTATATTTTCCAAAAGGATCAAATATTACACTACTAGCTCAATTGGTGACCTCTATGATGAGCAAAGTCAGTGCTGATCAATAAATTGTTTTATGCTGCAGGGTTGGAATAAAACTTCTAATTTTATGCAAGTCAACAGCTAAGTTAATACTTAGTTCACATACCCATACTGTACCATTATATTTTGAGTTCCACAGGAATGAAAATAAGATAGGTGTGTAACAAGCAATGGCTTCAATAAAACCACCTTCACATTGTTATCCAATGGCAAGATTATTTCTTTGCAGATAATTGATTGAAGGAAAAATGTTGGCCACTGGGAAATTTCTCTGTTCCCCAACCCCCGTCATAGGAATTTTAATCATGCACCAAATCAATTTTTTTGGGGAATGGTGCAGGGAGAGGAGAAACAATGGTGGTTGTGGGTCAATTTAACATCTAATCTGGAGAATAGTACCAAATTTATGGCACTTCTATAGCACACTGAAGTATCAGGCAAGACTTTGGGCTGAAATTCTCTCTTGGATTTTAGAAGTGAAAATGTAAAAAGTATTCCACATTTTCAAAGTATCAGAAGAATGAAAATCATGGAAATAGTGCCAATCATTTCACAATCATCTGATCTATAGTCAGAAGTTTGCAAAAAGCTGCTGTCAGATAGTCATGGATTCATACAGCATGGAAACAGACCCTTTGGTTCAAACAGTTCACAACGACTGTAATCCCAAACTAAACTAGTCCCACTTGCCTGCATTTGGCCCATATCTTTCCAAGCATTTCCTATTCATGTACTTATCCAAATGTCTTTTACATGTTATAACTGGACCCGCACCCACCACTTTCTTTGGCAGTTCATTACACACATGAACTACTCTGTGTAGAAAAGGTTGCCCCTCATGTCCTTTTTAAAATTTTCTTCTCTCACCTTAAAAATAGGCCTCCTGGTTTTGAATTTCCCCACCCTAGGGAAAAAACCCTTGCTAATCACCTATCTATGCCCCTCATGATTTTGTAACCTCAAATGTTACCCCTCAACCTCCTACGTGTAGTGATTGTAACAAGGTCAGCCAGGTAGACCTCATAGAATATGAGTTCCTTAATTGGGGCTGTTAATCTAGTCCAATCAGGGACCCATGGCTGACAGACATAAACAGGAGTGTCAAAGCTTCTGTTCACTCTGACAGCGTTTTCTGAGGGAGCTGGATCAGTGTCAACTACTCTCCATGTGTAAATAAAGGGTGACTTGGTGATGGGATACCTCTGTGGAATTATTTCACTATGATCCAGTGAAAAAAGTTCCAGCCAATCTTTATAACTCAAACCCTCCATTCCCAGCAACTTTCTGTTAAATCTTTTCTGAACCATCTCCAATTTAATAATATCCTTCCAAAGCAGGGCAACCAGAACAGCACACAGTACTCCAGCAAAGGCCTCACCAACATCTGTACAACGTCAACATGGCATTCCAATTCCCATACTCAAAGGTCTGAGCAACGAAGACAAGTGTGCTAAAAGCCTTCTTAAACACCCTGTTTACCTGTGACGCAAATTTCAAATAATTATATACCTGAACCCCTAGGCGTCTCTGTTCTACAACACTACTCAAGACCCTACCATTAATTGTATAAGTCCTGCTCCTGTTTGTTTAATCAAATTACATTTATTAAAATTAAACTCCATCTGCCACTCATCAGCCCATTGGCCCAACTGATCAAGATCTTTTTGTAATCTTAGATATCCTTCATCAATTTTGGTGTCATCCGCAACTTACTAACCATGCCTCCTATATTCTCATCCAATCGTTCATATAAATGACCAACAAAAGTCGACCCAGTACTGATCCCTGTGGAACTCTGCTAGTCACAGGCCTCCAGTCCGAAAAACAACCTTCCACCACTACCCCCAGTCTCATACTGTCAAACCAAGGTCCTTGAATGGCATTAAAAAAATGATAACTAAACTTTGTAGGTAAATAGGCAGATTTAGAAAGGATTAAACACACCCTAGGCACTCTTGGCAATGTAAGCCCTGTGTATTTTGATATCTTGCCTTCATTTGAATGCCACAGATGGGTGCTACCTGGTTTACCAGCAATGGACCAGGATACCTGGATTCAAATCCTACCTACTCCAGAAGAGTGTAAAAGCATCTCTGAACAGGTTAATGAAAAAGTATCTATACCGATTATCTAACAAAATATCAACAAGCAATGGGGAAGTGCAAGATGCTGAGGTCCTAAACTATTGGAGGAGCACCCATCATTGGTTATGGACAACCTGCCTATTTTTGCCTGAAGATTACAACTGTGGCCTTATATATAGCACAGGACTCCGATGTTCACATTTAAGAAGCTTGCCATCTGTTTTCGGCAGGCCCACTGCTTCCCTGTTTTGAGATACCCTTCTTGATTCATTAGGATGGTGGCAGTGTCTACCTTCCCCAACGCAACCTTCATTTGTGAGCCACCAACTTTCCAGATGAGAAGGTGGTGGCTGGCAGTTAAAAATCATTCCCTTTAACTTTTAATGGAAAAAGCAATCTAGTATTATAACCAGATGTCACCTGATTTTTCATGAGCAATGCCACAGGAGATCCACAAGTGGATCCAAGCACAAGTGATTACAAATAATCCGTCCATAAAGTTCTGAAAGTCATTTCTTTTGACAGTTAGCAGTCATTTTTTAAGAAAGATATTCTTTCATGTAATTTTAATTGTATTCAAGTAAGTAAAACAAATCTTACAACATGCGCAGAAGATTTTGGAGCGTACAGTTCAGCTTGGCAAAGATATGCTCTACCCAAAAACTGATTGTGAGGAAGTGTTCCCTTGAAATACATATCCAAGCAATCCTGGCTAATGTCACGTTGCTCAAACTAGAAGAGAAAAAGTTCCAGCATTTAGATGAACACAATAACGGGATAAATTTGTAAATGTTACTAAATATGTTGAAACATAATAAATATCAGTCGCAAATAAGAATTGTAATATCCTTTTATTTTCTATCTTCAATTTTGTGGAGATAAAATATTTGAAAATTTGAACTCTAAACACATGTATAGTATAGATTTGGAAGTTGCACTAAATCTAAAATATCATTAGGAATATTTATAAAGAATGAAGTTTCAAATGCTGAAAATACGCAGTCAGGTATTCAGCATCTCGGCTCCAGACCTCTGATAGCTTTAGTCTAAACATGGACAAAAGAAATGAACTCCACAGTGGCAATGATAACCCTTGACATCAAAGCAGCATTTGACTAAGTATAGCATCAAGAAACCATGGCAGCATTGAAGTCAATGGGAAACAGTGGCAACAAGTTTGAAGTCAAACACAAGGAAGCTGTTTTGCTTTGTTCAAGCCAGTCATTTTTTTTTTATTTGTTCATGGGAAGTGAGCATTGCTTGCCCAGGATTTACTGTCCATACCTAATTACCCTGTAGAAGGTGGTGGTGAACAGTCTTCTTGAACTCCTGCAGTTCATTTGGCATAGCTTCACCAAAGTGCTGATAGGAAGGAAGCCCCAGGATTTTGACCCAGTATCAGTGAAGGAACAGCAATATAGTTTCATGTCAGGATGCTATGTGGCCTGCTAGAAATGTGCAAGCAACAATGTTCCTTTAAGGGGGAGAGGTCACTGGTTTGGAAGGCACTACAAAGGAGCCTTGGTGAGTTGCCACAATGCATTGTGTTGATAAATTAAGCCCAACCATGTTTTTGCTTCATAGAATCATACAATAGTTACAGCACAGGAGGCCATTCAGCAAGCCATGAACATGGCTGCTCTCCGCAAAAGCACCTTAATCAGTCCCATTCCCCCACCTTCTCTACATTGCTCTGCAAATTTCTCTCCTCAGATAATTATCCAATTTGCTATTGAAATTATGATTGAATATGACACCATCACTCTCCCTCAATGATCTTCCCTCCATCATAAGAACAATGTTCATTGCTATCATAACCCCTCAGATACCAACATACAGAAAGACCTGGACAACACAGACTGATATCCGGCAAGTAACACTCATGCCATACAAATACCAAGCAATGGCCAGCTTCAACAAGAGAGAATCTAACTCTCTCTCCCCAAATATTCAGCACCATTACTACCATTGGGTCCGAAACCAATAACACAGCAGAGCTGACTACTGAATAGAAGTTTAACTGGACCAGTCATATAAACATAATGGCAATAAAGACAGGTCAGAAACTGGTAGCCCTGAGGTAAGCACTGATGTCACAACACTCTAAAGCCTGACTATCATCTGAAAGATCCAAGTCAGAAGTGTGATGGAATACTCACCATTTGCCTGGATGATGCAGCTTCAACTAAAGGCTCAATATCATTCAACACAAAACAGCCCATTTGATTGGCACATCATTCACTATCTTCAATATGCATTCCCTTCACCACTGGTGCACAATGAAAGCTATATACTATCTACAAGATGCACTTCAACAATTTGCCAGGCCTTCTTCAAAAGCACCTTCCAAATCTGCAATCTTTGAAGTACTATGTTAGAACTCTTACTTATTTTTCATTATTTTTATTTCATTCATAGTCATACAGTCATATAGTCCAACAGATCGACCCCGACCATGCTCCCAAACTAAACTAGTCCCACTTGCCTGTTTTTGGCTCATATCCCTCCAAAACTTTCATATTCATGTACTTATCCAAATGACTTTTAAATGTTGTAATGCCCCTCATGTCCTTTTTAAAACTTTCTCCTCTCACCATAAAAATACGACTTCTAGTTTTGAGCTGTCCCACCCTAGGGAAAAGACCCTCATCATTCATCTTATCTGAGCCCCTCAGGATTTTATAAACCTCAATGAGATCACTCCTTAACCTCCCAGGCACCAAAGAAAAAAGTCCCAGCCTATCCAGCCTTTCCTCATAACTCAATTCCTCCATTCCCGGCAACATCTTGTTAAGTCTTTTCTGAACCCTCTCCAATTTAACAATATCCTTTCTATAGAAGGTGGTCCAGACTGCACACTGTACTCCAGAAGAGGTTTCACCAATATCCTGTACAACCTCAACATGACGTTCCAACTCCTATATTCAAAGGTCTGAACAATGAAGGCGAGCTTGCTTTTATCAATTTTGGATTTCAAGCTGTGAACTGACATCTGTGAGCTGAAGACGACTTTTGGACGATGAGCTTGCACTAAAGAAAACAAAACAACCAAATTTGTGAGGTTTATGAGAACAGGCCTGTAGGTAATTGCAGGTTGATTCTTGATTAAAAGAATTCCTTGGACACTTCACCTCTGGAATGGCATTACGCATAAACAGCTGTTTGGCCATTAACAAGGTCAGTACCTGGGAACTGATGCCAGCAAGTCTCGAAGGGAAGATGGTGATTCCGAGGTAGGGACCAGAGTTTCAAACTGGTTTTTGGGTTGGGTTGGGTTTCTGAGTTGGGTTGGGTTTCTGAGATAAGGAGTTTGGCTGTTGATGCTATAGCATAAATATTTGAAAGCTCCCAGCCTAACCTCCCGTTATCAGCTATTGGAAGTTCAGAGAATAGAAACTACATAATAGTTACAAGTATCACTGACTTCCTCAGAGTGAATTGCAAAGATATCCCTGATCATCATCATCAGAAAATTAACCAAGAAACAATCATCTTATGCCTGTGGAATAAAGCATGAAGAAAACCACTTAAGCAATATGGTGAGTTTTGACATTTTCTTTTATTTTTCCTTTAACTGCATTTGTTTGTCTGTCTGACTTTTATGTGAATGGGCCTGATAAAAAGGTTATTGGGCTTAAATCATCGACATCACTTAGATTAATTTATTGTTTAATTTTGCTCTGCTAAAGTAACTGTATTGTTAATTATTTGTTAACTATTTTGTTTAAGCTACAAACCTGGTGTCTAGAATTGATCATACAGAGAGTCCGGGATTTGTTATTCAGAAAATCTGATTAACGACTGTTGTTGTTAATTTTAAGGGTTTAATTTTACTGTTTTATGAATAGAGAGGTAGAAAGGTTTATTTGATTCACCTATGAGTCTCCCTGTCGCAACAACTTTGAGAGGTAAGGAAGAGGTGCATTAGGAACATTACAACTTGCAAGTTCCCCTGCAGGTTCTCCTACAAGTACCTGAAATAGTGAGAAGCTAGGAACTGTTGAACTTCAAAGGGAGTTGGGCTTCCTTGTTTGTTAGTCACAAAGTTAACATTCAGGTACAACAAGCAATTAAGTAAGCAAATGATATGTTGAATAGATAATAAAAGGTGTCTTACTGCAGTTATGTGAAGACTTAGTGATGTTAAGCCATACTTAGAATAGTGTGCAGTTTTGATCTCCTTACCAACTGGAAAATTTATCTGCCAAGAAAATGAATGTCCATCAAACTAATTCTTGGGATAAAGAGATTGTCCTACGAGATTGGACCTTTATTCTCTGGAATTTATTCTCTGAAATTCTTAACAGGGCTCAACAGGCTAGATGCTTTCCCTTGTGTAAGGGATCTAGAACCAGGCAACACAGTTGCAGAACTAAAATGGGACATTTCTTCTCTCAGCAGTAGTGAATCTTTGGAGTTCTCAGGCACAAAAGGCAAGAGAAGCTCAGTCATTCAGTATGTTCAAGATTGAGATTGATAGATTTCTACATATTAAAAACATCAAGGGAGGCAGGGATAATGCAGGAAAGTCAACGTCAATCTTATTCTGATTGAATGGTAGAGTAAGCTTGTAAGTATTCCTGCTCTTTTTTTACGTCCTTATGTAAGTCACACACCACATCCTCACTTAGAACTATATCACCATTTCTTCACTGTCAATGGGACAAAAACCTAAATCCCTTCCAGCCACGCTGAAGGTATCCTAACATCACACGAACAGTAGCAGCTCAAAATAGTGACTCACCACCACCTAATCAATGGCAATTAGAGTTAGCAACAAATGCTGGTCTTGCTAATATATGACTAATAAAAGAAATGCATCATAATCAGCTAATATTGCAGTAGAAGGATAAACATCTGCACATTTCCAGTCTTAAACTGAGACAAAGATATCAATATCCAGAGTGAAAAACAGCATCATTTTATATTGATTGCAGATGTCTCACTACCTGTAGTGCAAGTTCTGCACAAAGCACATACAAATCCGGGCTAACAGTTTGCACTCCAGCCAGCGTTGGTCTCTCTTCAGTGGCTACTTTTATTAAACCATAAGCTTTTTTCAAAATGCTGAAATCTAAAACAAAATTAAAAAGGAAAAAAATATTTGATATATACAGAAGTGGTTAAACATTTCAAAACACTCCTTGCAGGTAATATGATCCTTACAATAAACAAATTTCTACCTGCATTAAATAGGATAAGAAAGAATGCCATCACAAAGATATTACACGTTCACTCAGTAATATCAGTGACAGCTACTTATTGGCCAATTGTTTGGCATTTTAGATAATTTCTCTCGTTTCCTTATTTGGATCTTGCTGTCCAAGGTACTGTGAAAATTAAGTGGATAGAATATTAACAGGGATCAGCAAATACCATACTGATTTCAATATTACAAGATATTCAGGTATATTGCAGGTTAATTCATTACATGGAAGCAAGTGACCTCTGCTTCACTCTCATTCAGTGTCATTATTGCTACTTATGCATTTTTCAACCATTGCATTAAATCAGAAGCTTTATTAACGTTTTGAATATCCATTTGAATAGTTGACACATTTTAGTGTTCAAATCTTTTGCTGTATCTTTATCTCAAATCATTCGGCATTCATACACACTTTACAATACAACAAAGTACTAGTATTAAACACCAAATACCTCAATAACTAACACCTCTCAAAATGTGGGCAACAGAAAAGCGTTGATCTGTTAACTCTCTACCGCCCTTCAAATGCTAGCAATCACAAAATGAGTTATCCTCTCATACCATATAACCTGTGTCCATTCTGATTTCACATTTATACAAACTGGTATAGTGAGGAGCAGTCAAACAAGGAAAACTGAAACAATACATGATAAGTTGCCACCAGGAGGCAGTCTCATATACTGTTTGTAATTCACAATGTTTCAAACCAGGATTGGTTCAGATGAGAGTTTGTTATGCTGTTGAATTCTTTTCTTAATGTAATGAGCAAATAGATGGTAGTAAGGGGAGTTGAACTTCTGTTCAGGCAGTAGTGTGTGCTTTAGAGGCACTTCACTGCAGGTTTTAGAGTCATGGTGAAACTACTTAAATCTGCGTCGAGCATACAGTTGCTGTGAATTTAGAGCTGCCATAACCACCAGAGGAAATGTTTAGTTCAGAATTCTCACAGCCCACTTTACACTCCCACATTTTACTGCAACTTTGAGACAGTTTCAACAAGACAACCTTGTTAAAGCTTTGGAGTAAGTAAACACAGGGAATCAGAGCTGATACTTTAGTGAGCAAGCAACCGGGAAACCCCTAACCACACCAACAGGCCCTCCTCTCCCTCCCACACCCTGCACTTCACCCCAACAATTGGATGAGCAACAGGCCACTTTGTTGTATACATACAGACAGACAAGGAGTAGTTGGTCATACCCTCAAGACCACACCACCATTCAATAAGATGAGGTTGTATGAATCATAGATTCCCTACAGTGCAGACAGAGGCCATTTGGCCCATCAAGTCCACACTGACTCTCCAAACAGCATCCCACCCAGACCCAGTCTCCTTACCCTAGCCCTGTAACCCCACATCTACCCTGACTAATCCATCGAACCTGCCCATCCCTGGGCACCAGGGAGGCAATTTACCATGGCCAATTCACCTAAACTGCACATCTTTCAGCTGTGGGTGAAAACCAAAGCACCCCACAGGAACCCACGCAGACACGGGAAGAATATGCAAACTCCACACAGTCACCCGAGGCTGGAATTGGACCAGAGTTCTTGGTGCTGTGAGGCAGCAGTGCTAACCACTGAGCCACCGTGCCTCGTCTATGAGGGGTTGTCTGAGCTGTTGCACACATGAAATAAGTTTGTTGTCACAAACCTCTTTTAGCGTACAGAACTACAGATTCTAATTACACTCATGCAGAGGAGGAAATCTAATGTCCACTGAGGAGAAACTCTTGTCTTAAACAAAAGATGGTTTATTGTAGGTTGGCAACTAAGTACGATGTTACACTGACATGGCAGGTATTGTTACAGAGACTATGAGAAGGACCAGGATGGTCAGTCTTACTCCTTCAAGATCCTCAGCTGACCAGGTTCATATGATGTCATCATACTGGATAGTGGCTAAGGAACTCTTAGCACTAACCTTTTCAGACCTTTATGCATGAGATCTTTATGTCTTTATACAACATTCACCCCCAAATTTTACTTCTAATTATTATCATACATTTGTGCATATATTTATCACAACCACATCCCTCCTCAAATCTCTGATTTCAAAATTCTAGATGTTTCACTATTTTCCCAAAACACATCCTCTTCAGACTCAGAAGGTTGGTAGATCTCTGAGTTTAAGACTGTTGACTTTGATTTTGTTGCTGACAATGAAAGGGTAGGAAGTCCTTTTTGGGATGGAGATCATTTAATATCTCATATTTCCTTCGTGGAGGACATCTTTCCTGCTCAAAGAGGCAATTGCTCCATTGCGACACATATAAGGCCTTTAAGTATTTCCTTAGAGCAGGACAGTTGTACTGTTAAGACAGGCCATTTCCCTTCTATAGTATCCTGGATTATTAAATCAGGCAATTTCTTCCTGGCTGTATCCTAGATCTATGTACATTGGTTATCACTTCTCAGAGGTGGCTTCCATTGGGTTCTATGCACCATATCATCAATCTGAGTCAGATATTTATTTTCAATGTCAATAAGTCTGTGAAGTGCATAGACTCTTCAATTTGTTGATTGGTTTAGATTCTTTCATTCTGCCTCAGTAATTATGTATTTGTGAATTTATTTATTTGAGGATTTTTTTTGGTTGGTGTGATCTCTTTGACCGGTACTGAGGATTCTTCTTGGAATGATAAAGAAATTAAATTTTCAGTTTAAACTTGCACCTTACAAATCACTTCCACATCTAACATTAGATTTAAATCAGTCATAAACATTTGTGCACCAAACTGTGCTGTATACTGATTTACCTCAATGAGTGCAAGAAGGGTATACTGCTCATTAGCTATCCAGTTGCTAGTGTTTACTTATAAACTTTCTGAACTATCTTCAGTGTTGGTAATAATGAAAATCATTCCCGGCCACCCTGTGCAGTGCAGGCTCCCAACTGGGCTATGATATCTTCAATATCTCTGGAGATTGCAGACCACAACACCGCTGACCAAGCTCTAGCTCTGCACCCAACAATCTCCAAACATCTTTGGTGTTTCCTTTCCAGGCCAGCTTCCCAAAGTGAAGCTGGAACTTATCTTCTATCATACACCAATATGTCAGCCATAACCGTAAAATGCTTTTGGTGCTCAAACCTTTGAAATAACACCAATGAATAGTGAGATATTTTGGTCTCTTTCTGCTCCTGTCATATTTGGTTAAGCCAATTGTGGCATAATGGCCACCATCTCTTTTCGACAGCACAAGACAAATGTTGTAGGCCATTATAGATAATTTCAGTGGATTCTGTCGTTTGCTTCGGTTCTGCCATGAATCTAGGGAGGTCTATAAAATCTTCTACTAGCTGTATTTTGACTGTTTTTTTTCTTGATTCACTGTTTCTTAACCAACTGTTCCTGTTCCTGTTGTATCAGGACTGCGTTTTCCATGACCAGTTATTTCTTGACTTTAACTAGTTTAACTCCTGCATATAAAGAAAACTGAGGTCAAGACAAGCATTCAAACTTTACTCATCATCCCAACGGCTCTTCTTGGAGTTAATCTCCCTAGAGTTTTGACTGCAATAAATTTGACCAAAAACTCATCAGCAATTCCATCAACAATTCTGTCTATTGTGACTTTGGACTTTAAACAGTCATAGTTGGATGTGTAGAGATCATTAATCAAATTGTCTATGGATTCCCCTGCATGCTGAACTCTTCTGTTAAATCTTGTTTATTTGTTGAGGTTAAAGTAATTGTTAAAGAATTTCAGTACTTTTTCAAAAGCATCCATTACGTCTTTCACACCTTGACAAGATACAAAGTCATTAGCTACGCTCTGAATTGTACATAAAAGTGCATTAGCTCCTCCACTTCTAGGTCAATATCTATTTTTAGAAACTATGCTATCTCTGAAGAATTGTTTCCTCCAAGATGTAAAACTATAGTCTATGTGGCCCATCTCTGAAATTACATTTTCCTGGTAATACTATTTCTGATTCCATGTCTTGCTAATAAGATTATTTATTTTCTTTACTTAAAAGGTTTTTAATTTCCCATGAATAGCACAAAGCTACACTGTGCTACTGTGCCAGAGAACGTCTTCATGATGCCTGTTCATTGTAAGAGCAGTTTCCAATCTGTGCTGTAAGAACATTTTTTTTTGGTTTATTTAACAAGCCTATAAAATTGGGCCATTTTTAAAAGCTTTCCCTGTCCATCATGGATTTTAATTTTACTCACTGAGTCCTCGTTCGCTCTCGAGATAAACACCAAC
>NC_063351.1:18111061-18155812 GCF_021869965.1 Rhincodon typus | reverse complement strand
AGAAACTAAAAGGAGTTGGGAGAAACCAAATGAAAACAATTCATCAACTCCTGTGGGCCAGATTGGTTCTCTCAAACCATGTTTCCCTGATTTTATTTTCTTTACCAACCTTATGCCTTGTCTGTCTTTGTGTGTCTGCCTGACCAGGAAGGGGGACTTTAAATTATAGTCAAGTTGTAAGTTAGCACATCATATTTCCTTATGTAGGTTAATGACAATTTGTTCATAATAAATAGCTGTTTCCCAGTTAAGCTCATTAACTTGTCAGCATTTTCTTTTAACCTGAGTTCTGAGGTAATTTAGGGATGTTCAATTTTTTGACTAAATCTTTTCTCATTTGTGATAACTCTGGGCATAGTGGGGCTTGATTTCCAGCACAGTCCCTTAGTTTGTTGCGACATTTGATAATGGTCATTGTGGAAGCATATAAAGCATTGTACCTCTCCTCAGTATCAGTCTGAGAATTCCTGATAGATGTCACCAGCCAGGCCTTGAGGAGGGTTTGTGCCTTTATCTGTCTTTATGCAGTGAGGTCATCAAAAATGCCGGCTGTATTGGCAGTGTTCATGACTATGCAAGGGTTTCCGCACCATGAATGTGCAGATCATCTGTGACCACATCAGCCAAATAATGAAGGTCCATGCCTATCATCCAGGAAGCTCTCATGACTCTAGCCACATTACATATGATTGAAAGAAGCATCCTGTGCAGTTTCAGAGGACAGCACCGTGCCAGCAGGGTGGTAATGCACATTGTCTCTGGTACTACAAGAACGTCCATGCAGCTTTCCAACCATGATGGTCAGCTTTCCTTCAAGAACATTACAGCAGAATGTTCTAATCTTGCCTTTGTATGATGGAGCTTCCAGAAAACTACTCCCTAAAACTCTCCTGCCCTCCTCTGAACATGTGGCAATGGTTTTTAGCAAGGTTCCAGTGTTTGCATGATGGTTGATGATGGTTGGTCTACACACTGGTGCAGCCTTTGGATTGAAAATACCCCCTTGCTGTATGCTTAATACAAAACTGGGGCATCACGAGATGGCAGTGTACTTTCACACCGTGACTTAATGAGATCTTTTTGGAACATAAGTACTGTTGATTTGCTAGTTATGTGCAAATTGAAGTCAGCTAATTATGATTCTCCAACTAATGGACTCATGATTAATTCCTTTTAAGGGAGGTGGGCACCATGAGAGGTGTAATACCCTCTAATCCCATTTTGATCTAGTCCCCTTTTTCTCTCCTTACAGTTCATTCACTTTTGCTGTCATTGTACTGCCCTAATAGGTTTTGCAGTCATTGGTAATTTAATTGGAGACATGCGTGATATAGTGGTGGATGATAAACGAGAATAAAAGTAACATAGGCAATTTGGTGTTGGGAAAAGATGTTCAGTTGTGCATGTAAGTATTCTGGATATAAGAAAGAAAAGCAAAAAAAAACAGTCATGGCTCATTGTGTGTTCCTTCAGCTGGCCAGAAAATCCAAAGTACAACTTCACCCACCCTCATGAAATCTTCTCCCAATTTGAGTATAAGTCTATCAAAATCAAAAGAGAATTGTGCAATTCATTTGAAGCAAAGATGGTGAGATTCAATAGCTGTGTCCAACCGTACTAATACCACCTATCCTTGTTGTTCTTTATGCTCCCTACGTTTTGTTTGTTCCTCACAGATTTGCTATCCTCATTGTCCTTATGACACTCCATCCTCCCATGTCTGTCAAGCTCCTCAATGTGAACACAAGCTATTAGGGATTGATAGATTTCCAATTACCGTTGGCATACAGGATTATAGGAATCTGTGAGTTAAAAAGCATTGAAGCGTTCAATTGATCATGATCGTATTGAATGGCTCAGCAGGCTTAATGTTCTTATTCTCCTATGCTCCTATTGACAACTGACATCTCCCATTTGCTCTCATAGCTCTCCACCATCAAGGTACCAATCTCCATGCTGATCTTCACCTCCTGTGACTTAAGGCATTGGCACCCTTCCACTCTTTGACCATTTCCCTCGGCAAATGAGACCAAGCCCTTCTGACCCTCAACTTCCAAATTTCCATGTCCCTGCCTACAACATTCAACTACCCTATTCTTTCCACTGCATAATACCCCAGACTAATCCCCAGACATGAGTTACTGACAGCAGTGACAATGCCCTGAACAAAGCCTACAACACCCAGGGACTGACTACAGCCCAAGCACCCCTAAGCCCCCCAAGACTAACTATAGCCTAGGATTCCAAGACTGACAGTGTCACAGCCTTGCCCCACTTACCCTTCCTCCCTTTTACCAGTTTTGTGCCCATCAGCCACAGCTACTCTCTCTTTACTGCTTTGTAGATACACTTCAGCCATTGCCAATCTATTTGCCACTTGCACCATACACTGTCCTTCGACCAGAAGCTCCTCTCTTTGCCATTAGCCAGTTGGAGTTTAAGATGCCTCTGGGATACAGCCTGTCTTCCTCTGCTTGGATGATGGTACCTTAAGAATTTACAGCACAAGTGAATGTAAACAATAATTTAAAGCCATATTACAATAAGGACAAATCAGCAAGTACTTACCCCAATGTGGATGAAAAAATGCCAGCCATCAGGTATATGCCTGCTTTCTGCTGCTGGACGTTGAAAAATTTGTTCATGGGACATCACTGGCTAGGCCAGCGTTCATTGTTCAGCTCAAATTACCAGAAGATAGTTAAGCGTTAACCACATCGCTGTAGGTCAGGAGAGACAAGTAGGCCTGACAGGGTAAAGATGGTCGATTTTGTTTCCATGAAGAAATTAAAGAACCATGTGGGGCTTTAACAACTAATTACATAGTCATCGTTTGGTTAGCTTTTTATTAAATTCAGGTTTTGCCATCTGCTATGGTGGAATTGGAACCAATGTCTCCAGAACATTAGCCTGGGAGTTCTAGGCTATTACTTTTGTGATATTACCATTATGCCACCATCTTCCCACAATCTGATGCATTGAGTTTCTCAAGTAGTTGAAATGTAATTGGGAAGGCAAAGTTAATTCCATTGAGTTGCGGTTTTAATGAGATGCTAAAGCATGCAGGAAATCCTCTGAACTCTTGCTGACAAGTAAGTTAACCTACCATGTGAGGGGAAAGAACTTGATTGTCAAGATTTATCTAGATGGGGAGAAGCTGATTTTTGCTTCTTGCATGATTAGGTTCACTCGTCTGTTGTCCTCCTCATCTTAATAGGTACCAGAAAATCCCACTGATTTTGGATAAGAGTAAAGGGAGAAAATAAAATGAAAATAGAATCTACAAATCTGCAAGGTTAGCTAATTATCAGTGATAGCAAGACAAAAATGTAAAAGATGCAGAAGTATTGAGATGAAAAAGAGTTAATGGTTTAGTTTGGAGAAAAACAAAAGAATGTATTATTTGGCCATTATTGCTAATGAGTCAATGTGTAAATATATTATACAGTGTACTATTGGATCACAGAAGAAAAGTTGCATACCAGGTTTGGTTGCTGTCTCTGCTTTATACTGCATTGATTGATTACAGCTGGAGTAAACTCAGTCTTAGCAACTTGGGATTATGTAAGAGAGGAAAAGCCAGTCACAGTCCAGCGATCATTAATGGAAAGTGAGTCAGAGGACATAGTTTTATTTAAATTTCTAAAGCTTACTTCATTAAATTTAAGACATTGGTTTGAGACTTTCCATTCTCCCTTTCAAGCCTAAAATCATATTACAGTCACTATTTGTAATATTACAGGCAAGCACTGCTGATTAGCGGATTAGTGTCTATCCATAGAAATTTATTGACAACAATTATTGTTCTTGTGACGATGCTGTCATTTTAAAAACTTTTGAAGAGAGATTGTAAGTGCAGAGGTGATGAAGATTCTAGGGAGTAACAGTTTAACAATGGAAGGGGAGTGGCCAGTTCTCCCAGTTCAGGATTTTTCTAACACACACACTGAGGAAGGATCACCGGACCTGAAACGTTAACTCTGTTTTTTCCTTCACAGATGCTGCCAGACCTGTTGAGCTTTTCCAGCAACTTTGTTTTTGTTCCTGATTTACAGCATCCGCAGTTCTTTCGTTTTTTTTATCAGATTTTTTCTAGTTTTTTAAGCTGTAGCAGTCACAAGATGTTTTGCATACCAGAGGGTTGCAATCTTCAGTAATGAATTCCTCTGACTTTCTCTGAAATATCTCTCTGGATATTGTTCTCTCCTGCCTGTAAGAATCTGTGTTTGAATTTACCTTTTTGCTAAGGCAGGTGTTTATGGGATGTTGCTATATTGGAACTGATAATTAGTTTAAGTTGCTGTCTCGGGTCAGTTCAGTTTTCCAACAGTTGTTACTCTAAATTCCACTTTCGTTTGTCCATGTTTCAACTGTAGTGTTTAAATAAATTTTGTTTTGCTTAAAGCCAAGTGGTTTGACCAGGTGCACCACTTCACATTTGCCTTTAAAATAAGAAAAAGCTAGAGTCTAGGCTTCTTTCTTAAAATATTTTGAAGGGTTCTGGCCTAGTCCATAACACCATGCTGTTATTATCTATATGAATTCAGCTACAGATTTAGCAGAAGTGTCCAACCCTGGTATTTTCTTCTAACAAGCAAAAATATGTTTTAAAATCTCCGGCCATTACCTCTTCACAGCCAGTAGATTATACAAATACTGAGGACCAACAATCAGAACATCAAAAACAAATTTGGCCAATAAATGTACAATGCACACAACATAATAGCGTAATTCCTTCCTGTAGGGAATTGTGGGTCAACCTACAGAAGTGGTTCAAGAAGGCAGCTCACCACCTTCTCAAGGGCAACTAGATATGGGCAATAAATGCTGGCCAGCCAGCGACACCCATGTCCCACAAGTGATTAAAAAAAAATCCATACCTTATCAAAATCGTATCTTTGGTCATCATGGCCCTCCCATTTCAAGAATTACATACTTGCACTAGGTCTAGAACTGTCACTCACAACCAACTTATAAAATCTGGAAAATCTAAAATAAACCATGGAATTTTTCCTCCAACACAATTGCAGAACGAAAGACAATAATTAATAATGGACAGTTTTCGAAGTGTATAAAATGGCTTAATTTCCTTACTTGGAACCAATTTGTCTCAACACACTGAACATGACAAACAGTTGCCTGGATGTACAATATATTTGTAAGATAATTGTGCATTGTAGTGGAAGTGGAATGGAAACATTGTAAAAGACTCAGAACTCAAATATTTGTCTCTATGAATCCAACAAATTTGATCTTGAATGTTTGCACAGTTTAGTTGCAAAGAAACGTCCAAGGAAATCAAAATGATGAAAGTCTATCCCTTTCTCTGGTGAACTTAGAGATGCAGCAGTTGTTTTTGAATAAAAGATGTAATCAATCAAAAACTTCCTGATTCACAATATTACTGTTAGAAGGAACGTGGCAAAATAAAAGTACCATGGGGAAGAAAGACAGACTGGAGTGGATAGAGTTCAATACACTAAATGATTTGTTCTTGATATTGCTGATTCTGTCACAATCAACTTCAGATGGGTAATGAAATGCCTTTCGATTCACACCAAAGGTTAGGATAAAAAAGTGTCTGAATTTTTAAAAAGATGTTTTGTTTTCACTTCAATGTCTACTTGCCAAAAAACAAGACAGCCAAACCTCTTGAATTTGTAAGAGTTTGTTCTTTTATTTTAATAAAAACTCATTCAGTTAAAAGGATAAGCATTTTTAAAACAGAAACACACCCACGCGCACATACAATCAGAAGGGTGTGAATGGTGTTAGGCCAGAGTTCACACCATGGAGGCCACTGGACATTTAACTTGTCAGCTACCTTCATTTAAATTCCAATTTGGGGTAACCCTGCTGTGTGGAACTCAGAGAGCACATGGGATACAGCAGGTCTGCTCTCCCCATATTTCTTTTGTATAGCCAGGTACCCCATATAGATATACAGGTCAGGAATGCTTTATCCAAAATCCTCAGACCAACTAGTTGTCAGGTAAAAAGATATTTTTAAATACACTTACCCCTTTGCATCCATTCAGGTCTATTTGGGCCCTTTGAAAAATACTTCATTTGACCTGAATAAAAGCAAACTTTTCTTTTCAAAGTGATGAAAGGGACCTGAAAGGACTTTATCAGACCAGTAGTCACACCAATTTTGGGCCTTTGGCAAAAAAGAGTTGCTTTTAGGTCCATCCTGCCCAACCTTGGGGATGTCAGGTACATTTTGGAAGGGTAGATTCAGGGAACCTTTCCCTGAAACAAAGAGCTGCAGATGCTGAAAATTTCAAAAAAAAAGCCAGAAATAGCTGGAGAAACTCAGCAGGTCCGACAGCATCTTTGGAGCGAAAGCAGAGTTAATGGTTCAGGTCCAGTAACCCTTCTTCAGAACTGATAGTAGCTAGGAAAAGGTGGTATATATGCTGAAGACAGGGGCCAGAAAACTGAAGAATAGGTGGAGAAGGAGCCCAGGGAGTGAGAACAGCAGTAGGGCAGACAAAGAGAAGGGTAATAGTGAGCCAGGGAGAAGGAAATGCTGCTAATGGGGACTGTTAGTGGGTGAAAATGAGTTGGCTGTGCTGGGACTTTCTTCACTTGAGCATAGGAGGTTGAGAAGTGATCTTATAGAAGTTTATAAAATCATGAGGGGTATAGATGGGGTTAATGGTAGGTGTCTTTCCCCTAGGGTGGAGGATTTCAAAACCAGGGGCACATTTTTAAGGTGAGAGGAGAGAGATTTTAAAAAGTCATGGGGACAATTTTTTTACACAGAGAGTGGTTCGCACATGGAATGAACTTGCTGAGGAAGTGGTGGATGTGGGCAAAATTACGTTTAAAAGACATTTGGATAAGCACTTGAATAGGAATGATTTGGAGCAATATGGACCAGGAGCAGACAGGTGGAAATACTTTAGTTTGGCATTATGTTTGGCATGGACTGGTTGGTTCGAAGGTCTGTTTCCATTCTGTATGACTCTATGACTCTATCTGCTGGCAGGGCCTGGGGTGCAGGAGTGAGTAAAGGATATGGAAGAAGAGTTCGGGTCCTAAAATTATTGAACTCAATACTGAGTCCTAAACGATGCAGGGTTATGAAGCAGAAAACTAGATGCTGGTCTTGTAGCTTATGCTGATCTTTTCTGGAACACTACAGCAGGCCCGAGACAGAAATGTTGGTCAGGGAACACGGTAGCGTATTGAAGTGGCTAGCAACAGGAAGCTCAGGGTCATTTCGCATTGGAGAGATGAAATGCAGACTTGGCGACCACTTTGTAGAATATGTGTGTTCTGTCTGCAAAAGTGACCTTATTTTTGATCAGTGCAGAGTCATGAGCCAAAACGCCTTTTTCTGTGCTATCGGCCTCTATGACTCTATGAGTCTATGGCAGACATTTAATTATCACAGTGAGAATAGCCCTTGCTAAACAGCTTCATGACAGGCAAGGTACTTGCACCATTAGTCTCCATTACTGGAACCTCAGTACAAATCCTCGCAGTAAGATATCCTATGGATCTTATGTCATAGAATATGTGCACACATTCTAGAATGGTGTTAACTGTTGAAATGTTTTGGTTCATTACTTACCCTTACCATGGAGATAGGAGAGAAAGAATTGAGATATCTGTTTGCTGTGCAATGATCAGCTCAGCCTGCCTCTTTAGCCTAATGTCTATATCCCTGTCTGCACCATCAGTCACCTCGCTGATGGCGTCCTCTTTCCTTGTTTTAAGTGTTTAATCTTTCCTTCTAATCTGCAAGATGTGATCTGGTTTCAAATAAAGACAACTGAGTTTTATCACTCTCAGTTGTCTTCAACTCCATCTAAATGTTCCCATCCCTCATCAGTTCAGCAAGGTGGTCCTTCAACTGTCTACACTGGTTGATTTGAAGGACGGATCCAGGAGGAAAATGCTATTGAACAATTTCACTACCTTCAGTGATACAGAGACCAGGATCCCTGTTTTGGCCTGATTGTATTCATAAAACCCCTGCTGTAGCTGTGATATGTTATTGCCGTCCTGCAAAATCCTTGTCACAACCACAAAGATTAGCTGCAGACTTCTTTGAACATCTGCACCTCTTCCTGTACTTTCCCAATGGGCTTTCCCACACAGGGGAAATTCCATTATAAGTGCTGGCTGTTCACTTGTGTTGAGACCCCAGGAGACCATAACCAGCTGTCTGTCCTCAATCCAGTATTCAATCACCAGGTAATCGGATGTTTCAAATCTTTCCCTGAATCTGTCTAGCTTCTTATTCATTGGCAAATGGCATTCCTCCACAATATCAAGGGAATACACATGGGAAGTCTTTGCCTGGATGAATCAAAGATTTTTTTTCCCACTCAAACCAGGTCTTCATAAATATTAAGGGAATTTTCGGCTAATATGGAGCATTTACATTGGATTGAAACTGTAGTTCACATCTCATTTGAAGAATCCTTTATCTATCTCTCTCCACGAAGCTACACATGGACAAAGCCCCTCTGCTCTCCAGAGAGGGTCTGTAGGGAGTATCTGACTTCCCTCCTCTTTCCCCTGTTCATATTGTCATCTGCTGCTGGAGGCTCCATCACAATATGGTGAAAAAGTTCCAACAATTCTTTTGTGTAAATTATAGGTAAATTTCATTTATTTTTATTTTTAATATGCAATTTGCAAAGTAACTAACCTTACTTTAATACAACTGCTATTTACTTTTTGCTGAATTGTTAATAGTCCTCTCTCTGAGTCAGAAGGTCATGGATTCAACTGAAGCTCATAATCGAAGCTGACACTTCATTGCAATCTGAAGAAATGTTGCACTGTCAGGGATTCTGCCCTTCAGATGAGACATCAAATGAGACATTCAACCTTTTCAGTTAAGTGTGATGAATAATAAAGATTCTTGAGCTCAGAGCTTGGAAAATGAGCCAGGTGAATTACAATTGCAGTTGAATTTTTGGCACAATAGCTTAAGAAGGACATGAAGTCTTTGGAGAAGACACAACAGAGATTTACAGTCATAGTTCTTGGGAATAAGGATTAAGGTTGTGTTGATAAGCTGGGAAAAAAATGTTTCCTTCAAACAGAGGTGGGAAAGAAGAAATTTGATAAAGACTTTTAAAAGCTTGCACAGGTTATATAGAAAAAGTGAAGAGAAACTCTTTCGACTGGATGATGGATAACTACAGGGCACCTATTTAAGGTGAATGGAAAAAGAAACAAAGGTGTCATGAGGAAAATCATTTTTGTACAATGATTGTTTAGAATTTGGATTTAAACTGACAGGAAGGCATGTTGGATGTAGAGTTAGATTTAGCAACGGCCTTCAGAAGAGAATTAGATAAATACTTGCAGGAGGAAAAGATTGGTAGGATGTTGGGGAAAATACAGGAGCAGGACTAACTGAATTGTTCTGTGATGGGGCTGCTGCAAATTTGATGGATCAAACTGCACCATTCTATAACTCTACCTCAGATGTACTGAGAAGTTCTGACTTCAGAAATATTTTGATGATCTTCAGACTTGAATTGAATGGATTTGTTCATTCGCATGGTCACCCTTTTTCCACACAGTTTTTAACTTTAATTGCTCTCCATTTACTGTCCCATCAATGGTTGGATTGATAGACAGCGTGTTGTTTTCTTCACAACACAAATTATCATATTGTCACCCAGGCTAATGTAATTCAGAAGTTGTTGCTGCTCAGTAGCCCAAGAACAAAATTTCTGATTAATGTAAGTTATCTGTCTGTGTTCAAATTAAGGCAGCAGTCAAAAGTCAGTAGATTTACCAGTAACTCCTCTTTTTTAATGGGTGTAAATTGCACCTGACTTGCAAGTAGTGGAAATGGAAGGGCGTGTGCTTCAGATAGAAAGCAGGAACTGAATATTGAGTTGTATGATCAGCCAGAATCACATTGAATGGCAGACCAGGAACAAATGACCTACTCCAACTCCCATTGTCAATATTTCCATTTCGTATTAATTTGAATTGAATTTAAATGATTATTTCATTTACTCCAAGAAGAAATCAACACCAAGAAAAAGAATTAGTACGACATATTTTTATGGATTCAATCCAAACTGTGCGCTCTTCACCAGAGAGAAATACGATCATCATACACAATGTCATAACTGCAGTCAAGAGGTTTTCTATGAAAGCAATGAATCATGGCTCACCAAGATTAAAGCGGAGTACTTTGGATGCTAGAATTCTGGGATTTAGCAAGGCCCCGGTAAACAAAACATTTCCTCACGAAACACTGCATCATTCATGATAACAATTCATCAGTATTTTTGTAATTGCATTTGAGAACTATGAATTTTATTGATTTAAAATGTTCTAATTTCTGTCAGTGGAGATTCAATTTACCACTTGTTGAACTAAGTGAGGATGAAGGGATTTGAAAAAGTGTGTAGGTCAGCATCGGCAATCTACCAGTGTATCTGCCAAGAGAAATGGGACATCTGTCAGTGATTCCTTTATCCAGGAAAGTAAAGCTGTGGTATCATTCAAATTAGTACATGGAGATTAAGTACTTCGTATGCATTAGTCATTACTCAAAGAATTTAACCAACCACATCCGCTTTTGAGACTGCATTTCTGAGCAAGAAACCCTTTTTGCAGTGTCTCTGGAGTGTTTTTCACTGAGTGCTGAAGAAATGCTCAGTGATGCCATGAGGAGTAATAGAAGCTGAGAGAAACACAACTTACCAATAGAGAGAAAAAAAATTTAAAAACTACATTTTTCCTGCAAATCAAGAAACTTCCATGTGGAGAGAAACGGAGTTAATGTTTTGGGTCAATTGACTTTTCATCACAATGGATTGAATCTCATCATATTTTGACAAAGTGTCTTTAAAATCAAATCTCATAGACGGTTTCTCTCCATGAGGCCCAGCAAGCTTTCTCATGCTATCATCCTTTCTTGTCTCATTAACTGTGTAATATGCCTCACGGCACCCCTTAGATCCAATGCTAGTCAAATTCTCCAACTCACTGTAGTCAAGGGTATTCACCACTATTGGGATGTCTCAGGATAAGTTGGCATCCCTGCTTCTGCATGATATTTAAAAGGCTATTGCATACACGCTCAAGCACAGGATGTCTGGAGCTACCCTACGCGTTTTTGGCAGTCGCTCTAAGTATGGTTGAGAAGGGGGAATTGGATCTGTTTTGCAACCAGAGATCTGGAGATCCTGGTGGATGGGATGGTGCAGAGGAAGGCTGTTCTCTTCCTCCAGGACTAATTGATGAGGCCATGACACCTGACCCTGGCAGCCTGGTCTGAGGTCACCACACTACTCAGTGCAGTCTCAGCTATCTGGAGGAATTCCCAGGAATGTAAGAAGAAGGTCAATGACTTTTTCCGCTCTATCAATTAAGTGTCCCTGCTACCTCACAACCAGTCTGCGACTGGACATACCTCCCACCAAAGCGCATGCTCAAACACTGTTACAATTGCATGCAAAGTCTTCCCTCACCCGTCTTGCCTACCCCAGACTACCTATCCCCACGACTAATCCTTCATGCCATCTGTGCCACTCACTCACTCATTCAGGTCATTTCACCACCACTCCCCCACCTGCACCAACAGTAACAGCTGTGCCACCCATTTTTACCAAACTCAGTCCCTCTTTTTCTTTCATTCCAGGGGAAAATGACCTATAACAGGGCTAGAAGAGCAAGGACAGTTGGTGGTATGTGCAGAATGCTAATCTCCTCACCCACTATGAGGAGAGGATTTTGGTGTTGGTTAGCGAACACCGTGGCTGCTCCTATAGGGATGCAGAAACCTCCATGACCCAACAACCAAGTAAGAAGCTTGTTCATTATTGTGCTACTCTCCCATTACCCCAACTGTGTATTTAATGTTAACATGCCTCAACCTTTATCCTTTGGTTGTGATATTTTCTCTTTTGTCTCCTGCAGGCTGGGACTTCTTTCATGAGCGTAGGAGGTTGAGATGTGACATTACAGAAGTTTATGAAATAATGGGGGTTATAGATGGAATTAATGGTAGTTGTCTTGCTCTAGGATGGGTGATTTCGAGACTCGGGGGTACATTTTCAAATGCATTATTATATTTCTTGATATATGTCCTCTTTTCACCATCATCTGTGTGTGCATGTCTTTGTGCAGCCACAGTTGCAACACTGAAGGTACAGAGCCCATCCCTCCATATCCCTACACAATTTTCCATGCTCTGGTGTGAAGTGGGCTGCTCCTGTGCAACCATTGGTTAAATGGCAGGTGACTGTTACTTTGGCAACTAGGCTCCTTTCTTACAGGTAGACAAAGATGATTACTGCATCACAGACATTAGTGTGATTCAGTTATTACCTTGCATGATATGACCAGGAAAGCTTGTGCCAATAGTTTGCACATTACACAATGATCTAATGCTTAAGATTCACCAAGTGTGTAGTGCTTACAAATGTGTTTCAGCTTCAGTGTATGAGTGTCTGTGTAATGATACTGTCTTTTGAAGGGCCCCACATCACTCCTTCATTCACAATAATCCCCTCTGCAACTCAGCGTTACGACCCCAATCCCCACCCTCCCTCCTGCAGCAGTGACCCCTTTGAACCCCACAATGATTTTTAGTTGATAGACCCCCAGGACTGACCATGGCTAATTCTCTCAAGCAACTGAGCCTGACAGCCCCAAACAATGAGTGACCAGGGCCTGGATTGATACCTGTACAGCTCTTCAACATTTTTTCCATGACTGCCTGGACTGGTTGTATTGGAGTCAGACAGCTGATTGTGGCCCACCATAACCAGCATTCTCACTGTGCTTTAGCACCTTGACTGATATCAGAGGTTGCCCTTGACTTACTGTGCCAGGAACCCCTGATTGAAGGGTGTCACCCCTGACCTGACTGAGGACTACTCCCCTTAGACTTTGAGACATGGCCATTTGCTTGCAGTAAACATAGTGTGCTGGCTATATACACAACTGGCACGGTGTGACATTGATATAGCATGGTGGAGTATAGCAACATATCCACTCTTTTGATGGATGAATGCTGACCAGCATTACAAACTGCCTGGCTTTGTGTCTGTGCTAAACCGCAAAGCAAAACAGAAGTTCTGAGAGCCTTTAAAGTGCAGCTGAGGGGGGCAAATTGGTAAAACCCAAGCCAAGGCAGGGATGCTGCGAGCATCCAGATAGGTGTGAGGAGACCGTGAGCTGGAACCAGAAATGCTCCCCATTTCAGACTGTGAGCTGCATACCTGTCACTAACAAGAATCTTGTCTCCACAACCGGAACTTAGTTGGCAAATGCGACTTGTTGCTCCTGACATTAAGAAAGGTTTCGGTCAATTCTCACTTGATTCTTCCAAATTACTCATGACAGCACGTCTTTCAGGGCCTGGCTAGATTCCACTCAATAGTTCTAAAGAAACAACATTAGCAAGAAGTGTTAACTTATTTTTCACTCTTCACAGATATTGCCAGACATTCTGAGCATTTCCACAGTTTTGCTTTTTGGTTCTGATTTCCAGTTTTCACCGTAGTTTGCTATTATAACTCTATAATCCACGTTAATTTTATTCAACTTGCTTAAAACATTACTCTAATTGGTATTGGTGGCAGCCTTTCATCTTATAAGACAGTGGAATCCATCATAGTAGTCAATTCTGTGTTAAGCATCAAATGGTGTCAATCAGCAGCCTCCCTCTGGGATGGTCATCTCTACCACAGAAGAAGATGGTGGACTGAGAAAGGACAGGGTTCACTGACCTCTATTTTCTCTGGATCCTCTTCTTGGCCAGCTAAGCCTTTTGTTTCTGCTTGCCTCTTCCAATGTTGTTCATCCTCTCAATGTTGTGGCTACAAGGGTCATGATCATGCGTCAATTAACCACACTAAAGCTGCTTTCATAAAATGCTACAGATAATTGTACAATGCTCTGAAGTCAATTATATTTCTTTAGCACACAGGCTTATTAAAGGCCTCAGAACAATAACCAGTATTTTCTTTCACCCTGAAGATAATTCTCATCATGTCATGGATACTGCCTGGCTGTGTAGGTAACTGAAGATGCAGGAGTCTGTATCCTCTGCCAGCTGATATGCAGGTTTTGCAACTGATACAAGCTCTATTTGCTCCAGCTGCTGTGCAAAGCTGTAAACAGATTTTATAAAGTAAGCAAATCTTCTGTACTTTTCCAAAGTTTTGGAAACTTTATCAGAAAGAAGACCGGCATTAACAAAAAATAGTCTACCAAATGTATAATTCAAATTATAATTTGTATTACTTTTTTGCATGTGTTTCCCACTTTTTCCTTTTGGTCTTTAATACAAAATAAATATAAAATGATTTCAGTAAGATTTACCAACACCAGATAAATATCTATTAATTCAGTCCCTTTGTATCTTGTATATGTGGCTAAACTGAGCATAGATTTTGTTTTCTGATTTATAGCATCTCCAGTTCTTTCAGTTTTTCTATATTTCAACATATTTTCTGCCACCATCCACTTTAAGTGTGGGGCCTGTTTGGTCCAGTGTGGTAGAGGAAAAACATTTTCTAGTTTAACTAGGAGATGTTCTGGCATTGAACAATACATAGTTTATTTCATGTTAGTAACTAGTTGCAGGTTACTTCGACCTGATAGACATTGTTAGTTAGACTTGAGGGAAACCTGAATATTCGATTTTACTCCTTCGTGATCCAAAGATGTTCTAACCTCAAATTTATGTAGAATCACCATATTGGGTGATGCTTAAGGCACTCATCAGTATTAACCTTTTCAGGTCTTTATACAACACTTTCAACATCAACTTAAATGAAATTTGGGAGAAATTCATGTCTCATTTCCAAAGATGAAAAAGGAGTAAAAAACTGAAACAATCTAAGACAGGTAAACTATTGGCATATTTTTCAAGTTGGGCCTTAATGCCTGTTGGATAATGGCAACACAAAAATTCTAGCACTAAGGAACTGTTCATTCATATTTAGTGTTGATCAAAAATAGATTTAATAGAAAAATAGGTTTATGAACATAAAAGTCAGAGGCAGAAAATATATTTAAAGCCTTAATTATTAAAGTCTAAATGTTAAACATTTGATCAGAAAATCCTAGTTGGGATAACGTAAAAGTACCCTTCCAGTACACTACACCCTTTATTTCTGCCCTGCGGCAATGTCATTCATATGCTTGTTAAGAAATGTTAAAATGCTTCATGCCACAGTTGGAGGATCCCTCTGGGTTGAGGCGAAGAAACCTTGTTTGAGAAGAGCAAATAATTTAAATTGAACTGAGCTGTACTCACTCTGGGAATACAGGATGTTGATTCTGGATACATGAAAGAAAAGTGGTTCCAATCCTCCTGAATTAGCATCCCTTACCTCAATAAGCATAAAAAGAAAACAAAATGATAAGGAAAAGAAAAACAAGGTTTTGTCTCCTGTATTGCAGAGCCTAAACAGTGAACAATGTTTTCATTCTAAGGCAATCTAGCATGTCACAGTTCTACAACTGAGAGCTGGACTGCTGTATCACTGCAGCTAGGTTTTACTGAGAGTGATCTGCTCTGCCACTTTGTAGGCCTACCAACTGGATTTCAGACGCAACTTCTAGTGGGGTTACAGGGTGGATTCTGTCACGTGGTTCCCTGAGCAGACTGTCAAAGACATTTGGCAGAATGTCTCATCACCAGAACTTTCTAACAAGTACCAAGACATTGTTTCGCTTGTGGTGAGAAGAACAGTATCTATGAGATCCTTTATGTAAGCCTGGTTGGTCTGCGCCACTGCACGCTGCCCTCAAAGCACCTGCCAGGGGTTAGAGACTGTCGCACATCTCCTTCTGGAATGTGCCTTTGCAAAAGGAAGCCTGGAGGAAGATGCAATGGTTTGTGTCAAGGTTCATCCCAAGCAGCTCCATGATGTATGACTCTGTGCTCTACAGTCTCTTCCCTGGAACGCACACCGAAACAAACATCGACTGCGCCTGGAGGACTGTCAAACTCAGTGAAAAATGCTCTTTGGTCTGCCCGAAACTTGTTGGTCTTCCAGAACAAGGAGTTAACCCCGAACGAGTCTTGCAGGCTGGCACATTCCAAGGTCCAGGACTATGCACTGAGGGATGCACTAAAGCTTGCAGCAGCTGCTGCCAAGGCGCAGGGGGGAAAGACCACTGTCTGAGGTCTTCCTGCTGTTCAGTGATCAGACCCTCTGAATGCCTCAAATATATGTAAGTATTAGTATTGTATGTGTAACAGAGGTCTTTGGTCTTTTGGATAGAGTCAAAGTCCAATGTTTTGTTTATTTACTTGATATGCAACTATACAGAACCAAACTGCTTTTGTGCTGATGTTTTCTATACAAAGAGATTTTTCATGAATAAAGTATATTTTGAAATTTAAAAAAAAGCAATTTCTACTGGAGTTCCCATTCCTTTGAAGTACAAGCGCCTGCCTCCAAAAGCTGCAGGCAGTCAGTCACAGTAGTGCCAAGGGAAGCAATAGTCATTGCTGAGACTGTATCCAGTTAAAGTGGGATCGAGGACTGGCCCCGCTGAGTTGGACAATTGTTGATGATCACAGGAGGATGCTACCACAAGGATGGCTTTTGCCATCAGGGTGCCCCTCAGCGAACCACAGATTGCCTGATTAGGAAAATCCTCCAATGCAACTGGGAGGCCATGAGGGTTCACAAGGGGGTCTCACTATTTGACAGAGCCACACCCTCTGCTGGTGAAATGCCAGTAATGGTTGGTAAAGGTCCCTTTTACAATTGCAGGCTGTTCCAGAAACAGTTGGCAGTGTGGAATTCAGCCCCTCAAGAGGGTAATCAGCTATTGCAACAACACGAGCTGCAGACCCAATACAGACCCAAATTTCACATCTCTTTCTTTCTCTCTTCAGGTCATTAGGAAATAACCATACTTTGTGCAGAGAAATAAGTTCAAATAGAGTTAGAATTGGTTTGGTGTCAAGGTGCATATTGTAGGGCTAATTTTACGAATGTGAACTCTTGACAAGGAACCTCACCCATCAGACTGCATATTGAAAACCAAAGATATACAGTTGCAATGGGCAGAACATTATGGAGAATGCTGTTGGTAGCACTCATCAACGGTGCGCAATGATCATATTGGCCCATCCATGTTCATTATGCTTGCTCATAAGGTACCTTATGAAAATAATTACGAAAAACCAATAGCACATGAATATTGAAACAGAGTACCTCATTCTTGTAAGATCACTTATATTTTGAATTTTTAAAAAATGATCAGGTTTCTAGACTGGTGCTGATGGCAAAAATAGCATTTACATGATTGCATATAATAATAAACAGAATTATATTGAACTGAAAATTGATTTCCAAAGATTTTCATTTAAGAATAACAAGAAAAAACATAGATGTAGTAGCAAAATTAAAATGTACATAAACGCTTCTCAAATAAACGTACATTTCATTTGTGACAGTGCAGATTCATTTAAATTTCAGCAAAACTATATTGCAGCGGGGCAAATTGAAAAGTGCTGCAAGTGCTGACAGCATGTGCTCACAGAAGCATGAAATTGTCAGATGTTCTACCATCAGTACTCTGGCGTATAAAGAATTCAGTCCTCTTAATTTGTCAGAGCATTGCACAGGCTTTTTATTTTTTATTCCTGCACTGGAAAAGCATAAGCAGGAACATCATCAAACAAAAATAACTTTCCTAAGATCCTAACTTAATGATTGCTTTCCATCCAGTGCTTAAAATATCTTCATACCATGATTGGAAATTGAATTATTTCCTTTCCTAGTCATTATAAAATGCACATTTCAGTATTTGCAATGCAGAATTGTACCTTGGAGAATGAGTATTTTTTTTTACTTGTCTCCTTTGACGAGGAACAAGGATAGAAAGTAACAAAGAACAATAGCTTGATTGAGTTTTTTGACGAAGTGGACAAAGAAGATTGATGAAGGCACAGTGGTAGATATTGTCCATATGGACTTCAGCAAGGTGTTTGACGAGGTTCCACATAGTAGATTGGTTAGCAACATTAGACCACATGGAATTTACGGAGAGCTAGCCAACTGCATTCAAAATTGGCTTGAAGGTTGGAGACAGAGGATGGTAGTGGAATGTTGTTTTTCGGAGACCTGTGACTAGTGGTGTTCCACCATCATTGGTGCTGGTCCACTGCTTTTCATCATTTATATCAGTGATATGGGTGTAACTGTAGGAAGTATGGTTAGCAAGTTTGCAGATAACACCAAAATTGGTGGTGCAGTGGACAGCGAAGAAGGTAACCTCAGAGTACTACATGACATTGATCAGACAGGCCAAAGGCCAAGGAGTGGCAGGTGGAGTTTAATTTAGATAAACGTGAGGTGTTACATTTTGGTAAGGAAAATCAGGGCAGGAATTATACAGTTAATGGTAGGGACCTGGGGAGTGTTGCCAAACAAAGAGACCTAGGAGTGCAGGGTGCTGAGGAAGGCTTTTGGCATGCTTCCCTTCATTGGTCATAAGATTGAGTATGGGAGTTGAGATGTCATATTCTGGCTGTACAGGACATTGATGAGGCCATGTTTGGAATACTGTGTTCAATTCTGGTCTCCCTGCTATAGGGAAGATGTTGTTAAACTTACATTCATTGAGATGTACAGTATGGAAACAGATCCTCAGCTCCAACTTGTCCAAGCCAACCAGATATCCTAAATTAATCTAGTCCCATTTGCCAGCATTTGGTCCATATCCTTCCAAACCCTTCCTATTTATATACCCATCCAGATGCCTTTTAAATGTTGTAATTGTACCAGCCTCCACCACTTCCTCTGGCAGATTGTTCCATCTGTGTGAAAAGTTACCCCTCAGGTCCTTTTTAAATGTCTCCCCTCTTACCTTAAACCTATGCTCTCTAGTTTTGTACTCCCCCACTCTAGGAAAAAGATCATGGCTATTCAGTCTATCCATGCCCCTCATGATTTTTAAACCTCTATAAAGTCACCTCTCAGCCTCTGACACTCCAAGGAAAAAAGCCCCAGCCTATCCAGCCTTTCCATATAACTCAAATCCTATAGTCCCAGCAACATCTTTGTAAGTCTTTCCTGCACCCTCTCAAGTTTAACAACATCCTTTCTATAGAAGGGTGACCAGAACTGTACACCGTATTCTAAAAGTGGCCTCACCAATGTTTTGTATAGTGGCAACATGACAGCCCAACTCTTCTATTCAATGTTCTGACTGTGCGTCTGTGAATTCAAATTCAAATATAGCCAATGTATCAACAGTGTATTGGAAATATGCAAGCGGGTAGAAGGATGTGTGTCATTCCATTGAACACATGTTTCTCATGAAACCCAAAAAAGATAAAAGAAAAAGCTGGGCCTAGTGGGGATCCCATGGCAACACCATCTATTTGGGAATACTTAGTATCATTGAAACTGAACTCAAGTTGCAGTGAATGATTTCCTGTGCTATAAAACCTACTCATCTAACTGGCTAGTGTGCAGAAAATAGATTCATAAGTGCTAACAAAAAATGTAGCAGGCTCCAAAGAGGCGCCCACAATAACAGCTTTGTTACGTTCTTGAAGCACTAAAGAACCACTTGACCACTATAATTGTGAAAACTGTGAGAAATGAGCTATGGCATTCAGAGTAGCAATTCAGAATACAAATCAGCTGAATAACAACGATACAAAGCCAGTTTTTGTAAGGAAACTCTGCAAGTATTGACAACCAAACTATGAAGAGACAATAGCATCTTTGGGTTGAGGACAGTCAAAGAGGGTGCCCAAGTCACTGGCGGGATCAATATTCTCCTCCATCCTTAATAGATATATCAGGAGGCCTAGAAGAGACTGCATAGTCTAATTAGCACAACAAAAGCAAGATATGAACTTTACTATTAGATAGGAGCATATCATGACCTATGCAAAATATGGAAAGTTGTAGTTGCAAAGTAAAGAGATGGAAAACACTGTGATCACACACAGAATATTGGCAAGAGTATAAATGTATTAAGAGCAAAAATACACATATTGGACATTAGAAAAAATGCAGGAAAAATAGCTTATGAGTTACACCTCCATGTCTCAATAGCAGTGTTTTTTTTAGATTCTGACACAACAGATAGGCAAAAAGTGAAACAAACAATTCAAGAATTATGCTCATTCTATACAAGGAAAATGGTTTGATAATGTTCTGGAAGAATTTGTGTTTGTGGAGATTGCAATGTAATACTGCAAAAACAGAAACCAATACAATATTACTCGGATATTATAAGTCCAATTTTACTCTGTGCAAGTGATTGATGTTTGAGTTAAAATCTTGCCCATTATGATTCAGACAAGGAGGTATTTACTTATGGTGACAGACTCTGAGCTAGCATTTCTGAGCAAGCATGTGTGGCACATATAATGACCAGCCAATATAAATGGATAAGCATGCTTTCAGAAAGATAATTCCTGCTACCTTTCTGGTTCTTTCTCAACTTGGTCTATCTACTGAAACCCTCATGAACACTTATGTGCAGAATTGTACGGGTATCAGTGCAACATGGACTTTGGTGAGATGTGTGGCAGAATCAAATGAGATGTCTGGTGAGGTCGGGAGCAATTTGAGTCTTTTTTCAAGCAGCCTGGCAAGTTTCTCACTTGGCAGTGACAAGTGATGGGCCAACTCACCTCATTAATATTCACCTTCCTATCTTACTAAGCTCACCAACAAGCTAGACAGCAAGAAATCTCAACATGGAAACCGGGTACCTGGTGGATTCATTTCGCCACTGGCTCCAAATGACTTCCATGTTGCTCAGCACCAAACTGCAGCCTTGACATGACTCATGGGCATCAGCCAAATTGGAATTTTGCATCTGCCAACTGATCACAACAATCATGGCAGGTCTCCAATACACTGGCAAGCTAGTTGAGAAGTTCAGGCTTGCTTCATAGGGTCCAGCAGTAACTAGCATTTTAAGGCTGACACAACAGATAGGCAAAAAGTGAAACAAACAATTCAAGAATTATGCTCATTCTATACAAGGAAAATGGTTTAATAATGTTCTGGAAGAATTTGTGTTTGTGGAGATTGCAATGAAATACTGCAAAAACAGAAACCAATACAATATTACTCGGATATTATAAGTCCAATTTTACTCTGTGCAAGTGAATGATGTTTGAGTTAAAATCTTGCCCATTATGATTCAGACAAGGAGATATTTACTTATGGTGACAGACTGCATGAACACATTGTACACAGGGACAGGCACCCAGCTCATGGATTGGAGCAGACTATATCTGGATCTGCTCACTTGCTATCTCAACATTCAGCCACTCAGCACTCACCTCCATGCTCACAGCATCCTGTGCCTGTTAAAGTGTTGCTAATGCTGTCACTCCTGCTGTTTTGAGATGCTCTTTATGTGGAAACAGACAGGCATGCAGCTTGTCATGAGGGATCTTTTAGGAGGATGTTAATGGCACACAGTGATATCAGTCTAACACCTACAGCATGTACGACAAACTGAGACAGCTAATACACTTTACGTTCATTTAACCAAATAGCCATGTCAGAAACTGGCAGGGGATAGTCCTCGGTCTGGGCAAGGGGAAATGGGCTGCTGTCAGTCAAGAGTCCCTAGTGCCATCTGTCATGGGCACAGTCAGCACACAGTCCAGGAACTCCATCATGGTCACTCATCCACTGGGGCCACTCAAGATCTGGGAAACTGTCCCAACCCAGTTGGGGGAGTGGTCAGCCGTCGGTCCTGTAGGGCCAGCACCAGCAGTGAGGAGAATCATGTCATGTCAGTCTGGGAGTAGCATACAGAGCGGTCAAAGCTCTGATCAGTCATGTCCGGAGGCTGTTCGTCGAAGTCAGTCAGAGACCTGGGATAAATACAGTCTTGGGAGTCCATCTGTCGATCTTTCAGGACTATTCTTTGTGAGGAAGGAGGTGTAAAGGGGGCAGCAATGGGATCAATGACAGAACGGTTGGGTGAATCAAACTTGGGGGCTGGAAACAGAGGCATTTGCAGAGGTAGGGACAAGGGCAGTGATGAGGGAAATCTCAAGGTGTATGTGAGTTTGTGCAATAGCATTGGAGGGCAGGGTATACTGTGGGAAGTGAGGATTATTGGCAGGGATCACCACCAAGACCTCCACAGTGGGACTACAGAGGAGCAGGGTGGGCATCACTAAGGACTAATGCCAGGCTCAGTGGGCAGGCAGGACTTATACACTTAATGGTAAGGTCCCAGGGAGTGTTGTCAAGCAAAGACACCTTGGGTGCAGGTTCGTAGTTCCTTGAAAGTGGAGTCCCAGATAGACAGAGTAGTGAAGAAGGCGTTTGGTACACTTGCTTTTATTGGTCAGTGCATTGAGTTTAGGAGTTGGGAAGTCATGTTGCTGCTGTACAGGACATTGGTTAGGCCACCTTCGGAATACTGTATTCAGTTCTGGTCTCCCTGCTATAGGAAAGATGTTGTGAAACTTGAAAGGATTCAGAAGATATTTACAAGGATGTTGCTGGGATTGGAGGTTTTGAGCAATAGGGAGAGGCTGAATAGGCTGGGGCTATTTTCCCTGGAGTGTCAGAGGCTGAGGACCGGCCTTACAGAGGTTTATAAAATCATGAGGGGCATGGATGGAGTGAATAGTCAAGACCTTTTTCCCAGGATAGGGGAGTCCAAAACTAGAGGATATGGATTTAAGATGAGAGGGGAGACATTTAAAAAAGACCAGCCAGGCAACTCTTTCGCACAGAGGGTGGGTGCATGTATGGAATTGGCTGCCAAAGGAGGTGGTGGAAGCTGTTACAATTGTAACATTTATGAGGCATCTGGATGGGTGTATGAATAGGAAAAGTTTAGAGGGATATGGGCCAAATGCTGGGAAATGGGACTAGATTATTTTAAGATATCTGGTCGGTGTGGATGAGTTGGACTGAAGGGTCCGTTTCCATGCTGTACATGCTGACAGTTGCAGCCTAAGTTCAATGTGGTGGGTCTCACATGGAGGTCCTGTCAGGGTGGTGCAAGGTAACAGGGGATGTGGAGGCTTTGGGACATATCTGACCAGGAAGAGCCCGATGGTGATGTTTCCAATACAAGCTGTTTTCGCTGCCTCCCCTTTCCATTCTCTAGATAATACTAGAAAATAGCTGGAGCAGGGTAGGCCAAATAAATGTCAATTTGACAGGCAAAAACACAGGTTCCATGTTTGCTGGACACTATGACATTGCAGGAACTGTTTGCAAATTCCAGCCACATTTAATGCGCAATCATTTTACTGCCCATTTGCTATACATGCAGAGTGAAGGTGCTTATTGGTCAAATGTTGGTCATGTGGTAGGATGAGGCAGGAATTGGATGTGAGAGTGCTATGGGAGAGTGTAAGTAATTAATGCAGCATATTTGATAGAGTACAGTGAGATAATTTGCTAAGTATCACAGCACAAACCCTCTAAAATACTTGTTGACGTAGCCAAAATATCAGAATATTCAGTCTTTGTTCCTTTGACACTGAATTAATGTTGTCCCAGTTTGTTGTCCCAATCCTCCACCCTACCTTCAAGCCAGCTCATTTTAAACCCTATCTACCGCACACCGATCCTACTCATTTATCACCCCAGTCTTTCGTGAATGACATTGGCTTGAAGATTGTCCAGCAGAGATTCAAACTAAATCTATAAATGAAAAAGCTCAAGACTAAGATTCCCATCCTCACATCCTGCCATGCCTTCACGCACTTGTAAAAGCCTAAGTACACTGAAAACACAATAAAAATGTTTGGAGAGTGAAGTTCACAGAGCTATTTCTAAATGGTGCACAGGGGGTAGAAATTGAATTGATTTTGCTGTTGATTTACAAATCTTGCAAATATGTTTACTGATTGAGGTACACCCTTACTCTGCCTTTCTATGAATTGAAAGGAATACTTTTGTTTGTATTATCTTCAAATAATTGCTGTTGGCTATTGATGTCACCAAGTAGAAATATAAACATTCGGCTTCATTTCAAATAGTTGAAAGTGTCTGAAGGTAAAATAAATACTGGCCTTGGTAAGTACAATTAATCTGTGACTTAACAAAATATATTATGGCAATAACAGCATACAGTTAGTTAATTTTTCCAGAGTCAAGTTGAATGTAGCTAAATTGGTGAAGTCCAAAGATTCCTAGGACAGTATGAGCTATCACTGGCACGATGAGTAAAACACATTACTTTTTTAAATTCTGTCTCAAAAATTACTTCTTAACACTTGAGAATGTAACTGGAATGCAGGAAACACAGAATTCTGTGGGGAAAAAAATCTTTGCTGTTCCAAACAATCTCCAGATCCATGCAGTTTGCGCAATTATATCCTTAGCATATCTCAAACTAATCAATTTGTTTGCAGCGTAATATAACTAATAACGAATATAATCACTCAATTGTTTGTAAATTCAAACTAAATATCAGCCCATACCCATCACAACTCCATAACTGTGATCTCCAATTATAGCAACATAACTCAATGATTATGCAAAGGAAGAAAATTTAAAAAGTAATTAAATTAGGAAAATGTTTTTGACTGAATAAACACATGTAATTGCATAGATAATCATGAATTCATTGAATCTAATAGTACTCTGTTCAATTAAATAAATTAAATTTAATAAAGGAGTTTTAACAGATATAAAATTGTCTCGGAAAGTTTTATTACTTTAGAGAACTATCTGTTTGGTTGCTGTCAGATCACAGAATGATAGTGAAGGAGGCATAATAATCTGTTTGACTGACAAATGCATCTGTAGCCCTAATAATAATGTTACTCATGTCAGTTTGTGATATCCCCAAAGCAGGTGACAGACATATTGGAAGGCATCATCTTCAAAATGATGCTGCTGACAGTATTAATAAGACATATTCACAAAATCTGCAAGGAATAGGTTATGTTACAGTGATGTGAAATTGCCAGGAGCATATTTAACTAGACAGATCTTGGGAGATCCTCCTGCGGGCAACAAATAATATCCAAATTCCTTATTTTGTTTGCGTTATTCACAATATGATACTTCATTTGAATCTTACTTTAATTTATTTGACTACCATTAGACTACAAAGTTAATGATTGGCATTGTGAGTTAATAGTTGCAGTAATATGCTAAATTTACAAAATAATTAAATATAACTAGTATAAAGATGGAAACAGGAGCACATTGTAATAGGATTTACATTAATGAAGCCATAATGTGCAGTCATAAATGGCTTCTGTCTGATTATGGCTATAATAAACTAACACTGCACCTAACAAATATTTTCAGCTTTTGACCCCCACCCTAAAATGAAAACTTGTTGCCTCATCCATTACTGGATAAGCAGAAATTTTGCCCAACTATGTATTAGGGTGACTGAAGGCATAAGCCAGATCTTCCAATTGGAAGACATCATTGCAGCAACATACCCCGAAAGATGTGCCATTTGAATTCTTCTTTGACACAGCTGACCCTGCAGGAATTGCCCCCAAATCCTGCAATGAAGTCTCCAGCTCTGAGTTAGAGTCAAAGACATCCAACAATTCTGACTCACTCACCTGACTTGCTACCCAGGAAACAATAAAGGGATTAAAACCTGCTGAAACTCCTGATGCCTCTAAAACTGACTTCTTCAACTGACCACTGACCCCTTGACTTCCCCCACATCACGCTTCCCAACATCAGTTGATCTGATACCTCCCAACTTGACCTTTCTGACCCACCTCCCCCCGCACCATGCTGCTGAGCTGATCTCACTAGCCAACTCCCCCACTCAACCTGACCCCACTCATGATCCACCCTATCCACTTGCTTGCCACATTACCACTCCCCTCACTCACCTACAAATTTACCCCCCTCTTCTGATGACGTATCTTTGACATCATAACAAACACTTATTTCTACCTCCAATACATAGCTTCAAACCAGCCCAATCAGCTCATCTGCTGATTGAAACCTCATCCATGTATTTGTTATTACTAATCTTGATCAGCATAATTGTATACAGCCGCCCTGTCTTATCCTCTGTAACCATGCCGCCTGTGTCCTAACTTGCACCAAACCCCTCCCACTCATGATTCCTGTTTCACTAACCTACTCTACTCCCTGGTTTGCCCAGCCTCAATTTTAAAATTCTCATTTGTCATTCAAATTCCATGATTTTGCCCATCTCTATCTTTGAGCCGGGAGCCCAGTGTTCAAGTCCCACGTGTTCCAGGGGTGCGTAATAACATCTCAGAACTGGTTGATTAGAAAATGTCTAGCTGCGTTTCAGTTGCCAATACCCTACTATCATCATCGGGGTTTATCTTTCACCAGCAGCTGAACTGAACTTGCCATATAAATATAGTGACTGCAAAAGCAAGTCTCACCTCCAGACTCCCCAAAGCCTGTCCACCATCTACAAAGCACAAGTGAGGAGTGTGATGGAATACTCCCTACTTCCCCGGATGGGTGCAGTTCAAACAACACTCAAGAAGCTTGTCACCATCCAGGACAAAGCCACCCATGTGACTGGCACCACATCCTCAAATATTCATTCCCTCCACCACTGATGCACAGTCGCAGTATTGCAAACCATCCATAAAATGAACTGCAGGAATTCATCAAGAATCTTAAGACAGCACCTTCCAAACCCACTGCCACTATCATCTAGAAGGGCAAGGGCAGCAGAACCACCATCACCACCTGCAGGTCTCAACCAAGACCACTCACCATCCCAACTTAGAAATATGTTGTTCCTTCACTGTTGCTGGATCAAAATCCTGGAACTCCCCTCCCTATAACAACACTGGACGTGTACTACACTCGTACTGCAGCTCACCACCACCTTCTCAACAGCAGCTAAGGATGGGCAGTAAATGCTGGCCAATCAGCAAAAACCTACATCCCCTGAATTAGAAAAAGTACAAGGGGAAATATTATTTTTATGTATCTTGTTTGGAACAAGAGTGATTTTCCACCAATGTGTTAATGCTCTGTTCTCATATGCAAAGGTAAGGAAAGAAAATGACTGGTCTCTGTCAACTACATATTAAGTTATATTTTCCACTCCCAGTCCTGGAAGCATACCTGATTTGAGGAATGTTACAAAGCAGGCCTGCTATTTTTGGTGACAATAGCTGGAAGGAATAGCTCCCATTGTTCGGTCCTGTCACTGAATATGTTTGCCTAGCAATGCATGGGGCTGAAGCTAATGACACAAATTCAAAAGTACTGATGAGGCCCAGGTACACTTCAGGTGTAAGCCAAGCACAGGAGCGCCGGTAAAATTAAATTGTTTAACTTTCAGTCACTGAGATAGAAATGGTAAGCTTTTCAAAATTTGTTTTAATTGATTCAGTGGGTTGTGTGAGGTAATGAAACATTGACAAGTTAGTGGGGGAGTTTCCTATTTTAAAATCTCACATAAGTGACATTCTGAGATAGGGGAGTTAATGATATAAACATGAAACAGACATAAAGCTAATGTGAACAGGACCTGAAGGCAGTTGTAAGATTTTGAATACAGTTATAATGTATACTCAAATTACTTATTTTTAAATTATATTCATAGACATAAACACTATTTGAGGCATGTATATAAATATCTTCATGCAAGAAAGTTTTAAGTGTGTTAAGTAGATAATGCTCCGGATTTTTTGATGTCCAGATAGTCATAGGCGGGAATTGTATGTCAGGACCAAGCACAATCCCCAACACAGCAGATTGTGAGGGTCCAGGGAACCAGGGAACTGAAGAAGCTGATCAGAGATTCTCCTGCACAGTTTTGGAGGTCACTGCCACGCATGGACCTTAAGAAAATCAATCTGGAGGGAACATAGAGGGAACTAAAATGTCTTAATTCTCATGACTTTAACTTCTCGTGACATTGTTCCATAGTCTCTGTTCTTTGTCAACTAATGGCTTCTACTCACCTTCCTATAGCTGGATTACAACTATGGGATCTCCCCTTCTTTGATCAGAATTCCTTTTGTAAACTCGGGCCATGTTCATTTCGAGGTCCACTTTCAGTACTTGTGCTACATTTTCTGGTCTTCCACATCATTATCTCACTTTGCCAATCTATGGATCTTTTACCTGGCTCTCATCTTGCACATTTAGCAAATATTTGTCGTAATGGTAGTTTTCCCAGCTTTCCTTGCAGTGGTGGCAATCCTTCATTCATTAGATTCCAACTTTCAGTTGTTGTCCTCCAGGACAAATAGCCTTGTCCTATGTTTCTACATCACTTAGTCTGTCTTCAGTCAGCCATTCACTTACCATAATCTAGTCTTCGCAACAGTCCAATGTCTGAGTATGCAAAGTACATGGTGTTTCATCATTTCTATGACTTATTCTAATTCTATTAGTGTGTAATCAATACCAATTATCCTCAAGAAATTTACCCTAACAGTTTGGTTGTTATGCTGTAAAAATACTATTGTTCCCTCACACTTTATAATTTATACAAAATATTCCATACGTATCATTCACATTTTTGAACTCTTCTTTTGCATGTAGGCCATTGAAGTATTCAGAAAATGTAGAGCTAATTCCTTAATCCCATGTCAGGGATGATCACTCATTACCGAAGGAATTTTTGAATTTCCCCAAAAAACCCATTGATATTGACTGCAGCTGCCCAACCATTTAGAGTGAGCTTTTCACTTGGACTGCTCATGTTAACTCACAATTTGATTGGTCTACTAAAACTTTATGAAGCATCTCAACTATAACTGCATGATTTCATTCACACTTCTTTACTGAAGGGACTTTCTGCCGCAGTGCTCATTAACACAATGTTCATATTTTCACACATGTCCCTAAATTCATCATTGACGAATTCCCCTCCATTATCAGTTAGGAATTTGGCAGCTGCCCCATGTCTGATCCCTATCCATTTCTCCATGACCTTGTCCACAATTACTGTTTTCTCTTTACTTCAAGATGAAAATGCTTTTTCTTTGGACCATGCTGTTAAGTCCATTGCAACAACCTCATTAAAATCTTTAGCTGATAAAGCATTCCTCCATAGTTCATGATGTTGTATTCCTATATTTTTTGACAGACATTGTATTTATCTATGACGTCTTCTATAAGTTCATCAAACCTTACACCTCAATCTTGTAGCAAGATTTTTAACCTGTGAGCAGATCGTAGAATCCCTACAGTTTGGAAGCAGGCTATTCAGACCATCAAGTCCACACCAACCCTCCTTACCCTATCACCTTGCATTTCCCATGGCCAATCAACCTAACCTGTACATTTTTGAACTGTGGGAGGAAACTGGAGCACACCCATGCAGACACAGGGAGAATGTGCAAAGTCCACACAGACAATCGCCCAAAGGTGGAATCAAATCTGGATCCCTGGTACAGTGAGGTAGCAGTACTAACCACAGAGCCACCATGCCTGATGGTTTTGGGCAAGCTGCCTAAGCATTTTTAAAAAATAACTGACCTTTTTTCATTTAAAATCCTATCTCATGATGACAAAGACAGCCGCTTAATATTTTGATTACAGAAGTTAAGTCTTATGAAAGGAATTGAATAACGTCTGGATTGTGCAAACTGTATAACCACTAACTTCCCAAAAACAATTGCCTCGTCTTGTTCCATGTTATGTTTCATTTGAGTGTTCTTCATCGATGGTCTGCTCAATATTAAGTGTATTTCACTTGACATTACGTTTGCGCTGATAAAGTGGCTTACCTGAGCTTTTTTTACAAGGAACACCAGTATTCTGAGTGACTCCAGTTTGTTGTCAATGCCAAACCTGAAACAAATCAAACTCTCCAATTACTTTATTTTATTTCAATTCTTATTATTTAAATAACTTAAATAACATTTTAACCAATCCATTCCTCATTTAGCGATGGGCATCCAAAGTCCACAACTAAAACATTCATTACAGGACCGAAGCACCTTGTTGCTATTAAAGTTCCCTCTGCCTGATCAATATCACCATCTTCTCCTCCTGAACATTCTGTGTTCTGTATAATTTCAAAACATTATTATTCCAGTTAGAATAATTCATTGCATAATGTTATTGAGTCACATATAAAAAACCTGTTGACATTCCCAAGGTATTGCTGAGATTCATTCTTCCGTTGGACTTCCCCAGTTCTTGTCATCTGTTATAAATACCAGATGTATCTCTATCCTCAATTGTTTTTATGATGGTTCTTCTTTTATATAGATGCTTGTGGCCTCTAGCTGTGCTGGCTTGTCAAACTGTTATGATAAATCCTCATTTTTGTGTTATTTTTTAATGCTACATTTGACCCATGAAGGCCATTGGGAGTTAATATTTTCCCAAGAATTTCTTTTAAGAGTTTGGACATCTATTCCAAAAGCATGTTCAATTACAAAATTTTAACTCCAGTTAATGCAAGGAGTCTATCCATGTTAGACTCCTCAGCATTGTCCAAAAAATTAAAAGCAAGCACTAAGTTAGGAATCTCCAGTTTGAAATTCTCAATCTTCACATAATTGTTAAATTTCATTTTTTATTTTTCAATGGAATATCCATCCTGCTTTCTAAATTTAATAAAGTCTGACTACACCTCATATGCATTTAATAGTCATCTTTTGTATAAACTTTGTCCTTAAATTTTCATCAAATTTCCAAACCTTCCTCAGCATTCAATTATTGAGTATTTAGCTCTGAGAATACTTTACACCTGATCTTACTTCTAATAGGAAGCATCAGTGCCAAGGGTAAAACCTGCTTTATTCTTGGTAAAGATGTAACTTGTGTCCACATCTCCACTTCATTTTTCCACTGATCATCGGGCTCATATTTATAGAAACATCAATGGGAACTTATATCTCAACACTTTACACTTGGTTTCAGCTATTCTTGCCGAAGATAACTTACATAACTAAAAGATCTGTTTCTGATCTTCATCTTTAGGCACCACCCTCTGCTAAAAATATCAATTCAGATTTAAGTCTAACGGTGAAATAAAACTCAAGTCATCTTTTCCTTTTTGATAAAGTTTATTAACTATTCAGTCATATAGCACATTCCAGACCAAGTACTCCAGGTTCCTTCTCTATATTAATTCAGTTACTTAATTAACCCTTTTACTGTATTGCAATTGTTGGAGGTGGGGCATGTAGGAGAGAAATAAGAATCCAGGGAAGCTTAAAAGGTGAGCTTGGGGCTTACAGGAATGGAAGAGAGAGAAGCCTAGTGCCGTTGGTGTTGCTAATGGGAGAAGACTCTGCATCAGGTTAAATCTGATCTTCCCGGACATTGGAGGAAGGTGAAACTGCATCAGGAATGCTGATGCTGGACACAATATTCCACTAAGTGAGAGAGACAGTTTACTTCAGGGAACAAAGTTTAGTATATGAACCACAGGAGTGGCATTGCATGGGTAAAAGACATGGTCAGGTCCAGTGATGTATAAAGTTTGGGTAGGTGTGACTGTCCTGACAAGCAAATGGACTATATGAAAGCTGCAAACATGCAACGAGGTGGGAGCAAAACATACCCGGTTCGTTGGAACAGTCAGAAAGGCTGTCGGAACCCATGGGTTGCATTGCAGAGATTTCGGAAGCTGCGATGGACACAGTAGATGTCACCATCTTGACGCCTTTGTCACCTGAAGAAGAGAATGAATTGTTTCCAAGATGTTCCAGGCGCAAGAGGTGAGCTACTGTGCATTACACGCCATCCATATCCAAGGCCGAGTTGGAGGAACCTGACTCGGTGCTAAAACATCCTAGGAGGTGCTACAAAAAAAAAATTAGCCTATGTCCTTGGACTCAGAAGGGGTGGGATTCTGTGATTGTAATGAGATCAGCCAAATGGACTATAATAGGGGATGAGTTCCCTGATTGAGGATGCTAATCTGGTCCAATCTGAGAGCCCTGGCTGACAGATAAGAACAGGACTGTCAGATGTGCTATCACTCTGAACGCTAATTTTGAGGATCAGAGTCAAGAATTTTCCACATGTAAATAAAATGTGATTTAGTGACAGGATATCTGCCTCTATAGTGTTATTTCATCAGCTAACTTTAATCTGTGAACAAACAAACTAATTAAACAACTCTCATCTTTTTTCCCATTATAGAAACATTTCTGTATGTATCACGTAACAGTTAAAAAAAAAGTTACAGCAATGTAATTCCATTGAGTGAATGTACCCCATCTATCTGCAGCTGCTCAGGTTTTTCTTGTGTCATTGGCATGCATCTATTCCTTATTATATCTCTTGCCTTTCTTCAAGCATTAGAATTATTAGCTTCAGCTGCAGTTAGCTGCAATTACTCTTTCAGGAATCTTCATATTCTTACACCTGTTTCCATATTCCGAATTAATAAAAATTATTCACTCTCTGTTCCAGACTGTTTTTCTTTTGCTCTGTTTATAAAATCTAAATAGTAAATTTGCACAAAAGGAAGGGATTTTAACAGTTATGTGAAAGATTGAATGGGGATTAGCACTAATATTAGCAAATCCTGTGGCTTGTGAACATAAGCCTTAATTTTTCACTTGAATCACAGATTTGTCCAAGTTATATTTAAAAAGTTCGGAAGTTGTAGCTGTACATAATCTTTGTTTGCTGTGTCTCTAACAGAGAATCATCCCTGGTGATGGAAAATGCTTTGAATCGGGCTTTGAAGTGCTTTGAATTAAGCAAAAACTCTCAGTGTTTTTTTAGTTTGATAAGCAATTCGTTTAATCCAGTAAGCTAGACAATTCTTTTCTCAATAAAGTGATATTAAAGATTGAATAAATTGAATGAAAGGTTCTTTGGTATAAAACATGTTGTGATATATTTAAATTTGATTCAAGTTTTCCCTAAGTGTGTTTTGTTTGTTGTTCAACTCTGCTCTTGCAGCATCGTTGGAAAAGGAAACAGAATGATTATTCTACATTGGAGGTGACATGGGGTAACCACCCTGAAATATTGGGTGGGACGGCAAAAAAGTTGGGGGGAAAAGAGGAAGAATGAAAAAGATCAATTTGCTGGTGGAGAAAAAATTCTGATTTTCCCCTTAGACTGTGTGGCAGCATGTTTTGAATCTCGCTGGAGTGGTAACTACATTACTTCCATACATTTGCATCTTACTAATAGTTAGTCTCACCCAGTTTCTTTGCAGCTTCCAATTTTCCCCTCCTTCCCTGAAAAATTAGATTGTGCCAATTCCCGATACATAAGTCAGACCCTCTACAATAGCATAAGGAATCCTCTGAGCTCTGGTTCTATCTCACATGAATAAGCAGATAAACTGTGGGGAAATTCAGAAATATAGCAGCATATCGGTAACAATAGCCTTATCCCTCACAGCATTCACAATGAAATGACACATTATAGGCTTACACAATGTGGCATGAAGTCTTTGCCTTTGCATGGAAACCAATGTCATGCCGAGATAAGGAACTCTGAGTTCCATAAGCATATGCATATATCTTACAGTGCCAACATTCAGAAAGATGAATACAGAACCTTTTCCAATGTGATAGTACCCCCAAAAGAGTTATTCTTAAACATCACAGACCATATTATTACATATAGTCCAATGTGTGTATGTGGCAGATCTGAAGCATTATGTTCCAGTATCAGATATGAAAACTGATATAAAAATGCCAGTTGAGACTTTTAAGCCTGCTATTTATTTCTGCATTCCTTGAACTTTTCAGTTCATGAATAAAAGTTTTGTTAATGATTTGACTATATGAGTGGAATTTTCAGCTGATTCCATCTTAAAGAATCTGAACCTTATATGCCCTCTTTACTGTTTGGGAGACAGCTGCTGTCAGTGAGACTGGTGTTAAGGTTTAGTTGACTTTGAAGGCTTCAGCCAGTATATGGAATCTAGGTGTTATACATTGTTAGCCCTTCAAGATAGGCAGCAGGCTAGGAGCAATTGAGAGGCATCTCCCTTACACCCTTCCATCATTGGTTGGCTTTCAACATTTCAGAGTTTGTGTAGATCGGTAAGTGTCCTGAAATGCATGAACGTCTTATGGAAAATTATCTAGCCTGAGAGAGGCAGCATTTTGTGCTACTTTTCTCAGCAGGTTACTGATCTATGACAGAGAATGGAGGTGTGAGCTTCCTATTATACTGCTCCCTTTGCTTCCTTCCTTGTACGGCTTCCATACACTGAAAGGAGACAAAGGAAGGGATTGTGCGTGGTGGAAGCAGATGGGAAAGGAATTAGTGATGATGCAGAAGCAGGAGAGGTGGTGAGGAATCTCCAGTGAGTTAGTAGGAAGTGTACAGGGCAGTAAGATTTAGTACTGCTGGAGACGTGAGGGGTTGGTGAGAGCTGTTGAGTGGACATGCTGTATGCATTTGTGAGAATTGGAGTCCATGAGCCTTGCTGAGAGGTGTGTGCAGTGACAGCGTTAGATTGAGTCATGGTGGCCTTGTGAGTGTAAGGTGGCAGAGAGAAAATGGTGGCACTTTCTCTTGCGGAGCTCAGAAGGTCATTAATATTTTTTCAGCACTGCTCGGTATTTTTTTTAACCTAAGACAAAGCAGTGATCAAAATATAAGTGTGCACTGCAATCATTACTTGGCAAATGCAGCAATATTTACATAAAAGGCAGATTGTCACAGTGGCAGTGAACACTTCAGTTACTTCTACACATGTCTGTATGAACTTGGCACTGTAGAGGCTTGTTTCATACTTAATGAGCTGAAGAGCATGAGAAAAGTTGAAACAAACACAAAAATTGCTGGAGAAACTCAGTCGGTCTGGCAGCACCTGTGGAGAGAGAGATATCACTTTAACACTAGTACAGCTCCTTAGAACTGGAAGATGTTGGGAAGTGATTTCTTTATACACTTTTGACATAAACAGAGGAGGAGCAAGAGTGCAGATGGTATGGAAGCCCAGTGCAAAAGACAAAAGGGTTGTTAATAGTGGAGGAAAAAATGATAAAGGGGTGTAATTAAGATGCGCAAGGGAGAAAATTGGTCCTTTCTAATAATTTTCCAATACTTTTCAGTTCTGAAGAACAGTCTAAACGTTAACTCTGTTTCTTTTTTCACAGAAATTGCCAGACCCGCTGAGTTTTTCCAGCATTCTCTGTTTTTGTTTCGATTTCCAGCTGTGTGCAGAGTTTTGCCTTTTTCCTAGTGAGAAAAGTTGACGTGGACTGTGACGACCCATCTTCCATGAAAATCCCTGAAAAAAAACAAAAAGTGGGAAAAATTAGCCTATTAACTCTATTTCTCCCTCCACAACTGCTTCCAGATTTAGTGAAAATTGTGAGCATTTTATATCTTGCTCTTGTTCTCCTGCTTTGCTTTCACTATTTTGGACTATATTGTACAGTGTAGGTGGATGTTGGAAAATACTGGTTTAAACTGTTAGTGTTTATGAATTTTTATTCCAGTTTGCTGTCATTTGCCAGCACCAATATAACTTGATTTTAATAGAGAAAAGTGATTTTACATATCGTGTTCCCCAAGTTGTTGAACACCAGATGGCGATAATACTCCTGTCTATTCTGGTTGTGAACTGCCCAAGTAACCACATTGAAATATGACTAAAGTGAGTCGAGAAGATACAAGAATCCATATCATCCATGAAAAGAAACAATAACAGATTGTTCTGTGTTATTTAATGCAAATAGCTGACAATAAGAAGTAATCAGAATGCCATATTTTTCAACAAAACACTCCTTATAACAGCTAATAAAACAAATCAGCAGTAGTGTACTGAATGTAGAATTTAGTTGGAACATTTGGCAGGAAAACCTAATTCAATAAAAACTTGATGAAGGAGTATGAGCAGAAACCCTGGCAGACATTATTCCTCTCAGTCTAGGGGTATGGAGGCCCATTGTAATCTCCCACACTTGCCCGAGCTGCAATCAAACCTGAGGGATCAAATCTGAGTCTAGACTTGGCATCATGTAAATCAGTAGATTTATTAAATATGTCATTTAGAGAATTTAGATATATTACAGACAGAAATTAAATTATTACAGTGCAAGTTATATAGCTTTAGAAACAAAAATCTGCATAATAATTTCAGTGCAAGCTGTTACAAGCTGGATATATTTGGTGTGAGACCAGAGTTCAAACGAGGCATTTCCAACATGTTGCAAATAGCAAGATAGCACAAGTATCAGGGCATGGGCCTCAGCTGTTCATAATCTATACCAATGGATGTGGGGACTTAGTATAATATATTGAAGTTCATGCTAATACAAAATTAGATGGGAAAATATGCTCTGAGAAGGAGACAAAGAGGCAAGGGCATATGGACAGTTTCTATTATATACAATTTTGAAAGGGTAGAGAAGGAAATTCTGTTTCCATTAGTTGGTATATCAGTAACTGGGGGTCATAATTTCAAGATTGTTGGCAAGAGTGCTCAGAATGAGATGAGGAGAAATTTCTTTACTTAGAGAGTTGTTTGGATTTGGAATGCGCTGCCTGAGAGAGTAATGGAGGCGGATTCCATATGAGGTTTATAGAGAGAGCTGAATATACATTTGAAAGTTATGAATTTAAAGGGTTACAGAGATAGCGCTGGAGAATGGGATTAGCTGGTACAGACATGATGGGTCGAATGACCTGTAAAATTCTACGATTATTAATAACATCTGAGGAAATGTGAAGTCTTCTATTTTGGAAAGTAAAAATATAAAGAAAATGTTAAAAAGAAATGCAGGATATATTTTAACTGGTTTGAGACTGGGAAATGTGGTCCCTTTAGAGAAATTGGAATTCCTTGTACACAAATCACAGAAAGGTTATATGCAGCAAGAGCCCTCTGTTAGGATGAGAAATGGGAAGTCAGTTTTTGCTACCAAGAGTTTATTGTGTAAGCAATTGTAGTACAGAGTATCAGCAAATGGATTGGTCTTAGTAGAACCATACATGGAATGCAGTGTGTTGGACTACACACTACTTGCTTCAGAAGGTGTTCCATCATGTAGGGCAGTGGAGAAAACAACACCAAAAATTTCATAAAATTCATGTTTTTTATGGAAAGATAGACAAGCTGGAGAAATATCTTGTTAGCTCATTTGGCTAAATGGCTAGAATATCGATCAGATATCAGATATCGATCAGATATGCTAATAGCATGGGGCTCGATCCCTGAACCCACTGGAACAGGCTCAGGGTCTGCCTTCACACTCACAGCAAGGAATGTCAGCATTTTGACCTGTTTCAGTAAATAATCACAAAGGACCTGTCTTCAAGTAGAGAACTGGAAAAGAAGAAAACTGAATGGCAATTGTACATTCCTTTAAGATACCAAAATTTTATATATATTATTGTTATTTAATATCACTGAGTAATTCCTCTGGCTTAGATTAAAAATGCAACTGTGACCTGGCAAATACACCAATATATTGCATAGAAGACATATGATAGTGTTTCTTTTGAAACAACAAGCAATTAAGATCATTATTGTTAATCCATAAGCTAGACTTTTGAAACCATATGCACTATAGTACTATTAATTTGGAACTGGATTTCAAGTAGTGGTTTAATTATATTACCATTAAAATGACGCAGCATTAGTCAAAAGTCAATAAGGACATGCTTTATTTTATTTTTATTTTTACTTATTTTATTCTGTTAAGTGTCATCTGTTATCCCATCAAATAGTTAATCTAATCAGTGTTGATGAAGACAAGCAGAAAACACTAACATTGAGAAGGATGAGGAATTGGTTTTATGGACAGTTCACTTAAAATAAGACATTGCAATGAGGCCCACGTTATTCCTCTTCATTTGTCATTCCCAGTGGGACATTGTTCACAAAGTAGTTTTCAGGATAACTCATGCTGCTTTTTAATGTACAAAATATTTTGAAATTGGAGGAAAACAGGGATAGATATAATTAACAGGATGAAGACAATTATCATCTGTTAGAGTGGAGAAAAAATAAGCTTTTCTACCTTTAGCTGCTTTCATCATTATAGCATATATAATTATTAAAACAAAACAAATCTAAAATTTCTAAATATCAGTCTGTTGTTCATCGTCAGCAAAGTGATGGAAGGTATAGGGTATTGTCGACAATGTTATCCAGCAGCACTTATATACAACCTGTTCACTGATACCAAATTGAGTTCTGTCAGAATCAGTCAGCTCCACACCTCAGAACCACACCAAAAGATGATGGTTCTGTTTTTTTTAAAGGACAATTATCTCAGTCTTGTGGCATCAGTGGAAGAGTTCCTTAAGGTGTCCACTCCAGGCTAACCACATTCAACTGCTTCATCAATGACGTTTCCTCCATCATTGCATCAGAAATGGTAAATTCTCTGATGATTGTGCAGTGTGCAGTACGATTCACAATTCTTTAGATAATGAAACAGTCCATGTCTGCATGCAATTAGACAGGGCTGCACAGTGGCTCGGTGGTTAGATCCCCTGGCCTCACAGTACCGGGGACCCAGTTTCAATTCCAGGCTCAGGTGACTGTCTGTGTGGAGTTTGCACATTCTCCCCGAGTCTGCCTGGGTTTCCTCCGGGTGCTCCAGTTTCCTCCCACAGTCCAAAATCAGTTAGGTGGATTGGCCATGCTTAATTGCCCATAGTGCCCAGGAATGTGCATGCTGGGTGGGTTAACCATGGAGAATGCAGGGTTACAGGGATGGGGTTGGGATGGGTGTGGGTAGGAGGGTTGCTCTTTGGAGGGTTGGCATGGACTCGATGGGCTGAATAGCCTGCTTCCACAACGTAGGAATTCTATAACTTCTGTGGTCAACGTTCAGGTTAAGGCTGATAAGTGCTGAATAATATTCATGTCATGCAATTACCATCTCCAATAAAAATGAATCTAAACACCTTCTCTCCATATAAAGTGGCATTACCAAAATTGAATCTCTCATGATCAAATATCTTGGGAGTTACAACTGACCACAAACTGAACTGGGCCAGCCAAAAAAGTACTGTGGCTATAAGAGCAGCTGGGAGGTGGTGAATTCTGTGACAAATAATCAACTTCCAGGTTCTCCAAATTCTGTCCACTATTTACAATGCACAACACAGGAAAGTGATAGAACACTCCCCACTTGCCTGGATGGGTGCAGCTCCAATAACTCTCATGAAGCTCGACACCATCCAGGACAAAACAATCCAATTGATTGGCATCACATTCTCAAATCTAAACATCGACTCCTTCCAACACCTTTCGCTGTGTGAAGTCGCATACAAGATGAACGGCAGCAACTTGCCAAGTCTTCTTTAAGGTATCTTCCAAACCCTCAACTTCAATCACCGAGAAGGGCTAGGGACAGATGGGAATAGAATCATCTGCAAGATCCTGTCAAGCCAGACTAAATCGCTGTTTCTACACTGATGCTTGGTCAAAATTCAGGAAATCCTTTCCTAACAGCAGTATCAATGTAATCAGATAGACTGTCATGGTGGACTGTAGTTTTTCAAGAAGGCAGCTCACAACCACCTTCTCAAAAGATGTTCATAACCCATGAAAAAATATTTAAAATCTGATATTCTAGCCTCATAAGTAAATTAGTCTGCATCCTTTTATATCTGACTCAAAACAACCCCACAATTTCTTTTCGTGTTCATGTCTGTTTTGTGGAAATTCACACTGCACAGCTTATCATTACTTTCAACATTTGTTGTAAGTTAAATAAATTGCTGTGTTCTTATAAAAAAAAGTCATTGTAAGAAATGTAAATGAACATTAATGCACATGCAATACAAAGGGAGACAGTACAGAGAAGCATCAAATTTCAAAACGTTTTTAAGACACACCGCACACGATTAATGGAAGTGCAGTAACTACTAGTATATTGGAAAATCTGTCAGATATTTTGTAAATGGCAAGCAATATGAGAAGTGACCAATTTAGATGACTTTTTGCGATATTGGCTGAGGGGGTATATTGGCTCAGGTTGGATATTGTTGGTTGAGGAGTATGTTGGCCAGGATACAGGGTAAACTCTTTGAACTTCTTTAAAATTTGCCATGAGCTGTGACACAGGGGTCAGAGTCCTCCATACAGGCAGGTTTAGAGGTGAGACAAGGAAAAATTTTCCCAGTGCAGCTGAGCAATCTTGGCAGAGGTGGGGTGCGCACACCCACCCAGCAGTGGTAAGTAACCAGTTAGATTAATTAAAGGACCAATTGGAGGCTAGTTGCTGACTCCACTGAAAATTATCTGGCATTAGACTGGCCACCAGATAATTTGGAAGTGATAGGTGAAATTGCCACTGGGGTCTCTGGTCACTGACCCCATGAATGCGCCACAGAAGTGTAAAAGCAAAAGCCTCAGCCATTTTAAGACAGTCTTGTGCTTATCTAATTCTGCCAGTGCGGTTGCTAGATTTCCAGTGCTCATTGTCACCTATTGGGTCTCCCTCCTTGGGGACCCAACCATCAGTTTTAGTTGAATGATGATTGTGGAGGCATCCAATCCCAAGTTTTCAATTGTCAGTACACACTGAACTGAGCACGGAAATTTGATCGGAATTTGTGCACAGATTTTACGCAGGCTCTCTATTAAATATTTTATCAAAACATTTAGCAATGCAGAAACTCCTCAATACTCAATTCAAGTTAAAGCCTAAGATTCTGTAAATAAGCAGAAGATTTGGCAGCATTTGTGGAGTGAGAAACAGAATTAACATTTCTGGTTATCTAAATCAATTTCTGATGAGGAGTCAAAGGCCTGAGTTGTTAGCTCCGTGTTACTCTCCATAGATAACCTGAGTATTTCCATCACCTTCCATTTTTATTTCTGATTTCCAGCATCTGAATCCTGTGCAGTTGTGTTATTGCAGTCTAGATTCAGTTAGGTTTTTAAAGGATTTAAAATATGCACTTTTATTTTGAAAGGAAATACACACATTGAAATGGCATCTTTCACAACCTCAGTATGTTACATTCTGCTTTACTGCCAATGGATTCTTTTGGAAACGTTACCTGTAATGTAGGAAAGGCGATTGCCAATTTGTCACCACACAATTTGAAAAAAAGTACTGTATATGCATAAATAAAGTTGATATCATGTAAAGGTTGACCCCTAATTAAAGCCAAACAAAATCATTCATTTTTCGCATAGCTCATATGTAGGTTAACCCCTGAATTTTAGCCAAAAAATTCAAATTATTTGCATTAACCTTCCATTTGCTGCAGAATTCAAACTGACCCTGTAGCAACCCTGCTTTAAAGGATCATACATTTGAAGACATTAGTACTTCATGTCTGTGTGCATCAACATGTGATATCAAGGTGACCACAATATTTGGGAAGAACTTTAGAGACTGGAGGAAGCATTCTACACAGCTTAAGCAGATACGTGAGAATCAATTATGAAGGTAGGCTTAACATGTGGCTGCAGTGGAAAAATTAAGTTATAAAGTATGTCAATGAAAGCAATCACAATAGATTACCAGTTTCTCATATATTAATTCAAATTCTTACCCTGAAATGAACAAGATTATTAGGCAATGCAGATTTCAAAGTCAGTCCTGGATGACGTACCAGATTTAAGAAAGAAACAATTTTGTCCTTCAACAGAAGACCTTGATTTCACATACAGTAATTTTAAACAAAAGTTCAATAATAAAAGTCATTTTAGGCTCTTTTTTGGGAGCGGGGTTGGCAGGAACAGTCTCTGTTTGGCAATTCTGAAAGATGATGGGACTTAAATCCCTCCAAAATGCTGCTCCTGTGAAAACTGACCCATACTTTTTGACTAAAAGTTTAGCTTAGAATCACAACTTAAACACAATTATGTGCAGTAGAGGCTTCATAGACAGAGTTATTCAGAGCAAAAGCAGAAACATTATGGTAACCCTTTATAAAAGCTTTAGTTAGGCCACTGCTAGAGTATTCCATCCAGTTCTTTTCTCCATACTTCCAGAAGAGTGGTTCAGCATGGTTCCAGAGTTTGAGGGGAAGGGTTTAGCTGCAAGATAATGTTACAGAATCTGGAGTTAATCTCCATGGAGCAAAGGATGTTGAGGGGAGATTTGATGGAGGTATTCAAGAATCACAGAATTGCCACAGTGCAGAAGATCATTAAGCCCAAATGAGCATAATGAATAGATCCTCAAACCTGTCTTTTCCCCATGACCCTGCAAATTGTTTTTATTTAAATAATCATTTAATGCCCTCTTGAATTCCTCAAAAAAACCTGCTTCCACCACACTTACAGGCAGGACATTCCAGACTTGAAAGACTCGCTGTGTGAATTTATTTTTCTTTCATATCATATTTACTTCTTTTGTACGTCCCTTTAAATTTGTACCCTGTGTTCTTCATCCATTTATGAATGGGAGAAGTTTCTCCCCATCTACTGTGTTCAGGCCATTCATGATTTTGAGTACTTCAATCAGATCTTCTCTCCAAGAAAAACAGTTCAAACTTCTCCAATCCTTTTTCAAGATTGAAGTTTCTCATCACTTGAACCATTCACATAAAGAACTTCTGAACTGTCTCCAATACATTCCCTTCCTTCCTAAAGTGTAGGCACCCAGAACTGTATACAATACTCCAGCTGACATCTAACCAGTGTCTACAAGGGAAACCTCTTCCCATTAGCTGATGGTACGAGGACTCAAGGACAGGGATTTTAGGTTATTGGCTAAGGATTGCAGGCTAATGTGAGGAAATACTTTTTTAAACACTGAATAGTAATGAACTGGAACACACTCCTTACGAAGATGGCAGAAGTGGAGATGATCAATGATTTCAAAAGAGAATGAGATGGTTACTTGAGGGAAATATATTGGCAGTAATTCTCATTGAGACAAATGTCTGTTGACTGCCCTGTATCTAAATTATTCAGCAGGACTGATAAAATTCTAAATCCAGGAAACAAGAAAGTATCTGCAAAATTCCAGTACTCTGAACTCACACACAAAAAAATCCCACAGATTGTTCTAAAATGGTGTTTAATGATTCCTTATCAATGAGCAAAAGTAAGTGTTCTTTTAATGAAAGAAATGCATTTTCACTGGCAAAATAATCTGTTCTTGTGAAAGGCTGTTAGAAGATAATGAGTGCTGTCTGTCCTATCAGCTTGTTTGAGGTTTCAGAGCACATCACTGCACAGCACCTTATGAAGAGGATAGGCATATATTTACTTGCGATCAAATATGAAAACATATGTTATGTAAATACTATATGAGAGTTTCAAAACCTGTTTAAACACGAGGCGCAGTATATATATATATATTTGAAACAGGAACGAGTGAGTGTCGCTGCCAGTGTACTATCATTGACAGATGAGTGGGAAAGTAACGGTGCAAACACAAACAGATACAAGGTCAGTCATTTGCCGTGTATCCTTTCTCGTGGAGTCACGTGAATCACAGCATTTCTCCCGCACACACAACAACAACAAAGTTTTCTTTTGTACAATTCGGCGCTTTCCTGCTCCACTTGATGAACTGTGCCGGGGGAGCATTGTTGAAGGCAAATCTAAACAATGCCGAAGGGAACGTGGTCATGTCAGTGAACCATTGCAGACTGCAGCCAAGCTGTCTCCCCACCCCCTTACAAGCAGCAAGCAGGAACAGCGCTGGAAGTTTGAAGGCTGCCTGATTGGAGGCTGGGCGAATTTAGGGCGGACTGACAACCACTTGGCCCTAAGCCTGCTGCCCACTGACAGCTCCACTCCTGGGCAGAGCTGAGCGCATTGGAGCCGCGGCCGCGGCACCTCGGGACCTGTTGAGTTTCCAGCTGCACACGCAAGGAGGGGGGATCTTTATATATTTTTTCCTAAAAACCGTGCCAGTGGAGACAACTCGGCAGCCATACGCCGAACTGCGGCCGTGCCTTGAGATCTCAGACCGCCCGTGGCTGGAGAAATGTGAAACGTGCGGCGTTTCAAAGGGGACGAGGCTGCAGCTGGTCAACTGGGAGAAGCCTGGTACAAGGACTGTCACCTGTTCCTGTGTGTGTGTGTGTGACACAGAGCTCAAACCCAGTGATAGCCCGATAAGCGAAACCAATGCCAGCCGAATGGTACCTCCCGAGACAAATGCCAGCGATTCTGCATCAACAGTTGGCAAGGAACTAAATGCTGGCGATGCTCAGTCATTAGGTGAGATTGGACAGTGTCAGAGAGGAGTTTGCAGACTTATCACTAACCCGGCTGTCCGCGGCATTCACTGGTGAAATGAGCAGTTCAGACAACGTGAGACGGGGGCTGCAGAACTCGGTCCCGAGATCCGATTCACAATGAAACTCTTGCTCTGGGTGCACTTAGTCGCCGGATTGTTTGGAGTCACAGCCGGCAACAGAAGCTGCCCTGACCTGATCATAGATAGTTGCAGCTGTACCAGTGAGCGCTCGAAAGGGCCAGGCAGACAGATTATCCGAATCAAAGTGGCGTGCAGTCATGGCGAGTTGTTGGAAACTTTGCAATCCAGCCTCCTGCCGAACCAGACCGTCACATTGTAAGTACTGCGCTTGGATTTCGTTTCTGCATGAGCGCCGCATCAACGGGGATGCCGTTTATATCATCCAATCGCTAACTGCATTAGCCGACAGCTCCCTGAACCCTCCAATGTGGAAGACCCTCCACTGGGATGGGTCTCAGTCCTACCTGTGCCTGTCAGCAGAATAGACAGTGGCCCAACCATTAGTATCAATGATCCATGTTGTCTATGTGAATTAGGAGTTACTTAAAACTACACCACCGTAAGCTCTGATAAGAAATACATTGCGAAAATATTGTTCACGAGGTTTCTAAAGAGAGCTGGATACATATTTGAAAGTGATGAACTGAGAGGGCTGGAGAATGGGACTAGCTGGGTAACTCTTTCGGGAGCAGGTACAGACACGATGGGTCGAATAGTCTCCTCTTTTTCAAGGACCACAACGTCCCGTC